>NC_090938.1:246284762-246590682 GCF_040938575.1 Ambystoma mexicanum
ACACCTGTGGCAATGCCGCTAGTGTGAATAGGTACAGAGTAGCATACACTGCAATTATGAGTGGCAAGACACTGTTCCGCATCCACAGTACATCCGCATCAGCAGGCAAGTGAACACCCTGTATCATCTGTACAACGCAATCCACACCAGCAGACCATAGTTCAGTGCGCAATGCATCAAATGAACCTGTGTGCATACATCCAGGGACATGTGCATGTCAACACCAAATAGCTGCAGCCAATGCCGTTTATCCTCAAGGTGTCAGCTTAGATATTGACTCACACATACCTCTTTGTGCTGCCATGCAGGTGATGGTGGCTATCCCTTAAAGCCGTGACTGCTTACCCCTGTACGGAACCCGCATAACAGGCATGAAGAGGAGTACAATCAGATTCATAGCCCTACCGGTTTTGTGATTGAGCAGACCTTTGGCCTGTTGAAGGCACGGTTCCACTGCCTAAGCAGGCCTGGTGGAGCACTCCTTAATGGGCCTGAGAAGGTGGCAAAGATCACCATGGTCTGTGTCATGCTGCACAACATGTGCATCCGGAGAAACGTACCACTGCCACCTGACATTGACATACATGCACCGGGTGAGGAGGATGATGATGGAGAAGAAGCACTCCTGGCAGTTCGTGATGAACAAGATGGCCGTGCTGTACGCCAATCACTGATTGACGATTACTTCTGAAGCACAGGGACGTTGATGGTTATGTGTCAGTACTACACTGAGCACTGGGACCGTGTGGACATGGACACAGGGTGTGTGGGGAGTTGGGCACTGTGCGCTGTCATGAATAGAAGGAACACACACGAAATGAACAATGTCCAGTCGTGAAATGATTTTGAACACAACGGATGTATTAAGAAAAATAACAATATAGTGCTTCCTCCCTCCACCACTCACACGCCCTTCCCCCTCCCCCAAAACATCCAAACACCCCATACCCCCAAACACCCCATACCCCCCAAATACCCCATACCCCCAAACACCCAATACCCACCCCCAAACACCCAATGCCTCCAATAAACACCCCCATAACTCCTTCAACACCACCAACTCCACCTCCCCTCCTCACCCATTGCCATCCCACACATGATGTGGTTGGACCGGCTATTTCAGGCCTCTTTTTGTGTCAGGGGCAGAATTTCTATGTGCCTTGCACTGCGCCTCATCATCCGCACAGGGCTTGAGGGAGTCGAGATTGCAGGTGTGGTTGATGGGGTGGAGGTGGATGGATTTGGCACCGCCGATGCAGGTTTTTGCTGCTGCATGTGTTCCACCATCCTGCTAAGGACCTGTGTCACCGCCCCTAAACTGTCACGAATGAGTATGGCACTCGAATTGATGGCCGTAATGGTTGCAGCATTTGCCTCCCATATTTCACTGCGTATTTGTTCACCCTCGGCCACATACTGGTGCACCAGTTCTATCATTGAGTCCTGGCGGGCCTCTACCCTCGACAGGCGTGCCTCCATGTCAGTGGGGGCTGTGGAGGTGGACGGTGCTGTGGCTGGGTGGACCATTGCAGGGCTGGCTTCTGAGGTGCTGAACAGATGCCGACTCCGCAGTAGTACCGATGGTTCCTGCATGGGGCTTGCTGGTGTGCCCTGTGTGGAGTGGTGGGGGGTGTACTGGGGGCTTGGTGTATGGGCACATTCGACATGGATGTTGTCATCAATGTCCTTGTATTCCTCCGCGTGCACATCCACATCGCTGAGGGGGGCTGTGGCTGCTGCCTCACCTACAGAACTGGTGGCAGCAGACTGCGTACCATCAGCCTCTCCCTCTGCAATTGTTGCTGACTCTGTATTTGAAGTCTAGTCGGCTGCTGTGATCTCCTCCTCAGCCGGCCTGGCCTGTACTGGTGCCCTCGGTTGCACTCTGGCCCGCGGTGCTGCCCCGGAGGTGGAAGGCCCAGTGCCCTGGTGATGACTTGGAGTGTGTTGAAGCCCTTGGGCCAGGGTTCTGCCCTTCACTTTCTGCATCAGTGCCTGTGGGGGGAACAAGAGATGCAGGGCATCACTGATGGTGTTACATGCAAAATGCATGAGTTGGTACTGTACACTATTTCATTTCTCATGCATTGCATTCTTATAGGTGTGTCACACAGGGTACTTTCAAGGGGGGGGCATATTGGCATAACCCGTGGCCTCTCCATTCGGTACTCATGTGTACCAGGTGGCATACCGTTGTATTGCGGTTTGTGTGATGTGTGACATGGGTGTCAGTTGGTAGTGGGATTGGCACGCAGCATGCATTTCTTTGTGCCAGTGTTTGGGCCTCCATCTGGACATCGATCTGTATATGTGTGTATGATGGGCCATGCACTGACTTGGCTCACTTTCACATCTGTTGTACTATGTCATGTTTTGGCCTATTGGGGTTTGCGGGGTCACTCACCTCCCTCTCCCGATATCGCCGCACCCATCTCCATTTCACCAAAGCCCTCAATAGACTCCATATTTATGGTGGTGCTGCAGGTCTCTTCCCATTTCATCAATTTTACTGGTGAGTGGGCAACCCCGTCTGTGGCCATGGCCTCCCTGCGATTAGATGCCAGGATGTTAGGCACCCAGAGACGTAGGTCATCCCATCGCTTCTTACAGTCTCTAACCGTGCGGGGGGGTGGTGCCAACCGCTGTCATCTTACGTGCAACCTCCTCCCATATTTCTTTTTTTCTGAGTTGAACTTCCCTTTTGAGGTTGTTTGTGAACACCTCATCTGCATGGGCTGAAAGAGTATCAGCCAGAATGTGGAGCTCCTTGTCGGTTAAGCGCTTCTTGCGCAGGCTGGGGGTGGTCTTGCGGGTAGCCTTGAACATGCTGGATGGTATGGCCCTGCTCTCAACTCTGTAGCACTGCTGGATTGAGAGGATTGAAATGGATTGTGTTTTTAAAGATGGCCGCCATTGCATTTCCCGTTCCGTCTCAATGACGTTTCTTCCGGGTCCGGTATTTGTATGATATTATTACTGGGTCGTTATTAAGGGGTTGCTCCTTGGCGGAGGTGGTATCGGCGGGTCCCGTGATGGCGCTATCGGGGGGTTGGAGGGCCTTTAGCGGCGTGACGGTGCAGCCATTACCGGCATGGGGGTTCGTGTGTGCTCACGCACTCGTAATCAGCCGCTATTAATGGCGTCAAGGGTGCACAGATGCGCTATTACCACCATGCCTGTAATGACTCCGTTTTAGTGGGATACTCATAATGAGGCCCAAAGAGTTAATTGGACTGTAGCTTGTTTCAGGACACTCCTTTTAAGCCATAAAAGGGTTAAGGGAAGAAAATTCAAACACTCTGTGCATATCAGTTGCAGTGTCAAGGGAAGATCTGTATTCGTGAAGCCACAGTAGATTATTGACTTTGGACTGAGGCATGCTTAAGCCTTGATAAGAAGAGGATATTGCCAGATTCTGATCGTACATACAGCAATTGGAAAAGGGTACAGTACCCAGACTTGTTTAACACTCGGTTCCTGTTTGGAATTACCTGTGGTGTTACCCAGTGATGACCATTCTAGGCACGGTCTCACTTATTTCGAGTTGGTGTTGTGCTCTTTCCCTTCGTTGGTGGGGAGAACTACTCGCATTCCAGCTTTCTTACAAAATCCTAAGAATTACAAAGTTATAAGAAGATTGCTTATAGTCATCACTGAACAATTCTTGCTGCTACCTGATTACAGTGAGGAGAGCACAAATACCCCTATGAACTGATGCAGCTCATAGACTAGTCAATGTACTGTTCTTTCGTCTGATTGAGAAGTACCTGCATCTTGTTGGAAGGCACACTGATGTGCTCACCTTTCTAAGGGATCCCAGAAACACTGCAAATCTGAATGTGATCTTGGAAGGCATTATCATCCAAGTGAGCATTTATTCTGAGCGAAATCACAGATCGGTGTAGAAACTTTCCTTCAAGGCACAGATCGAAGGGTTGCTGATCAAAAAAGACTCGAATCATGTTGAAAGAAATTCGACATGTCATCTGTGCTGAAGCAGATTTGAGGCATAGATTGGGAGATAATCAGCTATATCAGCTTACTGAGGTCGTTTTTCTTCATACTAAAGCGGCATCTACAGTTCGGCTGGTGAAAGACTGGTTCCAGAGATACAGAGAAAGTTGTTTTTGTCATCCAGTAAGCAGACAACTGATCAAGGACGAGTTGCTGAGTCAAGACAGCAGCTTCCAGAAGCAGTTCACAATGATGATGTATTAAAGTTTGAGTTTTTTCCTCCCTTAGGTATTCAAGATGGGGAATCTCAGTAGCAATATAATATTACCACATGAAGAGAGACGCTCACATTGTCCAAGAAGTAAATGGTGTAGAGTGACATATCTTTGTGTAATTTACACTTGCATTGTGTTCATACTCATACTGCTTTCATTGACTGTACAAACATTGTTCTACATTGGTGCAACTGGAGCTAAGGCTCCTGTGCATGCTCCTGAACAGAAGGAAAATGTACACGTGGCAACTACTAGGCAGCCTAGACCCTATGTAGTAATTGCTGTTGCAAAGAAAGATGGCAAATTGCCTGAGCTTCAGATGGATGTCACTAACAATCGCTCACATGCAAAGAGTTGATTATGAATTAAATGAATCAAATGATTACCTGGACAGCACGGCACGCTAGCGAAATAACATATAGTACCAACACATGCTGGAAGTTGGGAGAAGAACTTCAAAGGATGAATGCTTTGTACATACAGCATAGGGAAGTCGAAAATCTTCATAGCTGTTGAAATAGATGTCCTGACTCCACATTGCATAGCACATCTAGCATTCTGTAGTACAAGAGGCCAGTTCATGGGCCGAACAGCCTATCTCAAATGGGCAACTGAATGGATGGATCCAGATGAAGATGACTATATTCAAGATATAAAGACAAGAAACAACACCAAGACGAGGAATCTCGTGATCAGATATGAGAAACCTGGAGTAAAAGGAACTTGAATCAGACGGGAAGTGCATAAAAGACTGAAAGTTCCAGGAAAGTCTGCAGAAGACATTCGTAGATGGAAGAACAGAGGCCACATGCAGATTTGGGGAACTGTCCTATCACCAGAGGGCTGGGAAGAAGGTGTGGTGATCTGCAGAGATTGGGTAATAATGGGTCACTACCAGCCAACGATTGAATATGCACAAATGTTGTGAAAGCCTCTATGGCCTAATCTTGCTAGGCTACTGACATGGTTCGAAGACAGAGGAGTACCCTTGCAGATAGTGCTGTTAAAGAGTGCAAAGCTGTGCTTCCAAAATAATGGAACAAGAACAATGGAAGAGAACCAGAAATGTGGTCGAACATTTGAAGCACCAGGCATGAACATTGGAACAGCAGTAATCATGGATCATTATTGGGCTTGTGGATCCAAACCATACATGAAGCTATCTAAAGACTGGGGAGGAAAAAGCACACTTGTGAATGTCCATGTTCCAGCATTAGTGATTCCAAAGAGTGATCTGAATCTCGACAGTTTCTCAAAAGCAGATGCGCACCTGAGAAAGAAGAGATCTGTGGCGCTAATAAAGAGAATGAAGAGCGAGAACGATTTTTCAGCCAAGTCATTAGAAGCCTTTGACTCCATCCCATATGAACACAGACTGTTCAGACAGACTTCTTCACTGTTCATGTTGATCTTCATGCCAAGAATCCAGGTTGGAGCAAATACCAAGTGGCTTCAGATAACCAAATGGGAATTGCTGCAGACAATTAAAACTTCTATTAAGGGATTCAATGCAATCAGAGAAGAGATGAGAGCCATAAGACTGATGACTGTCCTGAACAAATATGTCTTGGACATGATCACAGCTATGGATGGAGGTGTTTGTGCAAAAATTGGAGAATCATGTTGCATAGTCATACCTTCTCATGATGACGAGAATGGAACCTCGACAGAGGCCATAGACATGCTGATGAAACTCCATGGCCAGATGATCGACGAAGTAGAAGACATTGCTGATGACAGCTGGTTTGTATCACTCTTCTCTTGGGTTCCACAATGGGTGGAAGACATGTTTAAGTTTCTTGGAGCCCTGATCGTGTTGGCATTACTTGGATTTTGAGTGATCAAGATAATAATCCCGTAGTGCAAGAAGACAGCAAAGAAAGCCATCGGGATGAAGATTAGGATTGATGTAGAAACAGGATGAAAGCCCAAAGACTTGACAGATGAAGAAATCAGAGACTTTGTGAAGGCCAGTATCCATGCACCTGAGGGAACGAAGTTCCTGTACCCAAAGAACCATAAGAAATATGTAGGAAGATGTATCTATTGCAGTCCAAGTGGACAATACATGCTCATGACATGGAACAAGGATGAGCATGAAAAATCAGCAGGATGCCTGAAGGGAGTCATAAAGATATGGATCCCAAAGAAACATTTCTTCAGACAAGGATGTCTAGATGTGAAGGATGATGGGAGAGTGGTCGATGAATTACCCAGAGGGGGGAGTGTAGAGGAGGAGCCAAGTACCCCTACTCCAACTGTTCCGCCCCATTGCCTATAGAGTGGGAACAAAAATATGTGACGTTTTAGGAACAGTTGAACCAACAAAGATCAGAGCGTGGACTCTGTGCAGTACCAATAAGAATACCTATACCTAAGAGAATCTGGGAGACAAGGTACCCATTGAGAAAGCCGTACCTGCATACACGATGATATGATGGCCATTTTGATAAGATTCCTGAAGATGCAGAGCAGATGAATGGCAAAGGTAAATGGTGACGTCACACAGAAAGAGATGACACATCACAGAAGAGATGCAGAGACCAGAGAATGCAGATATTCTATAAGGCATCAAGAAAGTACCAAGGATAACTGACATCTTGGGATCAAGGTGAAGAAGCTTATGCCACCGGAACAGATTAAGATATTAAACTAGTTTATACATGTACAGATGCAAAAGAAACACAAGCAGCCAAGTCATCTTAAAAGCTAGCTTCAAGCTTTATAGTAAATAGATTGCGGTAAGCGTCAATATATATATAGATGCACATGAACGAGTAAAGGGTGGCTGTTTCCACTACACATTATAAGCAGTGCTGAACATTAAGCAAGAAGGCCTAATTTCAGTGTGTCGCAGTTAAAAAGCAAATTGAATTACAAATGAATCTCAGCAGAAGGAGTTGGATGAGCCAAAAAGGCAAGGTCTTATCAAACTGGAATTGTCTGACATTGGATACAAATTGTGTGAAAGAACACATACTCCTGTAAAGAAGGCTTGAGCAAAAGAAAAGACGTCAGAGGGCGATTAGAAAATAATATTGAATACACTAAAAGGCTCGATTCCATGGTCTACAGTCACGTGGAAGAATGAAGTTGGACGATCGAGGTTGGTCATACCTACGCACGAGGGCAGGCTATACCCACACTCCTTAAATTTCTCAGAGCACAGTACAAACTCAAGGCCAATCTTCAAAGCACTAATTGACACTGGACCATTGAGGTGATGATGGATAGATACATTCATTGGTGGGAAGCAAGTGTTAAAACAAGCTCACCAGCACCTGGATGTTCAGTCTGCATGCTGCTAGACATGGGTGGAAAAGTACTGACGTGGGGTTAGAAGCCAATCAAGTATAGAGGACCGCGTAATTAAGGGTCCTATAGTTTTATTAGCCAATAGAACGTTGTGTATTTAGTCACGTTCATAGTGGCCATTTTGAGGGGAGGGCTTAGTTGCCCCACCTGATGTTAAGTACCCTATCACTTTCCTTCACTGTTCTATACTGATATGGAACTTATACTTAGATATTCACTTAGAGACTATCATTCCCTCCAATAGGTTTTGCACTTTGCCACGCAGGATGACATTGGTAAATGACGCAGATCAGCACGTCACTAATGACGATTTTGCATGATATAACCTCAGTTTTTACTAAAGATAAATGAGTAAGATGATCGTGCGAGTGCTGATGTTCGTTGTACTCCCTATTTTAGATATTTGACATTAAAGCAGATGCCCTTTTGCCAAACTACCTGAGTCGTCTTGATTATTGATGTATGAATAAAATCTGCATCCCCATCCATCTCCAGGGTATTGTTACTCCTCTTAAAGGGCTGGGCAACCCAGTTCAATGGTATCGGAATATTTCACATAAGATGCCACTAAATCCATCTGATGTATGCCTATCCTGATACGTAATGTTCTCCTTATGTTTATTTTGTAGTTTGTCTTTTTTTTATGTTTCAGCGCTTTGGCAGGTTCAAGTGCTATGTAAATAAATAAATATATAAATACACATAAAATAAATAAATAAATAGGCCTTAATCTGGAACATCTTAACTCCATCGAAGAGTAGAACATTTGCTTACAGTCGGAAGACAAGCGGGCAAGTGAGAGCAGAGAAAAGAGACATGACATACAAAGGACAGAGAACGAACTTTACAAATACAATTACAATTACAACTGTTGGAAAAATTCATAAAAAAGTGCACAAAACAAAAAAAGTTTTTTATGGACTAGTAATTTTTCTTTATTTTAGCTTGAGTTTTAGCCATTCCTGGATGTCCTTCTATTAAAGAGTCATGGTAGTTTGCTATAATTTGGTTTTGCAGGTCTTTCTCCAGAACGTACAGTCTCCCTTGAAAGTGCGGTAGATTCTTCATGCTAGTGTATTGGTCTCCTCTTGACAGCCATTCATGATGTTCTGATTGGTTCATCAAGTGTTGAAGGTCAATTTTTAGGTCGTCCAAAGTGTCAGTTGCTGCAATCGCGTTCAGGATTCGTTCTTCAGGAATGATTGCCACGGCGTCTGGTGTGGTGAACGCCTTTTCGTCTTCCCTCATTCGTGATAGGGCATCCGCTTTTCCATTGCGTACTCCGGGTCTGTAGGTAATGACAAAGTCATATTCTGCAAAAAATAGAGGCCAGCGAAGTTGACGTGATGATTGTGCTTTTGCGGTTTTCAGATATTGTAGATTACGAAGGTCCGTAATGACGGTGACTGTGTGCCTGGCTCCAAGAAGTTAATGCCTTCATGTCTTGAATTGTTAACAATTCTTTATCTGCTTTATCTGTGATCGCATAGTTCAATTCGGGAGCAGAGAACTTACGTGACCAGAAAGCCACGGGATGTAATTGTCCTATTTTGGGAACTCACTGAGACAAAACCGGCCCCCTTGCTACATTGGAAGCATCGGTTTCGACGACGTATGGCAATCGGGTCGGGGATGCTGTAAAATGGGTGCTGATGTGAATGCTCGTTTTAGGGCCTGGAAGGCTTCTTCTGCTTCTGTGGTCCACTGACATCTTTCGCAGTAGGCATGTGATGGGGTGAAAAATCTGGGAGAATCCTGGAATGAACCGACAATAAAAATTGGCGTACTCGAGCACACTTTGTACACCTTTCGTGGAAGTTGGTGAAGGCCATTGGAGGATGGTATCCACTTTGTGCGTGTCCATGTGTACCCCTTGCACTATAAGTATAAACCCGAGGAATTCAACCTCCTTCACAAAAAAGAAGCATTTCTCCAACTTGGCATACAGCCAATGTTGTCAAAGTCTTTCTAAAGCAGCCCGGACATGTCTGACATGATCCTCCTTGGTCGTTGAGTAAATGAGTATGTCATCGATATAGACGAGTGCGCACACGTTCAATAGTTCACTGAGTATATTGTTCATAAAATATTGGAACGCTGCGGGGGCATTAGATAGCCCAAAGGGCATATCCTGATATTCGTAAAGACCATATTTTGTGCGAAAGGCTGTCTTCCACCCATCCCCTTTTTGACTCTTACCAGATGGTAGGCCCCTTGTAAATCCAATTTGGTATAAATTTGCGCATTTTTTACTTGATCCAGAAGTTCTGGAATGAGTGGCAACGGGTACCATTTTTTTCCCGCGATCTGAATGAGGGCTCTGTAGTCAATGCAAGTTCTCAGGTCTCCCTCCTTCTTGGGCACGAAAAATAAGGCAGAGGAAGCAGGGGATTTTGACGGGATTTTGACGGGCGGGATTTTGATGTTGGCTAAATACTGATCCAAGTATGTCTTTAAATGTTGGTTTTCTTGCTCCGTTAGGGCGTAAATCCGACTGCAATGAACCTGGGCTCCGGTTACAAGATCAATTTGGCAGTCATACGTTCTGTGCGGGGGTAAGGTATTCGCTTGCTCCTTTTGAAATACATCTTGGTAATCCATGTATTCAGAGGGTAAAGAACTGGTGACACCTAATACGATTCCTTTCTTTGAACTTGGTTTAATGTTATCTTTCACTAAGCATTCTTTGTTGAAACAGGTTTTAGCACAGTCTGGGGGAAATGTCAGAACTCTTTTACGCCAGTCGATCTTGGGATTATGGGTTTCCAGGGAAGGCATCCCTACTATCATTTGGAACTGAGGAGCGCCAATGAGATCGAAGGTGATGTCCTCTTGGTGACCTCCCTGACACTGAAGCGTAACTTTTTTGGTATAATGCGTCACTGGGCCAGACGATAACTGAGATCCATCAACCGCTGTAACATTTTCCGATCTCTGCTTCTGTTGGAGAGGAAGACCTATCCGTATAGCCAAATCTTGGTCAATGTTATTCCCCACAGCTCCACTGTCAATATATGCTTCTAAAGCATGCATTTTCGATGGGTGTTTGTTATCTACCAAGAGCACTGGGATGACTACTTGTGAGGTCTGTATTAGTTCCTTTTCACCACTCGACAAGTGGACCCCTACGCTTGCCGGGTGCTGGAGCTTTTGACTTAATCACAAACTCAACAAATTTGCCACATATTGTGGTTGGCAGGCCAGGATGGGTCTTCTCCTCTCTGTCCCTGGAGGTTGTGGGGAATCCTGCAGATCCTTCACCAAAACCCTCCTAATGTCTCCTCCCAGGAGGACAGCAAGGGGCAGACGCTTCCCGATCTCAATCCTGGGTGTGGCGTACTGTGGGAGGTTAACCTGGGTGGAGACAAGGCCCAATGTTGTGACAAGATTCTGTGTGGTGGGACACTGTATTTTTCCTCTGACGGGGATATTCATACCACAATGTCAGAAGAGGTTAGGGATTACTGTAATTTCAACATATCTCAACCTCTTCGTAAAGCTAAAATGGTGAATGCTAAGGTGGTAACCCTGCAAAATATTATATCATAAAAAAACAAATATTTTGTATCCCTAAAAATAAACATCTTCCTCAATGCCAAAGGTACACTAATAGGAATAGTAAAAATGCATCCTTTTCTATACCATCCGTCTCTAGTAAGATTGAAACCCACAATCCCACTCCTAAACATATTAAGGTAATTAGGTCTACCCTTAAAAGTATAAAAACATTGGAAAAACATAATTTCACTAAAGTGAACTGCATGTCCCATAATGCCACAGGGACTGAGACTAAGAAGAGGGCATGTAGAAGTGAAGGACAGGCACGTAGGCCTAACAGCCTTTGCTAGGGTCGGGGAATAAATACTAAGAGCCTACACCTAAACTTAATTGCCCCACCGGTAAGGAATAAAAGGCTGCAGCAGGAAGGAGCAGAAGGAAGGAGCTGGAGCAGAAGCTGGAAGACTGGCAGTAGTAGCAGAAGGAGAAAAACACGAGGCTGGCAGTTCATAAGGAAGTGTGATCACTTAAGGGACGCCCATATGAGAGAAGAGCAGATTTCACCTGCAGGTTCTGAGTTGGTCCTGTGTTCACAAACTCTGCCTTGCAGGCCTGCAATGAGAGAGACGTGGTGAAAGTGAAGGTCTTCCCAAGTATGCCTAGTAGCTGTGATTGCAGAGCCGAGATTGTGCTACATTCCGAGGCCCGTGTCCTGAAGCAAGCTTGAGGAAGGGATTGAGGAGTGAAGCACACTCCCCGTGGTCGAGGTCAGACCAGAGACACCCATGCTGCAAAGAGGTGTGGGTCACAAGTGTGCCTAAAGTAGTATCAGAAGGATGAAAAGCCAGGAAGTGGAAGCAGCCCACAACCGCAATGTTTCTGCAGCCGGTAAATGAAGCTCTGCATTCACATTCACTGAAAAACCCTTGCCGGTAACGGTTACCATCTGAAATATAACTTGTGTAAGAAGGAGAGCGAGTAGGAGTTGTTTGTTGATGTGAAATGTCTGAATAACAAAGGAAGTGTATCACGTGCATATCTAATGCAAGTTGGAGTACTCGCATAAAAGAAACAGCTTTCTATTTCCCTTGTTAAACTGAATGACTTCACCAGGGCAGGCGCATGTCTCCAATGAAGGAGAGAAACACTTTATCAAATCATTCAAAAAGGTAAAGCTGACTTTCACAATTGTTACAAGGAATACTATATGAAAGAGAGGTCGCCTGTGGAAAATTGTGATTCCCGACCAGAGTCGTATCACACCTTGCTAATTAAAGGGAACGCAAGTCCTTACAGTTCTTTGAAGTTATAAATCTCCATCGAAGAGTGGTCAAGTATACCTTAATCTGTTTTTCTTGTGAAACCTGAACCTTGTAACACCCTGAACAAGTATTATATAAATGAAGAAGTAGCTGATTTAAATAGAAGAACACTCATTGCCCAAGCTAGTAGGCTAATCCGTTCTATAGTTAAATCAGCCCTATTAAGATGCAATCACCTGTCTTTTGAACTCGTTAAAATTGTTAAAGGTCCAGTGTCCTCTGATACAAGTGTGACAAGGTTATCTAAAGCTGGAAGAGAGGTAATACAGCTTTTGGATAGCTACTGGAACCAAAAAGCTGTGAATAAAGCTGGGTGCTTGTATGAGATTCAATTAATCAGCTGTACCGCTAAGACTGTTAAAGCTGAGAGATAAGCACTATGGGAGCAGAGACAGATTATACCAGTGGTAGTAAGACAGGCAGTAGAGGTAAAGAGGCTGCCCTTTTCTTATAACATAGGAGTAGCGAAGAGTAGCAGTCCTGCTTGGAGGCTCTCTTTGATTGCAGTCTGCTTTTGGGGTTTGTTATTGGAAGCGCAGCATTTGCACAAAAACTCTTCCCTACCGCAGATTGAGTGGAATAGTTAAGAGTAGCACTCCTGCCTGGAGGTTCTCTTTGAATGCAGTTGGATTTTGGTGTTTGTTATTGGAGACAGAGCATTTGCACACAAACTCTTCCCTACGCAGAGCGGTGTGGAATAGCGAAGAGTAGCAGTCCAGCCTGCAGGCTCTCTTTGATTGCAGTCTCCTTTTGGCGTGTATTATTGGAGGCAGAGCATTTACACAAAAACTCTTCCCTACCACGGCGCAGAGAAGCAAAGAGTAGCAATCATGCAGTGCTTGCAGTCCGAGCTTCCTGGAATTACCAGGGAAAACTGCTGGAGACTTTAGCTTGGGCATTAGGATTTTGGTTTTGAGCCAGAGGCCTACACGGAAGATACACATGGAAATCCTGGCAACAGTTTTCAAAAGATACGACTTAATGAGTGGGAAAGTAGTGATGTTCCAACCACAGAAATGTAATTACATATCCGATACAGAAATGCTAAAAGCTATACATCTACCTCTTCCTCTCTCTCCTGTGTAAGGAACACATGGTGGCAACAGTAAAGACAGACACAAGTGATCACAGTTTAAGGGTGTTTATTAAACTGTATAAATAGGTGAGAAAACGCCTAATCTAAACCTAAATCTGAGATGGGAGCAAGCTTCGACCATCAAATAATAATAAGGCAGTCCTAGTGGCGTCTTGTCAAATAAAAGGTCCTATACTAAACAGCCTATTGCCAGTCCTTACTGCTAAGTTACAAAAATAGTGTTGCATAGTGTTCACAAGAAAAGAAAGATGTGTTCACAAAAATGATAAGCTAGGATGGTATAGCGAGATCTCCCTTGCCCACGTTTTTAGGACGGGACAAGGCGGGCCTCTTGAGCACAGCACACAACTGGGCTTTTCCAGCACCATGCTATTGTTCTTCTCAATGATATCAGGATCTGCGGTGGTCGAGTCTCTTTACCATAGGTCTCTTACCTCCGAAGGCCTGATGTGTTCAAAAATACCAAAATAAAAGTTCCTTTCTCTTCCGAGCTCAAATCCTTCTCGAATGTTAACCTCCCTCCGTCGGGTTCACTACAGCCTTTTACTCAAAAGATTTCACCTGTTGTATTCACGAGTCTCAATGTCCTTTCAAACAATCTTTCACTGTGGACATGCCACTGTGGACATGCTCCCGGGTTTATCATGTATCACCCCGTTCTGTAGGCATCCTTCAGCTGGGTTCACACTTACCAGGTATACAGTTCACCCAGTTTTATCACCATGCAGAATGTACTTCTCTTAGCTTCCTTCTTGGCATACCTCTGTCACTTTCACATAGCCATTGGTCGTGGGTCAAAGACTTATGACTGTTCAAGGGGTTTTACTTAACCCTTGTATAACCACTTTGACCTCTTACGATGGGCTCCCCTATGGCCCTCTAGTATTTGTAGTTTTTAACAAAAGGGGACCAAGCACAGTCTTTCAATTGAGCGCCCACATGGTGCTAGACCACTCTGCAGCTGGTCCTTTCCTTCAGTTTTAACAGTTCTGCAACACACACAGTGGTTGTTCTTTAATTCATCTAATGTTGCCATTTGCAACCTTCGCTCAATATAGTTCACTTTACTATTGGTTCTCCCTCTGACTCATCAGCTGTGATGAACCGGTTGGTGTTTCTTGCGTCTGGAGTCAAGGACAATACACGGTAGCAAGTGTCTCCCCCCACCTTGGTTATTGGTGTAGGTGGGTTCTGTGCACCATTGACATCTGCTACACCACACGCTGGCTGTTATTCACGGTCTTATGATTCCTTTCACAGAGGCTTTGTGGGTCTGGATCGGAAAGGGCAAGGGCACTTCTCTCATTGTCGTCCTTTCGGTTCTAGCCACCTTTATCCTCCTCTTGAACTGCCGTCCTGGAATAGCTGACTTGTCTTGCGGTCTGCGTTGCTCGTAGTGTGCTCTCGTGCTCCACCTTTTATCTGTGTGGTGAAGGGAAAGAGCTGTCAGGTGTATGTGGTTATTATCAATTGCCTGACTCTGCCTGACCCTTGTGTTGGGACATGTCAAGTAAACGGCTCTAGTGTTAGTCTGTTGTTTTCCATGGGGTAAGAAAGTGTTTGTGTTGGAAAAGGGGGGTGCAGAGTTTTTAAATATCCTACGGGTAGGGTGGGGAAGAGTTGTTATAAGGAATGGGGTACTGGGTCTCACCCGTCAGTGTCCCACTTCCACTCCCCGAGGAGCCCCCTCCAGGTGATCCTCCCACACTGGTCCACCCCCAGGAACTGGATCCAATAGCGATGGCCGTGTCCTGGCCACCTGGATGACAGATCCCTGGAGACTAGTCAGGGAGACACCGTCAAGGTTTCTCACATACCCTTCCTCCATGCAATGTAGCCACATTTGTTTTACAGGGCAACCGGGAAAGAAAATCTAAATTTTCCTGGTCTTTTCCTTTTCGGTGTTCCACAGTGAAACAATAGGGTTGTAGGTCTAGAAAACATTGCATGACCCGAGGGTTGGAGTCTTTGCGTTGGCTAATCCAAAGTAGGGGTGAGTGATCGGTAATGAATGTCAGCTTTTGTCCTAATTAGTAGTATCTAAGAAGGATAATAGCCCACTTGATGGCCGGGCTTCTAGTTCTAACACAGAGTATTTTTTTTCACGTGGGAACAGCTTGTGACTAGCATATAATATGGGGTGTTCCAATCCATCGCAAACCATGGACAGGACTGCTCCTAACTCTGTAAGGGAGGCATTTGTCTGTAATACAAACTTTTTAGAGAAGTCGACTACCTTCAGGTTTGGATTCTGGCACTGAGTCTGTTTCAAAGTGTTATAACATATATCATCTTCATAATTCCAATGAAGTTTCTGGTGTTCCGCATTCTTGAGTTTATATGTCAGCCGGGCTGTTTTGTCCAAAAGTTTGGGGATAAACCTACAGTAATATCATATTATCTAGAGAAAAGCTCTAACATCTCTTTTAGTCTTGGGGGTTGGTGTATCTAAGACAGCTTTCACCTTTCCATGTTAAGGTTGTACATTCCCATTCCCTACAAAGAAGCTGAGGTACTTTACGGCTGACTGGGCCAATCTGCAGTTAACTGGGTTAGCATTCAGTCCAGCCCTTCTGAGGACTTTCATGATGGTATAAAGATGGAAGAGATGGTTCTCCCAGGTCCTACTATAAAGGACGATATTGTTAATATAAGCTCCACAGAACTCGGAATAGGATTTTAGGATTTGATCGTTGGAAAGTGGCTGGTGCGCCGCATAGGCCAAAAGGAAGGACTGTGAATTGGAACAGACCTAGCAGCATTGAAAACACAGTCTTTTCTTTATCTCAACCATACACAGGAACTTGCCAGTACCCTTTGGTTAAACCTAGGGTAGATAGAGAGGTGGCTGCTCCGAGTTTATCAATTAGGTCATTGATGTGTAGGATGGGATAGGCATCGAAGTCCGAAATGGCATTAACTTGATGGAAATCTATGCAGAATCTCCAGGAACTGTCAGGTTTTGTGACCAACACGATAGGAGAGGACCATGGTCTTGAAGACTGCTTGATAATATTGTCGTTCAACACTTTGTTGACTTCCTCAATCAGTGTCACGCCACATTGGAGACCGAGGTCCGCCGCGCCCGCTCGTCCCTTCACCTCCTGGCGAGTCTACCCGCGCTTCCGTGCTTGGGGGCTCGCCAGAGGGAGAGTGCTGGGTGTCCGGGCCGGAGGGTTACGGCGCATGCGCGGAAGACCTCCGTCTCGGTTCCACGCATGCGCCGTGGACTGGGCTCGAGCCCTAGGAAGGGCTTGCCTTCCAGGACTCGCTTTGAGTACGCCGGCGCCCGGAGGTGAAGCGGCTTGCGTTCCAAGCCTCACGGGCGCCGGCGACCCATAAAAGGAGGTCACAGTTCGAGGCAAGCCACGTCTCAACGCGGTTTGCTTCGTTCTGCGAGCTTCCTACCTGGGCCGCCTGCTACTCACCTGAGCCCGCTCTGGGCTGCCTGTTACCTTACCAGAGTTCCTCCCTGGGCCTGCCTTATACCTTACCTGAGTTCCTCCCTGGGCCTGCCTGATACCTTACCTGAGTTCCTCCCTGGGCCTGCCTGATACCTTACCTGAGTTCCTCCCTGGGCCTGCAGCATACCTTACCTGAGTTGCTCCCTGGGCCTGCAGCATACCTTACCAGAATTCCTCCCTGGGCCTGCCTGATACCTTACCAGAGTTCCTCCTTGGGCCTGCCTGATACCTTACCTGAGTTCCTCCCTGGGCCTGCAGCATACCTTACCAGAATTCCTCCCTGGGCCTGCCTGATACCTTACCAGTGTTCCTCCCTGGGCCTGCCTGATACCTTACCTGAGTTCCTCCCTGGGCCTGCGGCATACCTTTCCAGAGTTCCTCCCTGGGCTTGCAATTCTACCTGGGCTGCCAGCTTATCTTACCTGGGTTCTCCCTGGGCCAGCCAGCTTACCTTACCTGGGTTCTCCCTGGGCCTGCCAGCTTTCCATATTTGGGTTCCCCAGGCTCTGCCAGCAATTTACCAGAATAACTCAGGTTCTGCCGGCATACCTTTACCTAGACCTCCCTGGGTCTGCCAGCATACACTGACCAAGGTCCCCAGCGTTTGCTGCCCTAGAGTACCTTTCGGGCTCCTTCTGTTTGATATCCTGCTCAGCCTTGGTTCCTTCCTTTCCTGTCCGGCCTTACCTTCTTCATCCGTTCCTGTGGACCAAGAAGATACCTGCCACGCCGGAATCTTAGACCTCCGCTTCAGTTCACGTACTTTGGACTTTATTCCTACGGACTCCATCCCGGCCCGTGATCTGTTACAAGACCGTTGCCTCTCCTGCCAGTGCTCGCACAGTCCCTTCGTCACGTTAATCAGGAGAGTGCCTTCCGTGACATTGGGAATCGGCCCATCCTCCACCCAGTATCAGTTTTTGGGTGGTGGAGAGGCTGGTCTCTCGAGCCACAAGCTCATCTTTCAACTGGATACAGACTGGCGACCCCGGCAAGATCAAAGACCAAGAAACCAGGTACGCAGCCCTCTCGTGCTTCCCAACTTGACAGATTGAGACTCCTGCCTTCAGACATGGAGATGGAGGATTCGCAAGACCTGCGGAATGAGTTACAAGCACTCAGGGCTGAGATGGCCGCCATGCGTCAGGAGAATCAGACGCTACGTCAAATGATAACCCAAGGAGCAATAAGTACTCCACAGGCGGAGGGTTTCCTGGCTCATACAACACCCATCAAGTTTGATGGAGACCCTAGACGGGTGTCGGAGTTTTGTAACCACTGCCAAATTCATTTTCTTTTCAGATCGACTCATTTCAACAATGATAAGGCCAAGATCGGGTACATCTTGGGGAACCTAACTGGGAATGCCTTAGCCTGGGTAACCCCTTTTGTGGTTTCAAACAGTCCTATTTTGAATGACTTCGCATCCTTTGAAAAGGCATTCCTGGAGGTGTTCCAAACGCCAAATCTGGCTTCTGCTGCACAGAATCAACTGATGGATCTGAAACAGGGAAGCACCGACATCATAATCAGTCGCTTCCGTCTATTAGCAACTGATTCTCAGTGGCCTGAGATCACGCAGAAGACCCTGTTTCGTCGAGGCTTGAGAGAGGAGTACAAGGACGAGTTACTCCATATCCCTGAACCAGAGAGTCTCCAACACATGATTGATCAGGTGCTCCGCATTGATCAGAGGCTAGCCGAGCGGAAAGCAGAAAGACGCCGGCTCGAAAGAAACAATCCCAGAATGACCAGTTTACCCGCCGGATCATTTGGTCCTACTGAATCAGGATCAGAGCCAATGCAGTTGGGAGCCATGAGAGGTCCATTGTCTGAGGAAGAAAAGAAACGGAGAAGAACATTACGCCTATGTCTTTATTGTGGAGCTGCCGGGCATTATCTGGGTACGTGTCCTTTACGACCACAGAAGAAGAAGGCGGGAAACTAAAAGACCTGTTGTGTAATGGAAGGGCAGCGACAGGTCCTATTCCATCTTCAGACCTTTCCACATTTTGTTCTATACTTCTTCCCATGCAACCTGCGGTATTACAGACCCTGAAAATCCGAATTAAGTTGCCTGATAAGAATCTGGAAGTGTTTGGACTGTTGGACAGCGGAGCTTCTGGTAATTACATTGACGAGGCCTTTGCTTCCAGTCACAAGATTCTGCTCTTGTCTAGACTCACCGCCCTACCAGTAGAGGTCATTGACGGGACTCCTTTGTCCTCCGGGCCTGTCCGACAGTTTACTGTGGGCCTAATCCTCCAGATCGCCGGTCATTCTGAGGAACTCGCCTTGGATGTTATCAAGTCTCCTACCTATAAGGTGGTCCTGGGGTTACCTTGGCTACAACACCATAACCCGGTTATAGACTGGAGAACACAGACCTTGACCTTTTCCTCCGCAGTTTGCGCCCAGAAGTGCAAATTATCAGCTCCTACCCAGGTTTTCTCAACCACTCTAGAAACATATGGCAGTGGGGTCCGTCTTTGTGCCACTTCTCTAATCCCGCAGGAGTACGCTGACTTCGAACAGGTATTCTCTGAACCAGGCGACATACCTCTTCCGCCACACCATTCATTCGACTGCTCCATCGAGTTGTTACCGGACTGTGTTCTTCCACATGGGAAGCTGTATGCTTTAACCCGGGATGAAAGACAAGTTCTGCAGGATTACTTGTCAGATTGCTTGCAGAAAGGTTACATCGTTCCGTCCAGGTCGCCCGCAGGATTTCCCTTGTTTTTTGTGAAGAAGAAGGAAGGCACCTTGAGACCCTGTGTGGATTACCGGCAACTAAATGACATAACTGCAAAGGACCGTTATCCATTACCATTGATTCGCAGTATCCTAGAAACTTTACACACAGCTCAGATCTTCACCAAACTAGACTTACGGGGGGCCTACCACTTGGTTCGCATTAAGAGTGGAGATGAATGGAAAACGGCTTTCAAGACTCCTTTTGGGCATTATGAATATAGAGTTATGCCATTCGGCCTATGCAATGCCCCCGCTATTTTCCAACGGTTTATGGATAACATCTTTGGTGATCTAATTGGTTTGTCAGTCTGGGGGTATTTGGATGATCCTGGTTTTCTCCAAATCCTTTGAAGAGCATGTGGAACACGTTCGGGAGGTCCTTCGCCGGTTGTCCTGTAATCATCTATTCGCAAAGGCGGAAAAATGCTGCTTTCATCAACCTAGTATCGAGTTTTTAGGATTCGTGATTAACCAGGATAGGATAGAGATGGATCCTAAGAAGGTGCAAGCAATACAAGAGTGGAAACCACCCCACGACGTGAAATCTCTTCAACGCTTTCTGGGATTTGCCAATTTCTACAGGCGCTTTATTCCACAGTTTTCTCAGATCTCAGCGCCCCTTACCAGGTTGACCAGTAGTAAAGTGGTTTTCAAGTGGGATTCCCCTGCTTCTCAGGCTTTTGACACCTTGAAGTCAGCTTTTATGGCAGCCCCGATTCTGCGCCATCCACAGGATGATCTACCCTACATTGTGGAGGCCGACGCTTCCAACTTCGCCGTCGGAGCTGTTCTCCTGCAGAAAGATCCAGCAACGTCAGTAGAACATCCAGTAGCCTATTTTTCTCGCAAATTGAATCCCAGCGAGAGAAACTACGCAGTTATTGAAAAAGAACTGTTGGCTATTAAGATCGCTTTTGAGGAATAGAGACATCATTTACTCGGAGCTCGTTTTTCAGTGGAGGTTCGAACTGATCATCGCAATTTGCAGTACTTACGCTCCTTACAATGTCGAACGCCTCGTCAAGCCAGGTGGGCCTTCTTTTTCTCTCCGTTTGTGTTTCATGTCACGTACGTTCCAGGAACCTCCAACCTGAAAGCAGATGCTCTCTCCCGATCCCTGGAGAAAGAGGTAGAGACGGCCTGTCCGAATCAACCACTGATTTCCCCTCAGCATTTTTTACTGACCTTGTCACCTCACCTTGAGTCAATCGCTGACGCCACCCGGACGGATCCTGAAAGGTCGGTCCTTCTTAGACATCGGTCAGTGTACGAACATGATGGGCTCTTGTTTTTCCGGAAACGGCTGTACATTCCTAAGGGAACTATTCGAGAAAGCATATTGCATGGATTCCATGATTCACCTATCGGAGGTCATCGAGGAATGAGAGCTACTCGAGAATTGATATCCCAACAGTTTTGGTGGCCTGGATGGGCTACCGAAGTTCAGAAATACGTCGAAAGCTGTCCTGTTTGTGCCCAGTGCAAGATTCCGAGAAGACGGCCGTTGGGATTGCTGGTACCTACTGAAGTGGCACCCTACCCGTGGCATACCATCGCCACGGACTTGATTGTGGATCTGCCCCCTTCCGAAGGATTCACCTGCATAATGGTTGTTGTGGATGGTTTCACCAAATTAGCTCATTTCATTCCATTTAACAAGATTCCTACGGCGACCCAAATGGCTTCAGCATTTCTGCATGACATCTATCGGTTACATGGCCTTCCGGAAAAGATCATTTCAGACCGTGGCTCCCAGTTCATCTCTTCCTTTTGGAGTAAGGTGTGTGGCCATCTAGGAATTCATAGAGCTCTAAGCTCGGGCTATCACCCACAGACCAATGGGCTCACCGAAAGGACTAATCAGACGTTGGAGGAGTACCTCCGCTGTTTTGCTAACGCTACTCAGTCCAACTGGAAGGCCGGATTAGACCTTGCTGAAGTATCCTATAACAATACTGTTCATGCCTCCATTGGGGTCAGTCCATTTTTCTGCTCAACTGGTCAACATCCCAAAGTGCTGCCCTTCCATCCCGTACCCACCAGTACAGTTCCATCTGCTGATGCCCTGGTCTCAAGCATCCAACAGCAACAGGAGTTGGCACGCAAGATCCTGAGAGAAACCAAGGATCGGATGAAGGCTCAGGCGGACAGGAAGAGGAGTGTAGAACCAGATTTTCAAGTCGGGGACAAGGTTTGGTTATCCTCTAGGAACCTGCCGCTTCGCAATTTGCCTGCCAAATTGGCTCCCCGTTATTTTGGTCCATTCACTATTACCAAGCGGCTGTCCTCAGTAGCGTTCCGTCTCCAGTTACCCCCCTCTTGGCATGTACACCCATGTCTCCTTGTTGAAACCTTATGTAGTCGATACCTACGGCCGCTCCTGCTCTCGCCCAACCTCAGTCATGGTGCACGGCGTCCCGTAATTTGAGGTTCAAGAGATCTGCGATGCTCGTTATCGCAGGGGGGTGCTGCACTATTTGGTGGATTGGAAAGGGTACACAGCTTGTGATCGTACTTGGGAACCACATCAGCATGTTCACGCTCCCCGCCTGGTGCGTGAGTTCTATAGACAGTTTCCTTGGAAACCCGGGGCCCCAGGCCTTCCTGGGAGGGGGCATAGTGTCACGCCACATTGGAGACCTAGGTCCGCCGCGCCCGCTCGTCCCTTCACCTCCTGGCGAGTCTACCCGCGCTTCCGCGCTTGGGGGCTAGCCAGAGGGAGAGCACTGGGTGTCGGGGCCGGAGGGTTACGGCGCATGTGCGGAAGACCTCTGTCTCGGTTCCGCGCATGCGCCGTGGACTGGGCTCGAGCCCTAGGAAGGGCTTGCCTTCCAGGACTCGCTTTGGGTACGCCGGCGCCCGGAGGTGAAGCGGCTTGCGTTCCAAGCCTCACGGGCGCCGGCGACCCATAAAAGGAGGTCGCAGTTCGAGGCAAGCTGCGTCTCAACGCGGTTTGCTTCGTTCTGCGAGCTTCCTACCTGGGCCGCCTGCTACCTTACCAGAGTTCCTCCCTGGGCCTGCAGCATACCTTACCAGAGTTGATCCCTGGGCCTGCCTGATAGCTTATCTGAGTTCCTCCCTGGGCCTGCCTGATACCTTACCTGAGTTCCTCCCTGGGCCTGCAGGATACCTTACCTGAGTTGCTCCCTGGGCCTGCAGCATACCTTACCAGAATTCCTCCCTGGGCCTGCCTGATACCTTACCAGAGTTCCTCCCTGGGCCTGCCTGATACCTTACCTGAGTTCCTCCCTGGGCCAGCAGCATACCTTACCAGAATTCCTCCCTGGGCCTGCCTGATACCTTACCAGAGTTCCTCCCTGGGCCTGCCTGATACCTTACCTGAGTACCTCCCTGGGCCTGCGGCATACCTTTCCAGAGTTCCTCCCTGGGCTTGCAATTCTACCTGGGCTGCCAGCTTATCTTACCTGGGATCTCCCTGGGCCAGCCAGCTACCTTCCTTACCTGGGATCTCCCTGGGCCAGCCAGCTTACCTTACCTGGGTTCTCCCCGGGCCTGCCAGCTTTCCATATTTGGGTTCCCCAGGCTCTGCCAGCAATTTACCAGAATAACTCAGGTTCTGCCGGCATACCTTTACCTAGACCTCCCTGGGTCTGCCAGCATACACTGAACAAGGTCCCCAGCATTTGCTGCCCTAGAGTACCTTTCGGGCTCCTTCTGTTTGATATCCTGCTCAGCCTTGGTTCCTTCCTTTCCTGTCCGGCCTTACCTTCTTCATCCGTTCCTGTGGACCAAGAAGATACCTGCCACGCCGGAATCTTAGACCTCCGCTTCAGTTCACGTACTTTGGACTTTATTCCTACGGACTCCATCCCGGCCCGTGATCTGTTACAAGACCGTTGCCTCTCCTGCCTGTGCTCGCACAGTCCCTTCGTCACGTTAATCAGGAGAGTGCCTTCCGTGACAATGGGAATCGGCCCATCCTCCACCCAGTATCAGTTTTTGGGTGGTGGAGAGGCTGGTCTCTCGTGCCACAAGCTCGCTCATCTTTCAACTGGATACAGACTGGCGACCCCGGCAAGATCAAAGACCAAGAAACCAGGTATGCAGCCCTCTCGTGCTTCCCAACTTGACAATCAGTATCTGTTTACGGGCTCCTGGAAGTCTATATGGTTTTAAATGGACCACTTTATCCTTCGGGGTTCTAATGTAGTGATACATGACTTTTACTCTTCCTGGTGTTTCTAAGACTGCATTGGGAAATTAGATGACTACATCTTTTAGATCTTCTTGTTGTTGGATAGAAAGATCGGGAGGAATTAAATCAAAGTTATATATCTCTTCAGGCACCAGACAGGCTAGTACTTTGGCATGAATGGCAGTCGGGTTCTCTTTCTACTCTTTCAAAAGATTTATGTGTTACAAATGGACCTTCTATTTTCTGTTCGGTTGGGCTACTTTATAAATACAGGTTCCTGTTCATTCTACTACCTCATGGGGCCTGTGCCACTTGGAGACAAGTTTGTTTTCTGAGGTGAGTAAGAGGACCAGTACTTTTTGTCCTATGGAGAATGATCTTAAGCTCACCTTTTTGTCGGAAGTGGATTTTTGTTGGCTCTGGGCCTTTTCCATATGAGTACAAACTAGATCTTGAACCAATGTCATATGTACCCACATTCGGGCGGTGGTTTGCGAGATGGGAATGGGTGCCTCTGCTCGTTTTTCCCAGGTTTCCCAGAGCATGTGCAGGACATCTCTAGGCTCTCTACCATAGAGCAGTTCAAAAGGGGAGAAACCTGTGGAGGCCTGTCATGGCCACGGGCCCCAGAACACAAAAATTACATCATCTAGTGATGGGGGCAATGGGTCACTTGACTCACTTATGTCCCTTTGGCGCCAGGCTCATATAGAAATGTGAGCAGGAACACTTTATTTCAGCGCAGGAGTGTTTTTATTTTACTTCAGTGCTGGAATGCTTTTATTTTACAAGAACATTCCAGGTGCTGAAAACCTTTATTCCAGAGAACATCTGCATATGCTGACTCATCGGGCATGGCTCCCTAAGCCTGGTCTTCAGATGCTGACTCATCGGGTGTGGCAGGGCGTGGCAGCAGGCAGGCCAGAGCTACTGGGCGAGGCCGGGAACAAGACTATATAAACCCACCGATCCCTCATGCAAACGCTTCGCTTTACTTTGCACCTCCGTGCAAGGTGACGCTCACCGCCGCCTGGACCAGCTACTTACCTAGTGATCCTGCACTGCAACAACAGCATCCTTACCTGGACCCTGGCTCGCATCTCATGGCCATGCTTCATCTTCTTGGCAGATCCCGAATCTACGCCGCAGCACCTGCGCTCTCTGTCCCACAAAGACGAAGTCCTGAAACGGGAAAAGAAGACAAGACAAGGTTAGAACTCCCAAAAACACCCAACCCAGGGTCGCGCCGCATTTAAAACCCAACGCGCACCCTAAGGCACCATTAAAGGCTACTTAGCAGCTGCTGGATGATCTCAGCCCCGCTCCTCCGTACCGCCGGCTCCGCTTCTTCTACCGCAGCTACCACTGGCACCGCTACACCACCTGCAAGGGGAGAAAGCAAAGAGACATTACATACAACGGACAGAGAACAAACTTTACAAATACAATTACAACAGTCGGAAGACAAGCGGGCAAGTGGAAACAAGGGAAACACTTACCTACAAGAGAAGTGGACTAGTTGCAGCTGGCCTGGACGACAAGGGACCAGTGAAGGAACTCGGTTCCCTTCAACAAGCGCCCCTACCAGAAGCAGCAGGACAGAGAGCTCATCATCATCATTCAGCAGGTGAGCCTCAAGGGCAGTGCAACCCCAGGGAAGCCACGTCCAGGGAGAAGAGGTCTGGAGAAGGGGTCAGGGACCACAGGCTGCATACTCATACGACCCCCCCCTTATATTCTCACAGGAACCGCACTGCTCATCATCGCAGTTCCCCACACAGATGCAGAGAGAGGAACAGACAAGAGGAGTTTAATCCCTGGGAGGGCTGCGACCGTGCCCCAACGCCTTCGCAGAGACCAGGTGAGCGTAACAAGGCCTGAGGGGTTTTCCCTCACTGCAAATAGTGCCCACAGGATCATTTAGTCCCAGTCTTTCCTGTCCTCATCTACCAATTTTTGTAAAATTAGCTTCAGAGTTTTATTGAACCTTTCTACCAAGCCATTGGTTTGGATATGGTACACAGAAATTCGCAGGGTGGTAATGTGGAATAGCTCTTTGACTTCTGCCATAAGCTTACTCATAAAATTCGAACCCTGGTCTGTTAGTGTTTCCTTAGGAAAACCGACCCTGGATAAATACGGTAAAAGGTGTTTAAGGATCTGTTTTGTGGTATTATTTCCCATTTGGAATGCTTGAGGGATATCGGGTTGCATAGTCCACAATAAGAAGTACATATTTGTTGAATAGTCTGGATGTCTCTAAAGGACCAATTATGTACATCCCTATTCTTGAAAAGGGGAATTCCGTGATTGGCAACAGGTTCAGAGGAGCAGGTAATGGGATGTGCGTGCTGGTCTTTTGACATATTTTGCACGTCTGGACGAAGGTCTTTATATCGGCGTGGATACCTGCCAGTATCACTTCCCACTAATATGTGCCTTGGTTATAGATTGTCCTAAATGCCCCCTGGTAAGATGGGGAATGTGTGATCTCCGGCACAACCTTTCTTGGGTATAAACCTTCCTTAGATGTCTCTCTACTATAAAGCAATCCTTGTTTTAAGAAGAAAAAGGGCTGGGGGCGCTGTTCCACGCACATGGAATGGCAGTCATGCTGTAGAGCTCCATGTGGTAAGAAAGTGTTTGTGTCAGAAAAGAGGAGTTGGTAGAGTTTCTGAATATCCTTCGGGGTAGGGTGGGGAAGAGTTGATATAATGAAGGGGGTACTGCGTCTCACCCATCAGTGTCCCACTTCCACTCTCCGAGGACCCGCCTCCAGGTTATCCTCATGCACTGGTCCACCCCCAGGAACTGGATCCACTAGTGATGGCCGTGTCCTGGCCACCTGGATGACAGATCCCTGTGGACTAGTCAGGGAGACACTGTCAGGTTTGTAACATACCCTTCCTCCATGCAATGTAGCATCATTTGTTTCACAGGGGAACGGGGAAAGAAAATCTACATTTCCCGGGTCTTTTCCTTTCAGTGTTCCACATTGAAACAATAGGGTTGTAGGTCTAGAAACCATCGGTTGGAGTCTTTCTTATCTTATCATATCTTATATGTACTTATAAAGCGCATCGTTCACCCAAAGGCATCATGGAGCTACAACTATAAAGGTGAAAGCCAACCGGGGGGATCAAGAATATTTAGAAAAGAAATGTTTTGAGAGCCCTCCGAAAGGGGAGTAGGGCCTCAAAATTACACA
Source organism: Ambystoma mexicanum (assembly GCF_040938575.1). Lineage (NCBI taxonomy): Eukaryota > Metazoa > Chordata > Amphibia > Caudata > Ambystomatidae > Ambystoma > Ambystoma mexicanum. The sequence continues at coordinate 246,311,808 of NC_090938.1, forward strand.
GACAAAAAGGGAGATAATTCCACCCTTTTGCCACAGCCACTGAGAAAGCTCGGCCACACACCCGAGAGAGTCTTACCCTAGGGGGCTGAACAGTTTTCAAAGACTGAGAGCGAAGAGACCCACAGTGTTTGTAGGGGAAGAACTTCATTTGAAGGTATTCAGCTCCTGTTTTTTAGAAGGCTTTGTGAACCAGACACAGCAACTTAAATTGAATGCGCTGTTCATCTGGAAGCCAGTGGAGCTGGCGCAGAAGTGGCGTGATAGGGCTATGTAAAAACGGGAAAATGATCAACAATGGAAAATAAGTTCATGTAGGGACTATTTGGCCTTTCCAAGAGTACGACAAATATATCACTCAAAATCGAGCTTGACCTGAAAGTATATCTCATGATATAAACTTCAACCCTGTTTTGTATTGCCTGCAATTGTGGTCCACACACAAGTTATCCAAATTTAGGACTGCAATGCTGGACAAGGAGGGGAGCTCCAAATTATATTGGTGCAAAGCATGCCCTCTTGAGGGATGAATGTTGACTGGGACCCAAGCTGTTACCTGTAACCATCCAAACTTATCTTTGACAAGTCTTACCAACTCACTTTCATTGCCTAGCCCCTCACAGGCATAACACCCGTTTTACGAGCACCAAGCACCAGTATGCGGTTGCTCATCTTACCACCAGATTTTGTTGACACTTACCTCACCCATATCCAGTGAAGTTATGTTCAATAGAGTTAAAACTGTATACATGAGCACAAGCGTGTATACACATAAAATACACTGATCATCTGTTCCATACATCGAGACAGTTAATACTTATTCACTTAGCACTGCTCATTCAGGTTTACCCAAACTCTACCAACATGGCGTGCTGTATTTACAGCTACACTAGTCAAAGGTATCCATAATACACACACACACACACACACACACACACACATACACACACAAACACTTGCGCGCGCGCATTCAGGTTTCCATGACAACCTAATCCGTCCGAATAGAGACAGTCTGCATGAACAGCATCGCCTGAGCCTGTCGGTTCGTTCCTACAGATCTCTGTCAGTAAGTGTTTTATTGCCCCACTGCAGCCATTGCCAGTGGTTGGCACACCATTTGAGAGGGTGGGCATCGACATCGTCGGTCCCCTTGACCCTCCCACTTCAGGTGGACATCGGTTCATCCTGGTCTTGGTAGATCATGCCACCAGGTTCCCTGAGGCAATACCCCTTCGGACTGTTACTGCCAAGGTGATTGCCAGGGCTCTCCTGGGCATTTTCACCCGTGTTGGGTTCCCCAAGGAGGTTGTCTCTGACAGAGGATCCAACTTCATGTCTAGTTACATGAAAACCATGTGGAAAGAGTGCGGGGTAACCTACAAGTTCTCCACCTCTTACCACCCCAGACCAATGGTCTGGTTGAGAGATTTAATAAAACTCTCAAGGGCATGCTAGGGGCTTTGGAAGAACCCCTAAGGAGGAAATGGGATCTCCTCCTGCCATGCCTGCTGTTTGCTTACAGAGAGGTACCTCAAGAGGGTGTTGGTTTCAGCCCCTTTGAGTTACTCTTTGGACATCCCGTGAGGGGGCCCCTCGCCTTGATCAGAGAAGGCTTGGAAGCCACCCCTCCAGGTCCCGCCAAGCAAGTGGGGGACTATGTGTTAGGCCTCAGATGGAGGATGACACAGATGATGGGTCAGGCAACAGCAAATCTCAAGGCCAGCCAGGAATTGAATAAGTACTGGCATGACCTTAAAGCCTCGCAAGTGGATTGGACTCCGGGACAGGAAATCCTTGTGATGGAGCCTACCAAGCCTAGAGCTTTGGCAGACAAGTGGACTGGACCCTTCAGGATCATCTCCAAGATGGGCGAAGTCAATTATCTGGTTGACATGGGAGCCTCTGGGGTAGCCCCTCAGGTATTCCATGTCAACAGGCTCAAGCCTTTCCACCGGCGAGCAGAAGTCTCATGTCTCTTGCTAGCTTCAGGGCAAGAAGAGGATGAGAGTGAGCCCCTTCCTGATTTGCTGCATAGCAACCCTCAGGATGGCTCAGTGGAGGGAGTACATCTCTCTCCGGATTTGACAACAGAGCAACAGAGGGCCTGCAGGGCTTTGCTCCAACAGTATGCCTCTCTGTTTTCACTGACGCCAGGCCTTACACCGTGGTGTAGGCATGAAATTGACACTGGTGACAGTGTGCCTGTCAAAAGCAGGTGCTACCGTATGTCAGATACCGTCAAGAACCACATCCAGGCTGAGGTCGCCAAGATGTTGGATCTGGGTGTTATTGAACCCTCAACCAGTCCCTGGTCCAGTCCAGCGGTCCTTGTCCCAAAGGCAAGTTCCCAGGCGGGTACCAAGGATTGGAGGTTCTGTGTGGACTACCGAGGAGTCAATGCCGTCACCAAAACTGACGCGCGCCCATTGCCCAGGGCTGATGAGCTCGTGGACACCATAGGTGCTGCCAAATTTGTGAGCACCTTTGACCTTACCTCATGCTATTGGCAAATAGCTCTGACGGACCATGACAAGGAAAAGACGGCCTTCTCAACACTTGAGGGACTTTACCAGTTTAGGGTCATGCCTTTTGGGTTGAAGAATGCCCCTGCCACCTTCCAGAGATTGGTCAACCATGCGCTCAGTGGGCTGGAAGCCTTTTGTGTGGCATACTTAGATGACATTGCCGTCTACAGTTCCACCTGGGAAGAGCATTTGACACATCTGGATAAGGTGTTGCAGGCCTTGAAAAGGGCTAACCTCACTATCAAGGCCACCAAGTGCCAGATAGCTCAGGGGAAAGTTACCTATCTTGGTCATGAGGTAGGAGGGGGTCAAATCCAACCTCTCTCCAGTAAAGTACAGGATGTACAGAACTGGGAGACTCCCACTACTCAAACCCAGGTGAGAGCCTTTTTGGGCCTCACTGGGTACTATCGCAATTTCATGGCAGACTATGGAACCATAGCTGCACCCCTGACAGCTCTAACTTCACCCAAACAGCCTAGGAAGGTTAATTGGACCGAAGACTGTCAGAGGGCCTTTGATGGCTTGAAAGAAAGTCTGTGTAGGGCACCTGTGTTGTGTGCGCCTGACTACAGCCGACCCGTTAGCGTCCAGACGGATGCCTGCGACACTGGAATTGGAGCTGTCTTGTCCCAGTTAGATGACAAAGGGAGAGAACATCCTATCATATTCATCAGTAGACAACTCAAGGGTAGAGAACTTAGGTGGGCTACTGTTGAAAAGGAGTGTTTTAGCATAGTTTGGAGCCTTAGGCGTTTTAGGCCCTACCTTACGGGGTCTACCTTCAAGGTCCAAACAGATCATAAGCCCCTGAAGTGGCTTATGCAGATGAAGGGTGAGAATCCGAAATTACTCAGGTGGTCCATTAGCCTGCAAGGGCTAGACTTCACCATAGAGCACAGACCAGGGAAGAGTCACGATAATGCAGATGGCCTTTCCAGAAGGTATGTTGACCGTCTGGATGAGGGTGTCTATCCCGTGGGAGATTAGACACCCTCCACCTCAGTCTGGGGGGGGGCAACTGTGATGCTGGAAATGCATCAGAGGGACAGGGCATCTGAATCCTTGTCCTTTACTGCTTTTTATCGTGTGTTCTGTCGTGTTTTCTGCCCAGGAGTCCATGTGGGACTCCTGGCAGTGCAGCTCTCTCTTTTGGTTTGGTGAACAGACCCATGGGATACCCTTATGGCACCCATGGGTAGGGGTACAACCCTGTGCCCCTAGTGTATGTTTTTGGGCACCTGTGGGTGGCCCACAGAGCAGGATATGGGCTGGTGGCAGCTCCATGCTGAATTTTACAGGTGCTCTGGGTGTCCTCCATTTTGGGATACCCAGGCCCTGCCATTGGGATCAGTTGATTCCTGATAGGAAACAAGATGGCCCCTGTGGCCTCTTGCTTTCTATTGCCTGTTACCATGTTTTCCCAAAGTCCTGGGAAGCCCTGACTCTGTCCCTTCCCCTGACTGGCTGTTGGGTGGAAGTTCCATATATGGTGTTGTTGTGAAGGCCCAGCTAGACTGACTGGAGCCTTCCCAGTGACTGTATGTTGTGGGTACCTCCTGTGGGTGGGACCTGGGTGAATGGAGTGTGTGACCAATATACACTCCTTGTTGTGGTTGTCTGGTTTCTGGCATGAGAGACAAAGACTGAGACAGCCCTGCCCGAAACTGGCCTGAATGCAGTGTGTAGTGTTGAATGGCTGGGTACTTGTCCCAATCCACATTCCTTGTTGTGAGTGTCTGAAAGGGAGGAGTGTGGCCTGAATGCACTGTGTGCCTGATTGGCTGACTGACTGCATGAATGCCCTTCTGTATGATTGGCTGCTAAGTGTGTGCCAGCAGTGTGGATGAGAGACAGAATAGTATATCTGGGGACCTCTCACCACTGGTAATTGTTCAGAAGCTTTCAGAAGCTGAGTCTCCACTCTAAGAGTAACTGGAACTGCTGATCCTCGACGCCCAGCTGGAAGAAGAAGACTTGCTGTTGCACTTGCTTCGACCGATCTGAAAGCTGCCGAATTCGTCGAGGACTGACCCGAGAGAGGACCTGGTAAGGCGCCCTCTTGCCGTGCTCCGAGGGATCATCGAGTACCGCTACATCTTCGCCGAAGCGCCCTGGAAGTCAGACCCTCGAAAGGCTGCCGACCCGAGACGGGACCGCCGAGGAGATCAAAGTGAAGCACCCGGACATCGCCGCCGTCGAAGTCCATTGCCGTCGACCAGGGTCCGCAGGTCTGCGTAACCGCTGGAGGCCCGTCGAAGTTGTGTTGCCCAGCCGTGGGAACCACTTGACGCCGTGCCGCCGACGACCGGAGCCGTCCGCTCCATGCCTAAGAACATTTGAATCGAAGGACTCCCTCGTCCGCACCGTCGACCGCTTTATCCTGCCGGAGAAAGTCGAGGACGACCAACGCGCCGACGAGAAACCTGCCGGTGGGTTTCCCGCCACCCGAAGACCAGAAAGACTCGAACGACTCGACGCCCTTGCTGGGCCCCCGTCTTCACAATCTTTGCAGTCCAGAACAATTGTAATCGAGGTGCCCCGCACGCCTCTGCCTTGCAGGACGCCAACGCTCCGTCGTCGACGAGCACCGCTTGGATCGAAGCTGCTGCCTCATCGACGCCGTTCTACCCTGTTTGTTGTCGGACGTTCGACGCCCCGTGTCTCCCGCTTGAAAGGGAAGGCATTCAAGAAGGGCCGTCGATTCCCCGACGCCGAACGCCGAGTTCCTCGATGGACGTTCGACACCCCGTGTCTCCCGCTTGAAAGGGAAGGCATTCAAGAAGGGCCGTCAATTCCCCGCCGCCGAACGGCAAGTTCCTCGACGCTTCTCGACGCCTCTCGACGATCCGTGACTCCCGCTTGAAAGGGGGTCGCTCAAGAAGGATCCGTCGACGCCTCTTCGAAGAACTCGACTCCACCAGGTACATTGGGGGGGTAAAAACATTATAGGAGGGAATAAGACTTGCAGAACAATATATGGACTGGGCTTGTGCTATATCTTTATTTTACAGGTTGCCCAGGTGGGGGGATCTCCACACAGAACTGTGTCTAGTGGTAGGGGCCAGTATTCTGCCTATTGCTCAACCATCTTATTTTCTCTCCTCTCTCTATTGCTGGTTTCACTCTATTGATCTGTGTGACATTGTTACAGTATTGTTGATGCACTTTAATGAGATCTAATACAAAGGGTGGAACCACTGTAGAATTGTATATATTTGCCATTGTTGATTTTCCTAAGTACAAAGTGAGTTATTATGATAAGTGCACATAACCTTGAATATTGATTATATAAAGACTGTGTTCTAACCAATACAGTGTGTGGACATTCCTTTGTGGGGGCTTGGGGACTACACTGTACTTAAGAACCAGCCTGCATCACCTCCTGAGAAGCTAGGCCTTGATTGCTCGACCATAGCTGCCGAATAGAGAATCTAGGCTGGGGTCCTCTGTGCCTCCCCTCTACCATATAGAGAGCAGAAGTACAGACCACCCCCTACCAGTCTTTTCAGCTTGGACACCCGAGGCCCATATCTGTATGTTGTGCCAGTCGGCAGAGCGTCTCAAAATTCAGGTGTGAAAACAGACTTGGTGTTTTAGGCTTTCCCCTTGGCGGCCAGGTAGGTGCACCCACAAATGTGAGGTACCGTTTTCATCGGGACACCTGTGGGAACGCGGGACAGTAGGCCATGTGTTGTTGGGGGCGTGTTTCGATGGGTGAGCCAAGCGAAAATATGCAGAAAATGCGTTTATTTCCCCACAATTTGGATTTTGCGGGGGTGTCTGGGTAATAAATTCTGGGGCGATTTAGGCATATCAAACCTCTGCGGATTCCCACGGGTGTCCTCTTTTTGGAAATGCATGGGGTTCCCTGTTTTCCTTGGTGGCTTGGACACCCGAGGCCCATATCTGTATGTTGTGCCGGTCGGCAGAGCGTCTCAAAATTCAGGTGTGAAAACAGACTTGGGGTTACTTGTGATTTAGGCTTTCCCCTTGGTGGACAGGTAGGTGCACCCACACATGTGAGGTACTGTTTTCATCGGGACACCTCTGGGAACGCGGTACGGTAGGCCATGGGTTGTTCAGGCGTATTTCGATGGGTGAGCCGAGCAAAATGTGCGGAAAATGTGTTTTTTTCCCCACATTTCGGACTTTGTTGGGTTGTCTGGGTAATAAATTCTGGGGCGATTTGGGCATATCATACCTCTGCGGATTCCCACGGGTGTCCTCTTTTCGGAAATGCATGGGGTTCCCTGTTTTCCTTGGTGGCTTGGACACCCGAGCCCCATATCTGTATGATGTGAGAGTGTGACATTTCAGGTGTGAAAACAGACTTGGAGTTACTTGTGTTTTAGGCTTTCCCCTTGGCAGCCAGGTAGGTGCACCCGCACATGTGAGGTACCATTTTTATTGGAACACCTGTGGGAACGCGGGACGGTAGGCCATGTCTTGTTGGGGGCGTGTTTCGATGGGTGAGCCGAGCGAAATGTGCGGAAAATGCGTTTTTTTCCCACATTTCGGACTTTGCAGGGTTGTCTGGGTAATAAATTCTGAGGCGATTTGGGCATATCATACCTCTGCGGATTCCTACGGGTGTCCTCTTTTCGGAAATGCATGGGCTTCCCTGTTTTCTTTGGTGGCTTGGACACCCGAGGCCCATATCTGTATGATGTGAGAGTGTGACATTTCAGGTATGAAAACAGACTTGGGGTTACTTGTGTTTTAGGCTTTCCCCTTGGCGGCCAGGTAGGTGCACCCACACATGTGAGGTACCGTTTTCATCGGGACACCTGTGGGAACGTGGGACAGTAGGCATTGTGTTGTTGGGGGTGTGTTTCGATGGGTGAGCTGAGCAAAATGTGCGGAAAATGTGTTTTTTTTCCCACATTTCAGACTTTGCGGGGGTGTCTGGGTAATAACTTCTGGGGCGATTTGGGCATATCATCCCTCTGCAGATTCCCATGGGTGTCCTCTTTTTGGAAATGCATGGGGTTCCCTGTTTTCCTTGGTGGCTTGGACACCCGAGGCCCATATCTGTATGATGTGAGAGTGTGACATTTCAGGTGTGAAAACAGACTTGGGGTTACTTGTGTTTTAGGCCTTCCCCTTGGCGGCCAGGTAGGTACACCCACACATGTGAGGTACCGTTTTCATCAGGACACATGTGGGAACGCGGGACAGTAGGTCATGTGTTGTTTTTCGGTGGTTTTCATAACGTTTTGAGCCATTTGCTGGTGCCCTTTGTCACACAACCATTTCATTTCCCAAATGTGACCTACATTTAGTCGCTGCTTTAGGCACCATACTCTTTTGAAACCTGCACAAGTCACCTACCCTTGAAAAGGTCTGCCTCTGCTCTTTCAAAAAATGTATGCTTGCCGTTCCTCATCACATTGGTTTTTCCGATTTACACATGCTAAGTGCGTCTGTTCAGGCCGTGAGCGTAAAACTCCTGTGTACCATGGCTCAGTGTTTGGCTTGTGGTATTGCTTGTTTTGTAAAACACTACAAAAAATGTGTGCTCTCCTAACTGCAAGAGTCGGGGGAATGTAGCGGAGCATTGCTTTTCTCAAAATTCATAGAAGCCATTGCCGTACCAAGCCAACCATGTCCAACACATAACTTTTTTTTCGGTCATTTTCCCGCTTTTCCCCCAATCTATGGCAGTTTCCCCTACCTAGTTGTTGCCTGACCTACGCAAATCACCCCTTCCTAAACTTGGAATGTTGTCTACTTTTCAGAAATATATGCCTTTCTGTCCTCCAATTCGGCTCTCCTACCCTTTTCTTCCATTCCGTCCATGCATGTCCAATTGGCAAAAATGGCCAAAATCGCCTATCTCTCACAAAACGGTTTATAACCACATCAAAATATTTTTTTTTCATTTCCACTCAACCTGTTCTTGAAAGCCAGGAAAATGGGGAACTCAGCACAGCAAACCATTTGTTCCTAGCTCTTACAAGGAAAAAACCACAGGCTTCTTTGTACATCATTTTATTGGCATGTTTTGAAAAAAACCAACATTTTCGCCCTTTTTGCTTATTTTCTCTCACTCCCCTACAGCAACCTAGGATTCCTGGGTGGCGTTATGACCGCCTACATGTGGGAAAAAAAGGAGCCACATTTGTCCGAGATACCTCATGTAACAAAAAAGTTAGAAGCCATTGAATGGCCACATACCAAAATCACCAAAAAAGGCCATGGCACTGGGGGGAAATACCCATGGCAGTTAAAGGGTTAAAGATCATGAGGCCCGCATATGGTCTGCCTTTGGGCCCTTTTCTGGCCGGGTGTATATACACCTCATACCCCTCACAGACTGGTGTTGACTGAATCCAAGATTCCTGAATGGAGATGAGGTCATATTTGGCCAAGAAATTACTGTCCTCTGTGAACAGGTGCTTAAATCCTCTGGTGTTCCATGAGGCACAGGAGACATTTCTTTGGGCATCTTCCTCAATCTATTTTTTTTTTCTTTGTATTCAAAGTATTTGCCATCCATGACCAATCAGTGGGGGTCGGCTTTCTATCCTTTTCCTTGGATTGTCCTTATGCAGTGTTTCCTGAGTTGTCCACAGTAAATTTCAGCATTTTCATTTGTTCCGCTCTTTTAGTTGGCGTCGGGGGACAGGTCTTATGGTTTTTCGTCGTTTCAGCCAGACCTTTTATGTCCTTTTTCCCTTCCTCCCCTCTGTTCGAATGGAGGGTTACCCTCATTTTCTTTTCACTGTAAATGTTTCCTTTTTGTGTCCTTTTCACGTCCTTGAATTCTTTTATTTCTTGGTTTGTTTTTGTTAAGTTGTTTCCATGTTCTCTGTCTTTTACCGATTCTAATCAGAAGCCCAGTTTCCTCAGGCTGTCGCTAGCCTCCATTAGCTTGAGCTTGGTTGACTTTAAGGTTAAATGTAGAATGACTTGGTCCATCCTCATTTCATCAGGAAATTCTACCACTTTAATTTCCTCAGTTGTTATCTTTCTCAGAATTGGGTTCTGCTGAAAAAGAGACATCACATAGCTCCTGTTTAAAATGGCCCTTCTCTGGCCTTTTGCTGTTGTTTTTAGCTTCAGATACCAACCTCCCGAGGAATGAGATCTCCTTGCGCTCCTCAAAGTCGGAGCTGTACTCTGATCCTCTTTCCTTTGATCTCTCTCATTATTTAGTAGTTCAGGTTTTGCCTGATTCTTTCCCAAGGCTTTTAAGACTTCTTTCTCTTTCGAAACCTGCTGGTTTCTTTTTTGTTCCAAAGTGTGGAACGGGTGGGAGTCGTAAATTTCGTCGCTCGTAGAGGCCTTCCGATTGGGAGTCGTTTTTTGTCTGATTTACATGTCGCCTTAGATGCTGGCTGACTCCGAGCACTTGATATCTTCGGATCTTTTAGTTTTGATCTCTCCTCAGCAGTTTCCCAATTGTCTATGGTTTGCCAGTCGGATGTGCTGATGCTGTCCCATTCCTCCATTTCGTTATTTTTATCTATTATTTCAGTGAGATCACTCAAGTCTGCATTTTGCTCCACGTCATCGCCCGCCTTTTCGCCATCTTCATCATGGGTTGTTAATCCATTAGGCGTGGGGACATTCCTCATACCAGGCTCGTTAAGTGACATCTCCCTTCGGGGTTTTTTTGCGCATTGTCCGTTGTCTCTTTTGGGTGGTGTTCTTAGGTTCCTCGGGAAGGCTCTGGAGCCATTTACTTTCCGTTTTAGGTTTTGTTCTTTGTTTTTTTTTCTTTTTCCCTTTTTTTTTGGGCTACTGATCCCCCCCTGAGGTTCCTGGTTATTTGAGTGGGAGCCATTTCCTTTTTTCAATTTCATTGGGCCCATACCACCCTTAGCAGGGCTTCCTTGCAGATCCACATCATTGTTTTTTTTTTTGGGTCAAATTCCTCATCCACTTGCCGTCTTCAAGGACGGCCTCCATCAAGAGACTTTTATCATTCGCATCTTGTCGTGCCATGTCACTTAGGCGGTTCTGCCAGAGGAGAGTTTGTTCAGCCTCCTTATCCAATCGCAGGTCTAATCTCCTTAGGGCGGCCTCCATTGACAGATTTTCTGCTTTAATTTGTATGTTAGTACCTGTTACCTCTTGCAATGAGTCTTTAATCACCTCATAGAGTTTTAGAAAAGGGGCAAGGGTGATACTTAAGGACGACATAATCATCTCTTGAATGTTGGCAGAGTCCTTTAGCCTTTCGGTTTTGCAGGCTTCTTTAATTGATTGCAGTATTTTCTCTTCCGTTATCAGGCCATGGTGTGGCCTTTCCTCTCCCCCATTCAATACTTGAGTGCTTTTGGATGCCATTTGTTTAATATTCGGCGGGGACAGAGCTTTCCCGTGAGTTCTGTCTCCCGAATCATCCATTTTCTCTTGTACTTTCTCCAATGCTGCCATTTTCTCATTTATGAAAGAGAAGCTTTTTCTTTTTTCCCTTGCTATTTTCCCCGTCAGGATCGATGTGTCTTGCATAATTTTGTTCTCTAGATTTGAGTTACTCAGGTTGGACGTCGATGTTGATTTATTTTCATAGCAACCGGCATTTACTGATGTTATAGAACTCAATGCTAGTGGCAAGGTAGAGACACCACAGCCGCCTCCAGTCATGTCAAGACTGCTCTTTTCCTGGTGTAGGTGGCGAGGCATCTTATTTCCCTGAATTAGATTAGCTTCCTTGTACGGCTGGAATATGTCGTATCCAGTGGAGGAGTGATGAAGGGGAATCCCCCTCACAGGAAGTGCGTCGTGGAGGCTGTCTTCCAAGAGCCCAGCGTCTGCCTTGTCCCGGGGATCTGTATTTTCCCAAAAGGCCTCCGAAGCAAGTGTTGGGTACAGGGATTGATCTAACCCTGCCTCTGCACCTACATGGATATCACTAGATGGACTAACATCAGACACTGCTGGCAGTTGGATATCCTTTAGGGCCGGCCGAAATTCTTTCCTCTTTGAATTAGCCGGCTGGTCATCATTAGGCAACTTACAGTTAGCAGCATCATCCTTGTCCTTTTCACCCTCAGTGCTAGATTTGGGTAGGTCCAGAGGGCAGAACACGGAGCCCTCAGCTGAACTTACACTCAAGGACTCACGAGGGTCGAATTGCGCTACCTCCATTTCTTTTGGCAGCACAACAGGAGCGTTGTCCGCACTGTCACAACAGTTCTCTTCTGTTGTGCCACTACAGCAGTACTGATCTCTCTTAAGAGGGAGGCACTCCATTTCATTACTTTCCTTTGAATCGTTGGCCTCCTGCTCTCCCCCTTCATCTTTATCCGGCCGGCCCACGGCACTTAGTGGTTTCTCAACGACCAGAGCTAGACAACTGGGGCTCACCCCAGATAATGGGAGGCTGCTGGCCATCGGAGGACCAGTCGATTCAGTAATCGGGACGTCCATGACCTCTAAGTCGACAGGGGTCATGGTTGGCGTGTCAGTTGGTGTATCCAACCCCATTGAAAGGCTCTTTTTAGTCTTCGAGTTGAAGAAAAGATGTGTCTGTTTCAACTTAGATGTATCTTTTTGGATCCCTCTCAGGGTGGGGTTAGAGTTAGACTCTGCCTCTGGAAAAGAGTCAAATCTTTGCCTTACCTGCAGGCGAGTTCGTAGGACAGCGTTCGGTGTTTCAACTGGAAGTGACTTCATCTCGTCGTGCAGCTCCTCGAGTTAATTAACACTCGTATCAGCCAGAGGTTGCCTTCCACCAACCACCACACTGCCGTTAGGTCACTGCCAATGCCACCGCCAGCAGCCAAACAGCACAACAGTAGGTCAGTCCTTCTTTAAATGCCCTTTGCTGACTCGGGCTTAGCGCCGCAAGGGTGCCTGGGTAACAGTTTTAAAGGCACACCTGCGGGCTGCTGTGGGTGGGGTTTACACAGCGTTTCCTCCTTCCTCCATCCCCGACTCAGACTCTCACTCCGAGTCCAAAAGCAAAGGCAATCCGGCGTTTGGAAAGAAAACGACTGAAAGGCTGCTTCAGCGCAGCGCAGCCACAGCACAACAGTAGGTCAGTCCTTCTGTAAACGCCCTTTTGCTCACTCTGGCTTAACAATTCCAATCAGTATATCTCACCGTTTGCACTGTATTGTATTGCATATCATAATGCATCACCGCCATTGGTTGAGCTGTAATCCTAACTAGCACACCTTAGCATCTGCACTGCATTGTACTGCCTACCACATTGTATTACTGCCATTAGCTGCATTGCTGACTACACCACACTACCCCCATTAGCGATTCCACTTATCCCATCTCAGGGACCATATTCTACTGAGGCTCACGCTACATCAGCACCACTAGCGAACTAGACTATACCAGTAAACTGCGCCATACTACCTCTTGCGCTGCACTACTATCCCCTGCACCCTGCAGCTAACACTCTACCCCAGCTGTGGACATTGATATCACAATGTTTGTAACTGGAATCTATACAGTATTGCTACAAGCCATTCTAGCCCTCATATCTATACCCAGCAAAATAGGCACACATACTAGACCTACACCCAATTTCACCTGAAGAGTTAATCCACCAGTCCTTATGGAGACCACACCTTCACCACATATATACTATCTACCCAATTGCATATACACACTGCTTGCAGTCAGGATCTGACTAAAATATACTCACCCCACAGCACCCTCACACCAGCACCCTCACCAGAAATGAAAGACTCTGATCCAGACTACCCAGAATATTCAAACCCCTAGCCCGATTAACTACCTCTACTAATGCCAGGAAAACTTGCCCTCCACCCAAACTACCCAATACCAAGATAAATCATGATAGCCCTCTGACACTACTAACACGAGTGAATGAAACCTACCAGCAGAAGAAATCCCTCCCCAGAACACCAGAGTCACCAGAGGTCCTAAGCAAGGTGATTCCAATAAAACAAATATCAACCAATGACGCTGCACACCTCAAGAGAGCCCTAATAAACGCCTGTTCATTAGTGGTGCATGCCTTAGAGATAGCAGACCTCAAGCAGCTTGAAAAGCTTGACTTCCTAGCTATCACTGAAACTTATCTGCATGCTGCAGCTGGCCCTGCCCTTATGCTTGCAGTCCCCAATGACTACTCTATAATTCGGGCATAATTAGGAATGAGGCGCGAGGAGGAGGTATAGCTTTTATCACCAAATCATGGCTTTCCATGAGGCTAATCCAATCTCCTGATGTCAAATCATGTGAAGTCTTGATTGTCAAACTCCCTACAGCCGGCTCCCAAACGCTAATCATTAACCTGTAATATAGCCCCCCCCAGGCCACATTGCGTCTTTCGAAGAAGACCTAGACATCATCCTATCTGAGAACTTAAAAAACTCATCACAAGTACTCCTGCTTGGGGACTTTAACTTGGGATTCCAAGAAACCAAAGACCAGCAGGCAACCATAATTAAGAATGCATTAAATGAACTGGGCTTCCACCAACGAGTCTCACTTCCCCCCACAATAAAGGAAGAACCCTAGATTGAGTGGCTGATTACAATTGTAACATGACCGTGATGTCCAGCACCCCCAATCTTGGACAGACCACCACCTCATAATATTCTCTCTAGCAACCAAAACCCTCACTTCGAAAAACATCATCTCAGCCCCCCGGACAGCAACCAGAATTAAAAATAATATTACTGCTGACAAACTTCTACCTTTTATACTCCCTAAATGTAACTCTCTGCCAAAAACTACCGATCCTACTACCTTAGTCAATGACTATAACAAAATAATGACTGAAGCTCTCGATTCCATTGCACCCTTAAAATTAAGAAAAAGTAAACCTAAACTACACCTGAACACATGGTTCACACCTCATCTTAAAGACTTGAGGAAACAAAAAAGAATCTGCGAATCCGCTTGGAGACAACTTCCATCAGACGATAACAAATCCTCCCTCTGCAACATCTCCTCCAAGTACAAAAAAGAAATAATACTTGCCAAACACGATAACTACAACAAAAGAATCTCACAGGCCAACTCAAGTATAAAAGAACTTTTCATTATACTAAAGGAACTTGAAGCACCCATCCCTGTGCCTGATAACTACACCAAGGACAAAACTTGGTGCACTAACATACAGGAAGCTTTATCCAACAAAGTAGTAACCCTTCAGGACAAAATTGCTACAGCGACTATCCAACTCAAACCTAGCTCTCCGCCACATAAACCCCTACAACGATTCAAGTTCTCTAAAGTCTCAGTGCTTGAGGTCGAAAGAGTCATCCTTACTCTTAAACCCTCCAACTGCCAGGGTGACAATTGCCCCGCCCAAATGATCAAAGAACAGCGAGAGACCTATCACCATTCAACTCTAAGCTTATCAATGCTTCCTTCACTACTGGCACCATACCCAACAACCTGAAGCAATCCTGGGTATTACCTCTACTTAAAAAACAATCACTCTACCCATCCATACCTACCAACTACCGACCCATCACCACTGTACCTTTCCTGCTTAAAATATTAGACAGGGTAGCGTACCTCCAAATTCAGAAATACCTAGAACACAATCTTTTACTAGGAGTGCGTCAATCTGGTTTAAGGCCCCAACACGGGACTGAAAGAGCCTTGATAAACTTAAGGCACAAATAGACTCTCTCAAAGACGCTGGTAAGACTGCATTGCTACTATTACTTGATCTCTCGGCTGCCTTTGATTTGGTAGACCACAAAGTCCTATGCCGCCATCTGAATTCAGCTGCACATTTCTCGTACAAGGCCATAGGTTGGATACAATCCTTCCTAAGTAGCAGGACTATGCAAGTCTTCTCACCGTCTGCATCTGCCAATCCCATCCCTATCACATGTGGAGTTCCACAGGGTTCATGCGTCTCTCCCACACTGTACAACATATTCACTAAGCCCCTTTTCAATGATCTTGACAGGGAGTTGTATGGGCACCCACTCACCTTCTTTAACAACACCCTGTTTGGTTGCTTTCCTCAAATCTAATTTTGACGTATTGCTCAATTGTCTAACAGTTATTCTCTCCTTGACATTATCCAAATCAATATTCCTCTGACATGTCCTACCCATCCTTGGCAAACTCTAGGGTTAGGCTTCCTTCCTCTTAACATTTCAAATGTAAAATAAACCTGTTGTAACATGGGGAGTGAATCTGTATGTTACTACCGTGTCCTCCGCAGCCTGCTTCCAATCCCCACTTTCTGAAATAGCCACTCTTATACTGTTCTTAATCACTCTGTTAAACCTTTCGTCTATCCCATTGGTTTCGTTATGGTAAATGGAACTAGTCTTATGCTCAATGCCATTGGTCCTGAGATACTCTTTCATCTCATCTGCTACAAACTGTACTCCGTTATCAGTGATAATAGAAGTAGGAGAACCTTCCCTCCTAAAGATACCATCCAGAAATGTAATGACATCCCTGGCAGTAAGTAGGAAGGGGTGCTCACATGGGGAAAAAGCAAATGCAAGGAAAAGCAATCGACTCAAAGCAGTGAAAGGGAGAAAAGTCGGGTAATTCAATCAATTTAAACATATTTTATTAATATCAAAAATTGCAATATAATAAAATTGAATCACACAATAACATAATAGAAATGTACATATAAGCATAGCCAATTCTAAAAGCAAACCTTTAATCCACTGTCATGCATATAAAATGCCATATTTGTATCAAAGATGGTGCTCAAAGGGCAATAGATCATGCTAACATAAAGTGCTTAGGGCCAACTACAGATATCTTATACACATTTTTAATTTGTAAACACCAAGATATCTTTGTTCAATGTAGTTTCAACGAAAATGGAAACTAGTTTGTTCACCAGAACTGATAGTCATCTTCCTCAGGACACAGAGAATAGCTTCAATTGTTAGACAACGGAATAGAAGTAATGCATATAAACATATTGTCTCATGAAAATATTATATATCACATTTCAAAAATGTCATACTTGATTGAAGACTTAAACATCTGCAAAAATAACACCAAAAAAAGGAAAAAACATAAGAGAGATTTGTTTCATTAAAAACCTGACTGAACCCATCGACCACCAACACCTTATAGAATTCAAATTGTATGGACTAGCAAATTCAGGTAAACAATATTAACTTGAATGGTCCATAAAGGGCGCAAAGGACAATTTCTTTCAACTCCCTGCCCTGTGATATACGGATGGCAATTAATACATCTGTGGGGAAAAAGATAGACTGGGATTAATACTATCCCTAGTCCTCACTAAAGACACAGAAACACAGACAGAGATGTACAAAAAAGCCCCATAAAAAGAAAAGGAAAGAAAATGAGAAAAAAAGAAAAGAAAAGAAAAAATAAGAAGAAAACAGACCAACCTCATCAAATTAAGACTCTAACAATTTCGATCTGGTAATGATGCCATCAAACTGCTGGTAAATATCACTGGCAGATGGATTCCAGTCCAGAGTTTATACAATAACAATGGTCCCAATCAAGAAAAAGGAGAACATCGCGCCTGGATATATAACATGTGTAAAGAACAAAGAACAAAGAAATAGAATGTAAATTAAATCTCTGCGTCAACGACATAACGCATCAATCATACGTAAACTGTTATAAATCTAAAGCTAAGGCGAAAGAGGCATGAAAGAAAAAAAAACTGCCATGTGCTTATAAGCAGGAGGGAATGGTTGTCTAATATCGCCAACGGATATAATATATGAATTAACAATGGAAGAATTAAGCCCATAAACAAGTGACACAAATATCACCGGAAACGTAAGCCGATGCAAAATGCTAATCGGTCTTAGGTATGTACACCGAGCAACCCATCTGTAGTAGCAACAATGTAAAATAGCCAGCGTAATAAAGTATAATAAAGGGCTGAAATATACAAATGGGCAATACAAATATGGGGCCAATGGAGAGATAACCCCCCCCGCACATTCGCCAATGCAGAATGCTGTCGGTTCCAAGGACATATGCAGCAGATGAAGAAAAAAGTATGAAGCAACGTTAGGGGTGCCTAGCCTGTACTGTGAACTCAAGTTGACATACGTTCGTAAAAGTCAACTAAAGATAAACAAAATGTTTACCCATCGTAAATGGAACCGCTAACAAAAAGGGATAACCACTGCGACCTCAGCGTTCCCGTCTATAATGCTAACACGTGTGAAAAGTGTTGCGTAGGTATACTTCCATCATAGTAAAATGATGCAGAGAGTTTTCATAGACATAGATATGAGACTATGAGACTAGTCGCAAACAGAACCCAAAACTCAAATAAACCACTGAATAGGAACACGACTGCCTCTAACAAAGAAAAAGGAAATAAGGGTGGGGGGCAGAACCCAGTGGTGGGTGTACATAACCGTTTCTCATGGAACACAATGTAGCCATTCCTCTTGTTCGTTAAGGCCTATATGGAAGCTCCGGGTACTGTACACCCACCATTGTTCCCGTTGTGCCAATCTGGATGCTGCACTATTGGAGTCTACTCCTTGAACTAGTTCAAGAGCCCACCATTTGACATTGTTGCAGCTACGGTTATTCTCACAAAAGTGAGAAGCCAAAGGAGATGTTAGGACTTTGGTGCAAATTTTGGATTTGTGTTCACCAATTCTCAACTTTAAAGGTCTTGATGTGTTGCCTATATATGATTTCAGGCAAGGGCAGATGATGACATAAATTACATTTTTGGTGTTACATGTCGTATGTTGTTTAAGCTGCCAATTTTTACCATTAATCATAACTGATGAACAAGCAGTTGTAGAAGCACATTGAGTGCAAAATAACACACAGGAAATGTCCAGTGATAGGTTTAGTCCCCCATAAACTCGATAGAGTCTTGTTTTTTTTGCAGGAGTAGCTCTATCAGCTTTAGATAGCCAATTTCTAAGGTGTCTGCCCTTTTTAAAGGCAAAAATTGGGCGTTCTCCTTATTAGTTTTAGCTAATATGATGTCACGGTGTTGGTTCTTGGCCCTTTTACGTGTGTCTTAATAGATGTCAGGGGTATCCTCGTGACTGGAGCCTAGTTTGAATAATATCAGCTTGGGTAGTGTGGTACTCTAATGTAGAGCAATTACGTCTTGCTCTGAGGAATTGTCCATAAGGGATGCTTTCACGCAAGGCTTGAGGATGAAAACTATCAAAGCTCAATATCGTATTGCGATCCGGGTCTTTACGGTAAAGGTCTACAACTATAAAACCATTTATGTTCTTTATAACAAGATCCAGAAATGGTAAAGAAACCTTGCTAGCAGCAATAGTAAATGTAAGATTTCCATTTAAAGTATTCATCCATGTAAGGAACAAGAGGTGGTCACTTTTAGTTCTGTCCCATACAATTATGATGTCTTCGGTGTAATGTTTGTAAAGTCTAATAGCAGACTTGAAGGGGTTGGTACCTGCCAAAATAAATGTTTGTTCAAATCTCCAGATGAAGAGAGTGGCGAAACGGGGGGCGAAAGCCGCCCCATCGCTGTACCTTTGAACTGAAGATAATAGGCTGTCTTAAAACGAAAAGAATTCTTCGTCAACGCTGTTTCTAATAATTCAACTAGAAATGTAATCAGAATTTGATGTACTCCAAACAAATTCTGGACCCACAACAATTCCACCCAATGAGACAGCATATCAACTAGCACTATACCATACCTATTGGCTCCCTGAGACTTCACTGGACTAACTATATCCAAACCTAATCTTTCGCAGGGAACAGTTGGGATAGACATAAGAGTAATTGGTTCCGCTCTGAAAACACACACCTTGTCCACTCCTTCACAGACAGCACACTCCCTAATAATCCTTTCTATCTGTACGTCCATCCCTGGCAACTAATAGTCCTGTCTAACCAATTGTTTTGTTTTGTAATTCCCTGATGACCTCATGTGTCACTTCAAGAATTTTCTTCTTAAAACCTGTTAGAGGCAGTATTTGATCACCCCTTAAAATCAAACCCCCTTTCATGCAGAGTTCATCGAAAACATGTTTAAAAGGATCGGGTACTAACTTTCTTAACTCAGAACCTTTCATAGCACACTCCAACTTTTCTTTAACATTAATGAGAACCACATCAGCCAGCATGGCTTCACACCATTCTCCCTGTGTAACCACTGCCTGATCTATACTCAAAATGTGTTCATCTTTGTCCTCATCATCTTTCTCACCCTCCACCACATTAGTAAATCTAGATGAACAATCCTCTGCCTTATTCTTAACACCAGGTAGGTACTAAATATCCCAATCAAAATCTTGTAAACCAGCTACCCACTTGCAAATCCTGGATGACACCTTATCCAATCCCTTTGATGTGAGAATTTCCTTCAAAGGTTTATGGTCTGATCTAATGAAAAACCTTATCCCCCACAGAAAAGGACGAAACTTCTCTATAGCCAATGTTATCGCTAATAGTTCTTTCTCTATCCTGGATTAATTATTTTCAGCAGCTCTCAAAACCCTAGATGCAAATGCAATGGTGTATTCCTCTTTTTCACCCCTTTGTGGCAAGACGGCACCCAGACCATGGTTACTGGCATCAGTGGTGATTATGGAACTCCTTCTGGGACCAAAGTTCTTCAATGTGGGTGCCTTTGTGAGGGCAAACTTGACCTCCTGGAATTCTCGTTCACACTGATCAGACCAATGGAATCTTACCCCTTTTTTTACTAATTCCCTCATATGAATAGATTTGCTCGCTAGACCTGGCACAATGCTTAAAAAAGATACTATTCTCTCCTTGTCAGAGGGACTGGGAAAATTCACAATTTTGTCCACTAACTCTGCCTTAGGCTGAATACCCCTTTCAGATATATTATGTCCCAAATATTGATAGATCTTTTGCTAAATTTACATTTGTCCTTGCTCAAGGTTAAACCTGCTTCCATAAAAATATTGAATACTTGCTTCAATCTCTTATCATGTTCCCCGTGATCCTTCCCATATACCAACACATCATCCTGGAAGCACAAAACACCATCCATGTCATGAAATAACTGGTACATAATACGTTGGAAAACAGAGGCAGCTGAAACTAATCCGAAAGGCATACATTTGCATTGAAATAGACCTTCCGGCGTAATAAATGATGTCATATTCCTGGAGGATGGATGAAGTACAATCTGGTGGTAAGCAGACTTTAAATCTAACATGCTCATAATCTTTGCCTCCTTAATGGTACCCAGCATTTCTGAAATATTGGGTAAAGGGTGTCTATCTGGAATAATACAATGATTCACAGACCTCAAATCAATGCAAAATCTGAGTTTGCCATTAGGTTTATGTACCACCACCAAAGGAGAAACCGATTGAGCCGCCTCTATTCTTTCAATAACATAATTCTTCTCCATGGTTACCAATTCCTCCTTAACAGCATCCCTGATGGCTAATGCTACACTCCTACGTTTATGCACCACAGGAACGGATTCAGGGTTTAATCTTATTGTGTGAATAAAACACTTCAGGCAGCCTAAATCATTGTGCAACACAGCATGGTGGGCCAATACATTACTACTTTCAATGGCATAAACAGTTTCCTCAGCATTGGGATCTAACTTTATCTTCAGCCGTTTCTGATGGGACCACCTTAGAAGAGGATTACTACCTCTCTTAGAAACATACACTTTGCATTTTGCTGACATCTCTTTGAATTTCAAAACAGCCCAAAACCAACCCTCCAAATCTATTCTCTTTCCACCATAGGCAACTGGCCATATACCAAATACATTGCGAGATATAGAACTTTGTAATCCCTTTTCAAACAAATGTTTGGACAGTAAAGTGTACTTCGCCCCTCAATCTATCACAATATCCAGTTTCATTCCTTCAGGTTCGACGGCAAGTTCGACGGCAGCCATGGGTTTTTCGGCGTCCGCATCATCATCCTGTACCATAGTGACCTCATATTAATGAGACATGTGCAGTCCTCCATCTCTTCACATAGTTCATCCAAAAGAGCACTATTCTTACTTTTAGTCCTGCAACATGAGGTAAAATGTCCACGCCTGTTGCATCGTTTGCACATAGCTCTAATTGCTGTGCATTTGTCACTGCTTGCTAAATGAGAAGAACTATCAAAACTAAAACACTTTTTCTAGTCAGATTCATCCTTTCTGCCTCTGCTCCTTATATCCTTGTTCCATAATCCTTCCTACCATTTTGTTTCTTGTTGTCGGATTTCTTTGTGTGACCAGTGGTTACTTCCATAACCTGGTTTTCTACTGGTCTCTTCTCGTCTCTTGCGATCCTGTTATTCAACTCCTTGAGACATATGTGGGTATGCTCCACTTCTTTTGCTACCCTTATGACCTCATCAATGGTTGGATTGTTCTTAGCCCACAGTGCTTCTCTCACTTTTTCATTCCAACATTCAAGCATAAATTGATCACAAAGTCTTTCATTCAACGTGTGACCAAATTCGCACGAAGCAGCTAAGCCTCTCAGAGCCGTGATATACTGTTCCACTGGCTCATCCTTTTCCTGCTTCCTTTTTCCAAAGTGATATATCTCTCTAATATAATGCTTGTGCATTTTTCATAATGTTTGTCCAACATCTTTATGCATTTCTCATATTCTGATAAACCATCAGATTCTTCTTCAGATAGAACAGGTTGAAATGTTCAAACTGCTATCGGCCATAATTCCCAAGACAGTTCAGAAGGAGACATGTCTTCCTTTCTCCAGCAAAGTTTAATCCATGCATATCTAGGACATAATGATCAAACCTCTTCTTCCACCTCTTCCAGGGTATGCTTGGTTCTACTTGAATCTCCAGAAAGTAGTTTGGAGGTGGTACTCCTTGTAAAGCCATTCTGTCTGTGGTGTTAAAATTTTTTAGTGGATTTAATTTGCACTTGCTATGGAGTGGCAAGTATAGTATGCACCAGGGTCACTGTCTGGCACATGCGCTGTATCCGATATTCAGCTGCACCACTGTGATGCAGTAATGACTGTAGAAGCACTGACCACCGTAATGAGATTTGATCAGGTTGCTTGCAACTGGGTGAGAAGCACTTGTTGGGCCTCAGACAACAAGAAACACTGTCTGGCACTGGCACTGTGGCTGATTTGCTGCTGCACTGCAGTGTTGCAGTGATGGCTGAATTATTCTGGCACTGGAACTGTAGCTGACTTGCAACTGCGCTGAAACTTTGCAGTAATGGCTGTATTAACCCTCCTTGCTGTGTTCAGTGACCTTGTTATATTGCAGTCTGGCTCTTTCGGAAATTGTATTTTTCCTTTATTCGCTGACTTGTTGAAATATATATATTTTACACAACTTGTATGAGCAGCGCTATCTGTATTGCATATAATGCACTTTTGGAGCATAAAAATAAGCGTTGTTTTGATGCGTCATTTACTGGTAATAATTCTTTCATATGCGCATAATTTCCTATGAAGGAACTGTCTCTGCTTGTGTTTTACTGTATTCAGTAGTTAGCACACCGTGATTCTGAAACTTTGTCATCAGCTTCTATCAAATACTGTCTCACATATATTAGCTTATATCATACAGAGGCAGCGGCTTTACTGCTGTTTGCCTTGCACCACAAACGTGTTGCTGAGCTTGGAAAGTTGTTGTGCAATTTATTGGGATATAGTTGCCTTGACAACCAAAGATGGAGTCACGTAGACTGATGCTGCTAGGTGCTTTCCTCTAGTGCGTCAGGCAATGAGCAGCTTTGTGGATGCGTCTTGTATCCCTTTGAAATGCACGGCCTGTGCACGATGCGCCTAATATATATGGCTCGCGCTTGACATCTGAAAGGCTGCCCGCTCCCAATTACTGTAGCCTTATCTTTGAAACAAGGCACACTAAACAGCAGCCTTCGCACAAAGTAGCAGGAAAGGAGTTTGCGCTCTAACCTGCAATGCATTTCTGGGCCTCTGCTCTTACTTCTGCTGACAGTCTTCACTCCGTTCGGTTCAGTGTCGCAATTAAGCGGTGGCGCCACTGCGACATTAAGACCTTGTCGCCAGGGAAATTATACCTCTTACACAGGTAGGCAATTTATTTACATAAATGTAGGATCTGCAATACGCCCCACTGACCTTGTCCACAGCTCCTTTCAACTGACAGGATTCATGCTGACATTCTCATTCCACCCTGCCAGTTCCATATTCTACACATTCTGTACAAACAGATACTGTACTACAAGGATGCTACAGATACAATATCTGAAGGGAGATAGGAGTGCATGTGGCTTAGCTATACAGTGAACCATATTTGTCGAGGCCTTGGGATTAGGCCATAAGTTAACTACAGACCCTGCAAGCACCCTCCCAGCTTTTGTAGTGTGGACACATAGATTAGGGTATCTTTTGGTTAAAGTACAGGTAGTCCGCTCAACCAAATAGTAGCCCCACTAGTATACTTATTTATATATAAGCACAATAAGTGCCTCTCAACACGATTTAGGGATATTGCCAGAAGCTAAATAAAGGCTACAGGAAACTGGCCCAGCACAGCAGATGACTTTTTAAAATTAAATTAGGGAGCCCATTGTAGCATTCTGCATTCTAATGCTTTTAGAGTGTAAAATACAGAACTAAGGGAATAGAATGTTTATCATTAGAAATAAGAGGGAGAAAAAAGGAAGGCTGTGTTGGAGTAAATTGGGCGTTACATGTAGGCTGAATAAAAGAAGAGGAAGCGTTATTCACCTGGTTCGTGGCATAATTTCAATGGCGACAAGTAGCTCACGACAGTAGCACCACTGAGGGCCTGCATCGTGAGTGGACCCGGGTGTGTGGGTTTGCCGTGATTTCTACTGGCTGGTTGGTGGATTAAGAAGGATCTGCGTGATTTTTCCGTTGCAGAAAATCCGTGACGGAAAAGTTTGCATAAGAAATGTGCGAACCACAAAAGGTTTGCACATTTCCCATGCGAACACGCATTCAAAATCCCTACATACACACACCCCTAACATACCCACAACACTCCCCCACCTACACCCCCTACATAAACAAACCCTACTTACCTTTTTTACACGCTGAGTCCCTGCGGCGGCAGTTCCCTTTCACTTCCATGATCGGGAACCGGCGCCGCATGGTTCTTTTTTTTTTTTTGAGAGCTGCAGGCGTGTCCCCCACACCTGCCGCTCACTATACCACACAGTATAGTGATCAGGGTGTTTTTTTTATACTTACCTACAATGCTACCACCAAAGGTTCAAACTTTTGGTGTTCGAACCTTTGGTGGTAGCATTTTTCGGACTTTTTGTATGTATGTTCGGGAACCGGCGCCGCAGGGTTCTTTTTTTTTCGGGAGCTGCAGGGGTGTCCCCCACACCTGCCGCTCACTATACCACACAGCATAGTGATCGGGGTGTTTTTTTTATACTTACCTACAATGCTACCACCAAAGGTTCCAACTTTTGGTGTTCGAACCTTGGTGGTAGCATTTTTCGGACTTTTTGTATGGTCTGACCTTTTTTTTCAGTCCGATCGTAGGATTCCGATTAAGGGTGGAGGAGAGTCGAGTTTACCAAGGAGCGGCGTTCTGTGCCTGCAGTGGTGTGTCCTTTGCCTGTTTACCATTTTGGATGCACAGTGAGATGCAAGTGGATGGTTTGTAACAGTCCTTCCTTGCACTTTATTTTTCCTGCTTCAAAGTAGATGCGCGCCCCCCGCAATATTTAAGTAATGGCTCTGTTACCGTGAGGGACGTGCGCCAGTCTCTCAGCTGTTCAGTTAGTCCATGTGCACTCAGCTATTCTGTGCGCGCACCCTGTGACATTTAAGTTATGGCTTTGTTGCTGTGAGGAATGCGCAGCAGATCTCTCAGCTGTTCCGTCAGCTGTGTGCGTTCAGCTCTCTCGTCTGCGTGTCTTTGTGTATTACTGCGCAACCATAGGAACCAGCATAAGCAAAGGATCATTAGAGGCAAGTACCTCTCGTGTTGCCTGTGCATGGCAGCTATCTTTTTCTACATTAGTACTATTGAAAGAACCTGTGCTTCGGTTGCTCTCTCCTCCTTGTCCCAGCACTTTGGGATTTCTGTTTTGCATCCGTTTGCCTCTTCCTTGTCCCAGTACTTTAGTTTTTGTTTAACAAGAATAGTTTGAGATTCTGCCTTTAGTGTGCATCTATATATTGTTCATCTTCTTCCAGCATTTCAGGATTTTGTTTAACAAATCCTAATAACTATGACTAATGCAGAGTGTACCACCACCAAGTTACTTGTTAGATACTCAAAGTGAGCCCCGTATACCTTGGAAAAGGTGGTAGAGACGTTTTGAGCATTATATGTTGGCAGTACATGGGCTATATTTTGCAACTGAAAGGAATACATGTTTATTATTGCGTTGCTTGGGGAACTATGGGCAAGTACAATTTAAGAACTTACCAGCATTGGCTGAGGATGAAGCTGGAGGTTTATCCAAGTATAAGTGCATACAAATGCTTGACAAGCATTACTTGAAGTCTATAAGCATAGTGTCAGAGAGATATAATTTTGGGTAGAGGAAGCAGCAACAGAATGAATCTGTGGTTGAAAAATATATGACAGCTTTAAGAGGATTAGCAGTTACATGTGAATTTGGAAGTATGCTAAATGAGAGACTTTGTGATCAATTCATCTTGGAATGTTTTGATAGTAAATCTGAGAAGCATTGTGGTCGAAGAGTAATTCTTCTCTGGATGAAGTGCTAAGAGTGGCAAAAGAAGTTGAACATACACATAAATGTGTCAAGGAATTGGAAAAGAGGACCTAATCTGATATTTTAAAAAAGGCAGAGCATGTACAAGTGATGGACGTTTTTGCAGTGCAAGGCAAAAAGGTGGAAAGAAAGAAACCAAACTTTAAAAAGAAACGTTCCAGATTCAAAGAGAAGAAAGATGAGAAAGAAAGTTTTTTTTTCACTGTAGCAGTTTATATCATTTTGCCAACAGTGAGAAGTGTCCTGATGTTAAGGCCTTACGCAAAAAATGCACAAGAAGGGTCATTTCAGTAAGTGTTCTAGGTCATCAAGGAGTGAGTCTACTAATTGGGTTGATGAGTTATGTGATGATTCAGAGGAGTGGATTTACAATATAGATGAATATGTGATAGATAATATTGGTAACAATGTAGATGAGGATGCTGATGTAGAAAAGCCAATGGCTACCATTAGGATTGAAGGGAAGGATGTTGAAATGGTTGTAGACTCATGGGCAAAATACACTTTGATGCCCAGGAAGAATTTTAGAAATCCCTTTACAAGAGAAGTGTAGGTTGAACAAAGTAGATCTTGTGGCGTGGGGAGGTAGGTGCATTGAATTATTTTATTTATTTTATTTATTTATTTTATTTATTTGTTACACGCCCAGACCCTGGGATATCACAGCGTGGTTACAGACAGCCTTGGCATTGGTCATACATTGTTACAGAATACAGAAGTAATTAACAGACAGGATATCATGCGAAACGTTCATAAACATAATTTACAGGTATGGCTGGAGAGCTTATGCTAGCAAGGAATAGCAGCTCTATATGCTAATATTGGTTAAATAACCATGTTTTTAGCCGTTTCTTAAAGCCAGGGAGAGAGGACTCTTTTTTGATATTGAGGGAGGAGAGTGTTCCAGTGTTTAGGAGCTAGAACAAGGAAGCTGCTGCCCCCCACTCTGGTAGTTTTGTAGCGAGGGGATACTAATAGTAGATTGTCATTGGATCTTAGTGATCTGGTGGATTCATTTATCTGTAGGGTGTTGTTGAGGTAGATTGGGGCTTTTTTGAAAAGACATTTATGTGATGCAGAGGGTTTTAAAGATAATTCTAGCTATGATGGTGTGAGGGAGTGAGGGGTCGTTTAGGCCCCCCTCGTGCATTCAGTACAATGTGCATCACTTGCTCGACCAACAGTGGGGGATGCTTCCATTGCCCTTATGCTACTGATCAGCCCTTATGCTGACGATGGCGTAGGTGGGACTGTTGCAGAGACACTTGGCATCCATTTTGTGCACCCTCGACTCCATCTTTGGACTAGGCCTCACTGCAATAATACGAAAAGGCTTCTCTCCCCTTTGCAGCGCCGCGCACACTACGCTCGTAACCCCCACCTTTTCTCCCTGTGTCTGAACGCTTTGCAGCTCCATTCTCATGCCTAAGCCGGAGGTAATTGCAACAACATAAATGTAACTTCTCACTCTTACTCTGATATCACTGCCCTATGTGTGAACCGGCCAGATCCATGTCTTGTAGCTCATCTATCTCCACAAACCTGCTTGTGCCCTCTTACCCCCGCTGTTGGAAAATTACTGCCAGTGTAACCCTGTGTCCCTGCAAGGTATTCTTTTGATGTACCAGATACGCGACCCTGCCATGAAGCCCACCCCAGTGTGCCCCCACCTAGATTCAGACCTCTGTCACAGTATATTGCACCTTAGAACTAACAAATGTCAGCATGCCCCTTAGTTTCTTTGATGCACTCAGACCCACCCCGCGACCAATGTTATCACACTTGCCAAGACTCCTAAGCCCAGTACTCCATATAAGTCTTAATGAGTGATGGTGTAATCATGTGTACACAATTTATAGGTTTATGATGATTTGCTCACAAGAGCTGTAGTGACTATTATTTAGTGCAAATCTAATGGTAGTATCTCTTATTAGCTTAGTTAGTGGCCACCATGCTTCACAACGACCTGACCCTCACCCCGCCTGGACACAGACAAACGGACCTCGTGAGGCGCACCCTCCCGCCAACCGAACAGCCAATCCAGAGGGAGCAGCACCTAAAGATACATATGTTACTTAATCTTTTATCCAATCCTGTGTCTGTGAAGTCCCTTATATCATGATGTCACCGATGACGATTTTTGCTTTGATAAATTCATGTAACTGTAATGTTTGCCAGAGCGCTCTCGGGCAGCAGAGTTCTCTGGATGCCAATTTTACATAAAAGACAACCAACTCTCGCAGCCTCTTCTCTTAGTCTCATTCCCTGTTGGGGTGTGTCTTATTTATTTGCATTGCACGTTTAAGACGGGGATAGGCCTTTACATTTGGTGACCCCCCGCAACGTGATTGGGACAAGTGCCCCGAGGCCCCGTGCCATGCGGCGAGATCCGGTACGCCCCCCATCGAAACCATTGCCTCCACGGTTGACCAGTTTGTGCGAACAAACAAGAGGGTCCAAGGGTTCCTGTTTGCCAAATACCCAACTAAAAACTGCTTGCCAAGGCAGGCCATGGCTTGGTTGGGGTGCAGACCAGATTGGGGATAGCCCGTGAACAGTGGCTCTCAGACCACCCAACTGAACACGTGAGTACCGTTTGCGAGAATTTCAAAGGAGAATAAAAAAGGAGAAGGGTTTGGGAGAATGGAAACAGGTAAAAGAGTGGGTAAAAAACAAAGTTAAGAGCAAGGTTCAGGGTCTGTGTGAATGTTACTAAGGTTTTTTCTTATCTATCCTTTATATGGCCATTAGGTTTTGTGGAAAAAAAGAGGTAAAAGAAGAGTAAGGGATCCTAGCCTGAATGGGGTAGAAGGCGGTGCCGCATAGCATTGTCTCGTCGAGTGCAGGGAACAAGTGAAGATAAGGAGAAAATAAAGTAGGAGTCTCATATATTTAGTAGACTCGGTGTAGTAATTTAGAATATTCTTTTTCGTGTGAGCAAAGTTCTTGGAGAGGTAGCCTGAGGGGGCTCAGAGGTGGGCAGTGCATGAGAAAGCAAGAGTGAGGGGCAATAAAATTAAATAATTATAAAGGGGAGTAAAGTGAAGGCAGTTAATGTTATATGTTCTATGTGTTGTATGTGTTAAAGTGTTACATGTTGGTTTGTCAGTAAGTACCTCCGTATCTGTGATTCAACAAGCATAAGGGTTAATGAGAAATATTGGTAATGAAAATTGCGATTCATGTTGACAACCACTTAGAATATCTGTAAATGATTCATATTTCCTGTTGAAACAATGAAGGGTGTAAGTATAAAGAGTGTTGAAATATGTTGCTGTTAAGAGTTAACAAGGTCATCAGACGTGTTACAGAAAGGAGATTATTAAGTGATTGACAGTGTGTAGTTATACCCAGAAAACAAGGTGAACACAAGTAAAAGCAAAAAATGTGTCATTATGAGAGGGACCACACCATTAGCACATATCTGTCAGCATCTCCCTTTGTATAGTGAGAAAATCCCAAAATATCATGATCAATGGGTGGTGGAAATAAAAGGAGACAGTGTACTGCCTATATGGCCGGAAGGAGGGTCATTTGATAAGAGGGTATTGGATCTAGTATCCACACACCTACTCGCAAAATACAGGGGCAGCAGTTGCAGAATAGAAGAGAAGTGTTAAGATTTGTGGCGGATGTTTGAAGACGTTGCGCCTAGTGGCGAGGTAAGTAAAGACACAATCATTGAAAAAAAGAAAGGTCCAGAGGGAGGAAAGTGGGCTACAGGGGGAGAATGCACGATAACTACAAAAGAGAATGATCCCACACAAATATACCCATTACTGACAAGGCCTGCGGTAGGATACAGTGAGGCCCTGTATGTGCCAGCGTGCACCACACCTGTTACCCGAAGAACAACATCAGCCACCGCCCCGCCTCCATATGAAACGGGAGGGCTATACTGTCCAACTAGCGCCCCACCAGTGAATTTAGCGCAGTTAACAGGAGACTTATTCAGGCAGCTTGCACACGCACAGATGGAGATAACACGGTTAAGAGCATTATGTGATAAGGGCCAAATGTTGCCAGGGGGAGGGGAAGTACCACCATTAACAACGGTTGATCTCACACCTCCGCCAAGTGTTGCTTGGGGATCTACACCCTCCCAGCCACTGCCAGAACCAATACCAAAAGGCCAGGGACAAGAGTGGCAATCAGGTGAGTTCCTGTTCCATTTAAATGGCAAACCTGTGAGAATAATACGACCTGCAACCCCAGATAGCCAGAACAGGGAAGGGCAAAGAGAGAGGGAGCAGGAGGAGGAGGTAGAGGAAGTATGGAGTGATCTGGATGAATACGAAGAAGGAGCAGCAGCAGCAGGGTCTCCGCTGCCATTCCACTTTGACCAAGAGGATGAAAGGGCTGCACCAAGATGGCAAGGGAGGTTAAGACAAAGAGTAGGGAACATGCTGGTGAGTAAAACAAAGAAGGGAACGGTAAGTAAGGAAGGATGAAAAGCGAAACTACAAATGCCTCTGATACACAGGGAGCAGGAAGGCCCCACTACCATGGGCACAGATGGACAAAAATAACTTGTTAAAACTCCTCCCTCCACTTTTGGGTGGGGCGGGGAAATGGACACAAGCATTTGAAAAACACACATCAGGGGTGCCTTTAGCTTTAGGGGATGTGAAGAGTTTGCTGGTGTCCGCAGTTGGTGATCAAGCAGACGCAGTGTGGGTGAAGGCGTGGGTTCCCGGGAGTAACAACTAACTGTGACCACCATGATGGGTCAGCATTTAATAACGTTAGAGCACAAGTATGGGATGCATTGCGGAGAACTTTTCCAGACACGCCAGATTTACACTTAGTGATGCAATGCACTATGGGAGAGGAGGAGGAGCCTACGCAATTCATCCTCCGGGTGCAAGACCTGTTGAGAAGTGAAACGGGTATGCCGTGGGACCAACCACTGCCTTGTTCTACTTCATAATAAAGTAAGGGCTTCCGAAGGAAGTACAGAAGGCCTTGGATAAAATAGCTGGGATAAAAGCTAAGGGCTGGCCCGAGATCCAGAGCATAATTGTACACCATTGTAGGAGGATCAAAGAAAGAGAGAAGGAGATTGCACAGCGAAGGTTGGCAGACGAGGCAAATTTAGTGCAAAATAAATTAGTGAAGGTCGCGGCGCTGAATGCAACAACATCAACTGACAGGCAGGGAGAAGGAGAAGAGGGGATAGGGAATACACCAGCAAGAATGGCCGCAACATGGGCTGCAAATGAAGAGGAGAAGTGGGACGGAGAGGAGCAGTACGGAGGGCCCCAATGGAAAGGGAGGCCTGCAAGAGGACGAGGTGGGTACAGAGGACTAAGAGGGGGATTTGGAGGAATGGGAAGTAAAGGATTTGGAGGACCTGGGATGAGGGGAGGACCGCAAGGGTCATGTTGGAACTGCGGGAGATAGGGGCATTATAGGGAAACAAACAGCAGTATGGCCACCCACACCCAGACAGTCCTTGTGGGTTACCTATGGGAGGGAATGGGCAGAATGAACAATGTTATAATGAGCAACAAATGTAACGAAGACAGCAACATCAACAACAACCACAGCAGAGAGGTGTGTCACAACAAATGGCAAGGCAGAACACCATAGCCAATGCGAACACTCATATTTTTGCAACATCTGCAAATGGCGCACCGGCACCAGTCCGTGGTGTAGCGGTGGTGGGAGATAATGTATTCTCTGTTCCAGGAACAGAGACATATGCAGATTAGGACAGCCCACAGAGAGCACTTGTGTGTCCAGTCCTATCCACTACCCTACGTGCAGAAGAGGAACCACTATTGGGGGCGGAGATAGGAAACAAAAAGTTAATTTTTATGGTGTACTCGGGAGCTGAAAAATCGTGCCTCATGGAAGGCCGGTTCCCGCTCTCGGGAAGAAATTTGGAAACGCAGGGGTTCACTGGGGCTATTTTAAAAGTTCCTTACACAAAAGATCTTGGCATAACGGTGGGGGGGAAACAGTGCGAGCGCCCCTATTGTATCACGAAGACTCGCCAATAAATTTGTTGGGAAGAGATCTCCTAAGTAAATTGAACATGACAATCTCCTTTACTGAACGGGTAATAATTTGTTCCACTCCAGGAGGTTGCCCCGTGTGGGCAATGCTGATGATTAGTACTATGACAAAACAAGTTGCGGTGAGAGGGGTACCTATTGATATGGATATGTTAATTTATGGTATCAGAGTGTTAGCAAGAGTGGTGCCAGAGATAACGAGAAAAGAATGGAAGGTACCTTCAGATTTTGTCTTCCGCCCAATTGTGAATACAGATGTTTTACCAGGTACAATCTTGTCCATTGACCTAGAAGGGGTACAGGTTTCGAACAAATGTATTGCGGTGATAGGACTGGACACACATGGGTGCGAGTGGAGAACAGTGCTATGTATAGACAAAAAACATAATGTTGCGCAACTTAACTGATGAAGAACTGTTCACTAACAATGAGAGTGATGGGGAAATAATAATGGAAATTAGTGTACCATGTGACATCATGATTCAACACAGAGAGATACACAACCCTCTCATGGCTAGTGTAAATGTGCCACCTACTATTTTTGAGGAAGATATGGAAAAGGTCCTGCCAGAAATATGGACTACAGGCCCCTATGATGTAGGGCTACTACAAGAAGTTACGCCAATCAGAATAAAATTGAAACCAGACGCCATACCCTCTAGAGTGAAACAGTACCCACTATCAAGGGAAGCGGAGGAAGGAATAAGAGAAGCCATAAACTCACTGCTAGAACCAGGAATAATAGTGCCATCAAATTCACTGTGTAACACAGCGATTTTTCTGATCAAAAAAGCGAAGGGCGGGGCTTGGACGATGATCCAGGACCTACACCCACTTAATGATGTCATACAGAAAGAGTTCTCATTAGTACCTAATCCAGCATCAATATTGTGTAGCATACCTAAAGAAGCTACGTGTCTCACCGTACTGGATTTGAAGAATGCTTTCTTCTCAATACCACTTGACCCAGGCTCCCGGTACCTCACAGCATTTACGCTAGGGGGGAACAGATACGAACATTGCAGGTTACCGCAGGGATATTGTGAAAGCCCCAGCATTTTCAATAGAATTTTGCATGAAGATCTTGGCAACATTGATGTAGGGAGCACAATAATACAGTACGTTGATGATTTACTTATCTGCAGTGAAAGTGAAGAAAAGTGCAGGGCCGATTCAATAACATTGCTAAATTTACTGGCCACAAAAGGATACAAGGTGGACAAAGGTAAGCTGCAATATTGCCTAGCGGAAGTACTATATTTAGGACAACTAATTTCAAAAGATGGCAAAAGAATTTTACCAGATAGAGCAATAGCAATATGCCACCAGATTATACCAAAAACAGTGAAGGACAGGCAAAAATTTCTCGCCATCTGTAATTACTGCCGTGCCTGGATACTTGATTATGCAGCATACACACGCCCACTGTTACAGGCTCTGAAGGAAGCACAAAAGAATAATGCTCCACTAAAAGGGTCCAAAGAGATGATGACACAATATTTCAAACTGCAAGACCTCATTACACACGCACCAGTTTTGGCGAACCATGATTATGATCGGGAGTTCTACATATTCTCACACTGCAATGGTGTTCTAATGACCGCAGTGTTGACACAGAAAACATCAATAGGCCACAAGCCATTGGCCTATTACAGCGGCACATTAGATTCAGTGATGCAGGGCTACTTCGCATGTGAACAAGCTTTCGCTGCAGCGGCCTTCGCAATAGAAAAAAGCGCAACCATCGTAATGGGATGCTCAGTGAACGTATATGCAGAACACTCACTATTTGCAATTTTAGAAAGATCCAAATCAACACTGACAACACAAAGGGCAACGTTTTACGAGATAATAATGAGCCCAAACGTTCATGTGGTCAGGTGCAAGACAGTAAACCCAGCAACCTTCATCACAGAACCGTGCACAGTAGAAGATATCAAGGCACATGACTGTGCTACATATGAGGGAGAAGAAGATGATATCCCCAAAGCAAGTGAAAATGCATTACAGGAGGGAGAAATATACTTTGTGTATGGGTCAGCATCGATAGACAGTGAAACAGGAGAAAAGCATGTGGGGGCAGCAGTAGTAAGAATGGAAGAGGACGAATATGAGATTATTGTACAGAAACGCCTCCCCGCTCACTACTCCGCTCAAGCTGCGGAATTGACAGCACTAATTGAAGCGCTACGCACGGCCAAAGGATGTGCAGTCACAATATACTCTGACTCGGCATATGCTACAACAACAGTACACTCAGTACTGTCACCATGGCGACGAAGAGGTTTTCGAAGGGCAGATGGTTCGCCAGTAAAACATGCTGCATTACTAAATGAGCTGATAGAAGCATTAGCAGAACCATCAGTAGTAGCTTTGGTGAAATGCCAGGCACACACCAACAACACGGATGCAGTCTCATAGGGAAACGCGGCAGCAGACGCAGCAGCGAAAGACACCGCGTATTTCAATATCCCACAAGCAATAGAATGCATTGTCAAAACGCCAATAACAGATACACTAGAGGAAGAATACAGTAATACGCCGATTTCACAAATAATAGAGCTCCAAAAACGTGCTCCTATAGTAGAACAAGAACTGTGGGGGAAGAGAGGATGTAAACAGTCACTGACAGATCTAATATGGAGAAAGGAATTAACAGGAAAGGTAGTGATGCCAGTGGAATTATTAGAAGTAGCTTTTCAACAGTTGCACTTCCCCACACATGTGACTAAACAACACATGGCTGTAGAAATACAGAAGCATTGATTTGTTCCCAACATACACTAACACTTGTCTAAATTAACAATAGAGTGTACAACATGTCAAACATACAATTCAGGAATGACTTTAAGAACGTTGCGAGGAACACTACCGCGCCCCGCAGGTCCATTCAGAGAGCTCCACATTGACTACGCGGATATGGGGGAGAGATGTAACGGGGTAAGGTACCTGATTGTGACAGGGTGTCCCTTCTCAAGGTGGGTGGAAGCTGGATCCTGCCCGCACCCAGATGCAAAAAGTGCCACCAAGTTTTTAGTGCAAGAGGTTTTTTCGAGGTGTGGTATATGTGAAGTAATAAGATCAGACAATGGCACACACTTTGTGAATGACCTTTTCAAGGAAGTAACATCGTGCTGGGGGATGCATTTAAGGAATACCTCACCAACTTAACACGTGCAGTGCGCAGCATAGCGAGACAAATTGCACCACCATTTACAGAAAATGCTGCAACCGACACTGCAATGCTAGCAAATGATAGTCCAAAAGGTCAACTGATGCAAGGAGAAAATGTGTATGTGCAAAGTTTTGTGCGG
Organism: Ambystoma mexicanum; assembly: GCF_040938575.1. Lineage (NCBI taxonomy): Eukaryota > Metazoa > Chordata > Amphibia > Caudata > Ambystomatidae > Ambystoma > Ambystoma mexicanum. Next base: position 246,347,245 of record NC_090938.1, read on the forward strand.
AGATGGAACTCTCTGCGATTTCATGGCCCGTACGAAGTGGTATACTGCAAACCCACTGCAGTAAAAGTAAAGGGATTGAAATATTGGGTGCATCTGTCAGATGTGAGAAGAGCACATGATAGTGCAGTAAATGAAAGAGAATACAGGAACAAAAATGGAAATATGCAAAAGTGAAAGCAATAACTAAGAATTACGTTGAAGTTTTGTGCGCTCTCTCTCTCTTTCTCCCTGTCTCTCCTTTCTCTCTTTCTCTGTTTATCTCCTTTCCATCTTCCTGTCTTTCTCTTTGTCTCTCGTTCCATGTTTGCCTCATACTCTCTCTCTCTTTCTCTCTCCCTCTCCCTTTCTCTCTCTCTCTCTCCCTTTTTATGTTTAACAACTATAGAAGAATGATTATCTGTTCTAATGAAAACACTATGAAATGCAGGGTAAATTTATTCTGATGAAATGTAAGTTACAAGTAGTAGAGTAGTGTAAAGGTGTGCACACCGTAGAATTATTAATTTAGGAATAGATTAGTGGCGAAATTGATATAATAACGGTAAAATGATGACTTTTTTTACATTTTTTTTTGTATGCATGTCACTTAACAATTTTATATCGCCCCTTCAGGGCTCCTTCAGGTGAAACAATGGCAGAAAGGAGTGCACTCACCGATGATGACACCATGTTAGTTAGCAATAGGGTAGCTGGTAGGGTTAACAAATACTATAATATAGAATGTGGCATAAAATACTGTGCAATACTGTTTTCTACAATATAATTTTTTATATTTTTTTATTGCATGGTATTATACTGTGTCTTTCATTATTGAGCATTATTGAGAGCATGAAAGAAGGGGGAGTGGGGTAAACCTAATACGTGAAGGCTCAGCACTCATCTGGGCCGGTGTGAAAACTATGTGGAGACCTAATACCTCAGCCACTGCAAACCTCACTACATTGCATAAGAACCGCACATCATCAGCCCCCCTTTTTCCACTTGCTGCTATCAGGGCAAGTAATACGAACAAAACCAATCAGTATGATGGGGATTACTTTTGGGAGAGTGAACCTGATCTGATAGATACTGATGTACAAGCAACCACAGAACCTACCACATGAGGAACTATAATGCACTTTAATATTACGGCTACTAACAAATCAGAGACGCCAGACCCACAGTCCTGGCAAGCTGCTAACGAACGTAATGACACAGAATGGGCAGGTATCTTTCCCATACACTATCGAAAAATGAAAAGATCAATGACAGGGAAGGGAAGAGGAGAGGGAAAAGGTATGATATCTACCATAGCCTGGGATTAGATGAAATAGAAGACCCCCGCCACCCAGACCAGTCTAATAAATGGTACTCAGACATGAGTGCAACAGCAAAACAAGCAACGAATGAGAGCTTCTATGTGTGCTCTATCATACTCGTACCCCAAGAAGTACCCTTGTCAGACACCCAATGTTTGATTCATCTCGTATTATGAAGGATTCGGAGCACCTTCCAGGCACACACGGTTACAATAGAAATGCAGCAGAATGGGAAAACCTGCACGAGCAAGCGCCAAGGAGTAATTTGCATTAAAGAACCTTTTCATCATCAGAGGAACAAGGTTTACAGACAATAAGTGGCAAGATGAATAGATCGAGTGCAAAGCTGAAGCACTCAGAGGACTAACTGAAGAAAACTTTCAAGGGTCAAAGAAACGTGTGCTTCCGTCAGGTCCCAGCACATTGCAAGACTCACATGGATTACAGCTCTCGAAAAACCTATCAAAACTCAAAAAGAAATATCACACAGACTTTGTTTTCACGGGGAAGGAAAAGTGCTGATGGGTGCCAACAAGCGATGCAACAAAACTATCATCATTCCCGACATGAAAAAAGATACAGCCGCGCTCATGGACATGTACGGGGTGTGTGGCAAACAAGCTTACCTGCATCTACCGGCATCATGGAGAGGCACTTGTGCCCTGGCCATTCTGCATTCAGCACTGATGGTAATACCAGAAAGCAATATCCAAGGGGGGAGAGGTTCGGTTGGCATATCGGCAGCAGGGGAATCGGCTGGCATATCGGCAGCAGGGCAATCGGCTGACACATCGGCAGTGCCCCAACCAGCAACTACAGAGCTTTACTCATATGACATTCTGTCTGAAAGTGACCTAAAAGACAGATTTTCCCACAGCAAGAGGTCATCAAACTATATTTCCAGCGAATCATCCAATCTTCTTGCTGAGATCCCAGCGAAGTATAAACTCTTTAACTCTGCGGAGACATTCTTTGTCTCCCTCCTAACGCCAGGCCTCCAGGCACAGACAAATGCCAAATGGTTACAAATTGTCTGCTCGGAGCTGATCCAACTGGTCAGCGACACTGAAGAGGTATTCAATGTGATCAAGGTGGAACTTCACGCCTTGCGTCTAATGACAATGCAGAACCGATATGTCCTAGACCTCCTCACAGCAATGAACGGCAGTGTTTGCCAAAAAATCGGGAGCGCATGCTGTACATTCGTACCTTCTGAAGACGCAGATAATGGGACCCTCTCCCATGTCATCTCAGCAGTACACAGCCTGGGGGAAAGAATGCTGAAAGAAGAAGGAATACAACCAAGCAACTGGTTTGACAACATGTTCAATAAGACAGGGATGGGCCTTTACAATGGGTAGCCAGTGGGCATCCTTCCTTGTCTTAGAGATGTGATCAGACTTTCTTATCCCTAATGCTTCCCTTAAAGCTTTATTTTGCAAGAGTTGCAATTTAGTGAGGTTGGGGTTGGAGGTCCCTAGCAATAACACATTGCAGTAATCCAACTTGGATAATACCAGGGCCCTGGCCAAGGTGAGGCAATTGGGCGGGGTCAGAAATTGTCAACTGAGAGCGATAAGTTTGGATGTATAAGCCGTGGATGATAAGAGCGTGTTAATATGTTTGGTCATAGTAAGATTGGCGTCTAGGTAAACGCCTAATGTTTTCACTTGCTTCAATACTGGAATTAGAGTACCGTCGATATTGATGGAAGAGTAGTCTGGGTGGAGGGCAGCTATTTTTTTCTCAACGTTGAGACAGAGACTATTTAGTGCCATCCAATTTTGGATGATGGCATACATTTTATTAATGGTCACAGTGTCCTGGTCATAGTTACTGAGATGGGTATGAGGATCTGGGTGTCATACGCAAAAGTGGTGTAGATGACCCCCATATTGTCTAATGCTGAGAAAAGGAGCTTTGTGTAGGCATTATATAATGTAGAAGAGAGGCGTGATCCTTGGGATACTCCAATGGGTACTGGGATGGGATCAGCAGCTTCTTTGCCTATAGTGACACTGGAAGTGCGTTCGGCTAGGAAGGAATTCACCCACAAAGTGGCATTATTAGAGAAGTTGAAATCCGTGGCAAGTGAGGTGCACAGTTTGTCATGGTCAACGAGGTCAAATGCTGCAGAGAGGTCTAACAGCAGGAGTATGCAAAGTTTCCCTGAGTCTCTGATAGCATCCATCTGGATTTTGAGATCCAGGAGGGCTGTTTTCGTGCTATGATTCGGCCTAAAGGCTGATTAGTAGAATGGTTTCAGACCACAATGCAATTTAAACATAGGTTGGCTAAAGGAAAAGTGTGTGTTTCTGATAAGGGCACTTATCCTCTTTTGAACTGGTCTCAGAAGAGGTTGAATATAAAACATGATCCCAATGCTGAAAAGGCTGTGTATGCTGTTGATGTGACTGACAGAAGTGCTTTGAATAAAGTTGCGCATCATGTGGTATTTAGAGAAGAGTTAGGGTGTCTCAAAATATGATTCAGATCCGGTTGTGCAGAAGGTAAGGTCTGTACCTATGAATCTCATAGTTGCTTTAAAAAAAACTGACTTGAAGCATTGGAAATAATGGGGTTATAGAAAGAGCAAGGTGGTCTATTAGTGTACACCTACAGTTAAAATGTTGGTGAAGACGAAGACTCTGCAAGGATTTCAAATAAAAACACTTTGGGTTCAGGGGAGGAATACAGGCGCTGGCACGAAGCCTTCACAACATACAACAAAAACAGTTTCTACCACTTGAGACACTCCCGTTCCCTGCACACCAATATTGCTGAAAATATAGTCAATTGTTTACATGATGATTCACACATTTTAATTAAACATGAAAGTAGACAATACAGTCAATTACAAAGTGAAACACTTGAGGGCATATCTCCTGCCCATACAGTAGCCAATAGTAACAAATATTTATAGAATCACAAAACAATTAGAGAATAATTGCTTCAGTTGGAACACTTCAAGCTCAACGCCGCTGGGGGCCCAACCCGTTCTTCAGGAGCAAACTTCTGAAAGTACACACAGAACAAACTGCCTCAATCCCAGTTTCTACCAAATTTCCAAATTACATATATATTAGAACTCATGTCATGCATATCAGGAATACCGTCACCCCACTTGTGTATATGCCCCACAAGGACATAATTGCCTTAAAATCATCTCCAGTGCAGGCAGCCATTTTTCACATGCAGAAGTGCTCCCTTGAGATTGACAATCCATACGCTCATCTTTTATTAACTTTCACCACTATTAAAAAACCTTGGTGTCAGGACCACTTCTTCAGGATGAGTATCTAGTCTTGTGATTGCACACAAGCCAAATGGCAAGTTGAGACTTTGTATTAAATTACAGTCAGTAAATTGCTGTATTATACGAGGACGACATCCTTTACCTAATATTACAGAAATGTTAGGCACCATTAGTGAGGCCAAAATTATGAGTACTCTGGATTTAAGATCTGCATATCATCAAATAGTGTTACATCCTGACTCCAGAAACATTACTGCATTTATTACACCCGAGGGTTTATTCCAATGTAAACACATGCCCTTTGGTTTGGTGTCTGCTGCAGCAATATTTCAAAGGGGCATGTATCAGCTTTTCAATAATGTTGAAGGAGTTCTATGCTTTCAAGATGGTGTTTTAGTTAATGGGAAAACGGTAGAAGAACATGATGTGAGGTTGAGGACAGTATTAGATATCTTTAAGGAGGCTGGATTAGCACGTTGCAAAGAAAAGTGTAAATTTCACAGGACTGTGATAAAATATCTGGGGCATGACATATCTGAGCAGGCATTAGACCCAAAGCAGAGTTACTAAATAGTATTCTTAACTTGCCTAGTCTTTGTGACAAAGTGCAAGTTGTGTCCTATCTTGGTATGGCTCAGTAGTACTCGAAGTTTATTCCGGGGTTAGCAACTAAAACTGTTCATATGAGGAAGCTAATAAAAAAAGGAGTGCTCTTTCAACTGAATAGTTTGTGTGAAGCTGAAGTCCTCAACATTAAGTCGGCTTTAAATGAAATGCCGACCTTACATAGTTATGATTTGAGTAAAAGTAATTGTTTTGACTACTGAGGTCAGCAATCATGGATTGGGGGCGGTTTTATCTCAAAAGTCTGATGGGAAGGAAAGTACCATTGCTTTTGCATCTAGAGTGTTAAAGGAGGCAGAACAAAATTATTCCACTATTGAGAAAGAGTTACTTGCTGTTAAATGGGCAATAGATACATTTTGTACATTTTTGTGCGGTGTGAAGTTCGTTGTTAGGTCTGATCATAAAGCACTTAAAGAGATTTTAACCACTAACGGGTTGGATAAAGTCCCTTCTAGGAGTGGAAAGTGGGTTGCCAATCTACAGGATTACACTTAGGAAGTGGAATATGTACCGGGAGTGAGGAACAAGGCTGCAGGTTGTCTGCCTAGATTTACAAATGTAGTTGAAGAACAAGAGGAAGGTGATGATGACTTGAAAGCTCAAGTGTTGGAAATGAGCCAAGATGTAGTATCAGAAAAAGAATGGCGAGTTTTAGAAACGTGAAGGTGTCTCACCCGATAGTCCCCAGGGATCTGTCATCCAGGTGGCCATTGTTTTTAAATACAGTTCCTGGGGGTGGACCAAGGCGGGAGGATCTTGAGGATCTCCTGGATGAGGGTTCCTCTGTGAGTGGAAGTGGGACACCAAAGGATCCCCACCCAAAAATACCTTTTCCCCATTCTACCAGGTAGGATACCTAGGAATTCAACTCCCTCCCCAGTCACCCCTCCCTTCTCTGACACAAACACTTTCTCACGGACAGTTCACTGTGAGCGACAACAGACTAACACCAAAGCCGTATACCTGACATGTTCCAACACCATGGACAGGCAAGGTCAGGCAATTACAGACTATTACACACACCTGACTTCCATCACCCTTCCCCACACGGATAAAAGGCGGAGCACAAAAGCACACTCAGAGCAAGGCAAACCGCACAAGGAAACAGCAGTTCCAAGATGGCAGTTTAGTGCAAGGAGAAAGACGGTGAGTCCAGAGAAGATTTGTAACAAGGGAAGTACATGTGACCTCTAAAGACCGTAACCTTCGTGAGCCTTGGAAAGTAAGAAACCGAAGACCAGGAACTAAGGCTGATAAAACCTGCACAGTATCTCAGAGGTACCCAGGTCACTCCCACATCGATAACCAAGGCGGGGAGGAGCGAATGCCACTGTGGTACTGTCCTTGGCTCCTACAACAAAGCAGCGTCAGAAAAGACAGCACAGCAGGTGAGTCGGAGGGACTGATACCAAACCAGCTTGTGTTTTGAACCAAGGTTTCAAGGGGGTGTGGCTAAACTACCATGCTATAAAGACACCTTTCTCTTGGCTCCTACCGATCCGAAATGATCCTGGCCTGTAACACCGGCACCTGTGCGTGAGGATTCCTGTTAGCACTACACCAGGTTGATGAAGTGGCCTAGCATGGTTGTGCGTAAATAGAAGGTTGGCGGAGGGCGGATCGCATAGCACAGGCTCACAAAGAATGAAACCTGGCCAGCGGCGGTGAAAAAAACAAAATAGCAGACGCGAGGCAAGAGCCTGCGTATGCATAAAAACAACACAGTGGGAAATATATACAGCACAGCAAGTGGGAATCCCAGTGGCCCAGCTGTTGGTCCAATGCAAGTTCTTTTACCGCCGGCTGAGGAGTAGAGCTGAGGAAGTGTTTGCCACAGCGCAGGCAGCCGCATCGTGACGAGGAGGATCGAAGTGCCCGAGAACAGGGAAGAGAGCAGCAAGTGTGTCGACAGCCGCCAGTGGCACACCAGAGGCGCCGCGTACAAAGCGGTAGGTTGTGCATAGGGTGGCAGTGTGGGCGCGAACAACCATATGTGTCGATTGAACTCCTGGGCACCCTGAAGTCACTGGACTGTCCATCTTGGAAGCGGAATACCTGGAGGTATCCAAGTTAGGAGTTGTAAAAACAAAGACATTTCGAGGCTGAGTACCACAAATGAAATACACCAAACACGGGCTATAAAGATTCACAGATCTTTATTCTATTGTACAGTTTACCAAGAAACTGATAGCTATCTGGCTCTCAACACTCCGCAATGAGTACCAGCCTGTCAAAGAGAGGAGAGACAGTGCTGGACATCTAGATAATCATGCTTTTTATACATTTCTCAGAAATATTGTCCAGCCCCTCTACATGTTAATAATCTGTGGTCTGGAGTTCGTGCCTAGTTCACGTACAGCCTAAACAATAATATGCAGTAGGATTACATAAATTTGCATTTCCATCATGTTACAATGGCAATGTATATTCTTGGATCCCACAGAAAGCCTTACTTTATATCCCAACACAATGTAGTTCAGCCTTTGTCCACACTTGGCGTTTGCATTTCATTGTCACCGATGTATGTTCGTGGATGAGGCTTGTTAACGTAGACAATACTGAGACGGCAGTTCATTCATAGTAGAAGGTCTATTTACCTAGTCTAAACAGTCGGCCCACGGACAGTCTAACCGTTAACAGAACTCAAAGGTCGGGAGGCTTGGTTGCGCGTTGAAAACAAAATCCACCATTTTATAACAGAGAATCGTACAAAACAGAAATCAAAATGGCGGATGAATCTTAAAATGGCACCGAAGTCGATCCAAAATCGGAACTTTGCAACGCGGATTTCTTCGCAGAGCGACTGGGCTTAGGTCAATATAAATCAAAAGGAGGCATAATATGATTTCCGTATAACAAACCCTCCTTTTGGCCTAAGCCAATAGCTCACTAAATATATTTGCTTTACTCACAACTCCACGCTTCAATGTCCATACATCCTAATCATATTTGTCAGACACATTGGGCCTCATTACGAGGTAGGAGGTAAGGGATTACCGGCAACGGTAAGTGTGCCGGTGACAGTAATCCCTTACCTCCATGTTTCGAGGTCCCTTAGTGGGTCCCTTCCTTAACGCCTGGTCTGACCAGGATTTAAGGACGGGACCCGCTAAGGGACTTCAGAGCTAATAAACGGTACCTCAAATTGCAGTACTATTATTAGCTACTTCCCTATTCCCATTGAGCCCTATGGGGGCTCAAATGGGAATGGGGAATGGTTCTCAGAATGGGGACTTACCGGGTCCTCCAAGGTTGGAATGACCCGGTAAGTACCCATTCCGAGAACCCGGACCCGGTATGCGGTAAGGGGGTAGCCATGGTGCAAATAGCACCATGGCTACCTCCTACCTCGTAATGAGGCCCATTGTTTGTCATTGGATCTTTAACAGTGATGTCTTCAGCGCCATAAATTAAATAACAGAATCATCTACATACGGAGGTCTGTTCCCACTAATCAAATTCCCAGTATTGGTACAACCCTTAATAGTACCCACTGACTAAGAACCATCTCTCTGTATGTATAAGGAAACAGAATAGGGGCTGTAATTGATAGCACAGAGAAGGGGACGTGGCATCCTGGTTGCCTACAGGTGCCACCCCGAAAAAGGAATTAATGACTAGAGAGATCACATAACTGAGAAATAATGCCCTCAGAGAGGCGTAGCATACAGTAGTTTTTAAAGCAAAGGATCGATATATCTGCCTCACCCTCTTCCACCTATCATAACAAAGGCAAACATATCCATTAATTAGTTCTAGTCAAAATTATGTGACTTACATTCATAATAAACAGAAGTGTCTTGTTATAATAACCCCGTCTGTGTTGAGAATCCCTAGAGGATAGAGTATGCAGATGCATGAAAGAAGACATAATAGAAACATTTACCAACAGAATAAAAATTTCGAATGGACGCACCCCCTTTCAATATACCAAAACCTAAAAGCAATCAATACTGTTAGCACAATTGTAAGAAAACAATACGTCCTCATGGACTATGTATTTGATCGTCCAATGTCCTTGTTAGCCATGCAATCAAGCAATTGCTGTGTACGAGTAGAGATAACAACAGGCATTGTTCCTCACAGTTCTTCCCCGAAAGGTTCTTGTGAAAAACACTGTAGTCTGTTTGCTGGTGATCTCCTGATCACGTGATTTCTTAGTCTTTCTCAGACCCAGACACCTACTTTTCCTCAAATGAAAAAAGGAGTGGCAAAGGACAAGCTCTGTGATTACTTCCCTGTGGGCGCAGCCAAACTGTGCAGTAAGTCTAGCTCCGCGGGCGCAGATTGTACCTTGTGACTCCTGGTACCGTGTGATCTGCGAACAGTGCGTCGTTGCTTCCTGATGGAAGTGAGGAAAACAGGGGAAAAGATTGCTTGAAAAAGCTTCAAAGACAAAGCAGCTATCTCCCCAGGCCCCACAGGCTCAGGAGGTTTCCCCGACGTAACCTTGGTGTCATTCAAGATTGCTTGATCCTTAGAAAACACAGCAAGTTGTTTTTCTTCTTTTTTTTCTTCTCCGTCAGATGACAAAAGAGCAAGGCATTTTCCTGTTGTGTGTCGATCCGATGTCCTTTCTCCCATCTACTCGTACCGCTGTCTGTGTGGCCAACGGGACCTGGAGCGGTCCACTTTGTGTGGTGCGAGACTGGATGCTCTCTTAAATGACTCTGGGAGCATCCATCTACCTGGTCGAATTCTGTGACCTGGCCCCCCGTATTTAACTGGGAGGGCTTCTCGCACCTTTTGATAAATCAAATACACGTTTTAAGTTAATTGGTCACAGCATTTAGTAAGAAGCAAATACTCCACACATTTTTAATACTCTAGGTTTTTGGCATACTTCAAATATTAACTGACCTCCCCTCCATGGTTTCATTCGGGGGGGGTTCTAATTCTAATCAGTGGGGTCGTCCATATGAAAAATAGAGCTATAAGTTAGTGTTCAATTACTTCGAATTACTGAGATGTCTTGCATTTTATCCTGATAGGTTTTAATATTTTACGAATATTTCTAACACATGTGTAAATGGGACCACGAGCCATTGTGATCATGGAGGTGATATTTGTATCAGGTAGTGTCCTACTTCCCTTTTCACTGCCTACCCAACACCTTTCCCCATCCAAACTTGCTAAAACCAATAGCCCAGTATCTAAATTCTCTTGAAGTGGCATCAGCTTGAATATTCCTTACCAAACAATCCCTTCATCTACTATACATGTATTTATGGTTTCTTTCCTGCTATACGTTTCAAAATATAAATCAATAGAAGTCTGTTCAGCTATCCTGTCAGAAAAAGGTGTTTCCTCTCCCTACATTATATACTACCTTGTAATGTGTTATGCACTTTATGATTAGTAATTGAGTAGGAAGCACAAGTGCTGAGGATAGCTGAACTATCTGAGTACCATGTTAGATTTTTATTTTTATTTTTCCTATTTTTCGTGCGGGGTCAAGAAACCTCATTCGACCCTTTGTCAACCCCAAGTTATGAACCACCCCAAAAAGATATCCCAGTTATCTGTAAACATATTCACTATAACATTTTCTAAAAGTTCACAAGCTTAAATTGGTGCAATAATCTCTGCGGCCTGCGCGGAGTTATGCAAAAGTTCTCCTGGTTTCCACAATCTTGCTTAGTATAGTCATGGCATAATTAATAGTGAGGTACCAGTCGAAAGTTTTTAAAAACAGGAGCCATCGAAAAACAGCTCCCCTTGTAGATCGTTCAAAGGTGCATCATTTAAATCAATCCAACCTTTAATTTATTTTTCTACGGTATAAAAGGCGGTCATGTGACATTTCTTTACCGCAAGTGATATCTTGCGGAAGAGGAATCAGTCAGCCAAATTTTAATACGCAACACCTTCAAATTTTAATGTTCGGTACAAATAAGATCAGTTCATAGTTTGTTGATCGTGCGGAAGTAAGCTGTTGCGTTTTTTCCGTTCAATCTCATAGAACGTCTACAGAGTGAGGCGTCATGCCAGGAAAAATATGGCCTAGAACCATTCCCTCACTCTGCTTCACGAACGCAGCAGCAGCAGCGACAGCTCTCAGATATCACAGCAAAAGTGCATGCAACTGTAACGCTCACCTGATTCCCACAGAGGCGCAGGTCTGGCTTCGAGTGCTGATTCTTCTTCAATGGTGAAGCGCAGGACTCTGAAGATGGACAGGAAGGGCCCCTCTACTCTGGCTTCTCCGGCTCGCAGGAATATTACCCTGTGCGTGAAAAGGGAGTATTACCTACTGACTGAGTTATGCTCAAGCCTCCCACTCTCTTCCAACCCTCCACGATACCCTTCCACGATTCCCCGTGAAGTCTCACCTTAGGGTCAGGACGGATGAGCTCTCCATCCTGCTTCTGATGCAGGGGCGCGTTGAAACCCAGTTACTTCACTGGATTGAGGATTATGGGAGTTCAGGTAAGCTTGACTATTCAGGTAAGGCTCTGTAAAAGTTCTGTTGCAAGTTCAAAAGTCCAAGCTTAATAATAATGTTCATTGTCTTTTTCCCCTTAGGGGCCGGGATTCGGAATGCCGGAGATATGGCGCCGACCCGAAGTGATACGTGCAGTTCCAGTAAATGACAGGTAAGTTCTGGATGAGCGCTCGAGTAATGTCTTGCATTCGCTCATTCAATGTCTTTGTCTTTTTTCCCCATAGGGGCCGGGGTCCGGATGCCTGGAAGCGGCAAGACCCGAAATGAAATGGGAATGACCCAACAGGAAAGACTTAGAAGGAAACTGAGCTTTTCCTATTCCCTTCCTTCTCTCACCTTGTTCTTGTCTTTCTCTCTAGGTTCTGGGAAGTGGCTGTGGATCCGGATGATCGCTGCTGAAGATGGTGGCGTCCAGGAAAGGTGAGTGAAATGCAGCGCTGCAGCGATCGTAGCGAAATGCTTTTAAAATGATGTCTTCCTTTTCAGGATCGTCGGTGTGATGTCTCTGTGGTGCTGATTTAGCAGGTAAGGTCTTTTGTCTCCCTTTGCAGGTGACCCAGGATACTGACAGGCGTGGTTGAGGTCCAGATGCAGGAGCTGACACGGTGAGCGTCCAGCTGCGAGGAGCAGAACAACGCGAAGCGTGAGTTGCTGATCGGGTGTGGTTTAAATAGCTTTGGAAGAAGTTCCAAGTGTGTATCCTTCCTCCGATCAGGTATGTATCCTTCCCCGACCACACCCGGGTGGAAAGTAATCCCACAGGTAAAGTAGTTCCATTCAGGCCTCAAGAGGTCGTGGATGTGGCAGCATGGTCTGCATCAGGTAAGTGCACATTAAAACACTTGAACACATGTCTAGCTTTATGAGCCTGGCGCCTAAGGCGCCAGGACAGGGTCCAACATGAGCCTGGCGCCTAAGGCGCCAGGACTGCGTCCAAAGGGCCCCAGCTTGGGCCCGCTGGCACTCCCCTGGGGGAAATGATACCTGCCTCTGGGGTTGCTGGGTCGGACCTGGCTCCTTGGAGGTAGGCATCATGACAGTACCCCCCCTCAAGGCCTCTCCCAAGGTTCTTCCCTCCGGGGGTTTTGGCTTGTTCGGAAATCTCCGGTGAAACCTTTGTACTAATCGAGGTGCGTGGACATGGTTACTAGGCTCCCACGATCTCTCCTGAGGTCCATATCCCTTCCAGTCAACAAGATAGAAGAGTTTCGACTTTACCACCTTGGAGTCTAAAATATCTTTAACTTCGAATTCCAATTCCCCTTCAATTTGAACTGGATCTGGAGGCTTGGACAATCGGGTTCCTGGTTGTACGGGCTTCAAAAGTGATGCATGAAAAACTGGATGTATACGCATGTTGGACGGTAGATCCAGTTTAAAGGCCACTGGGTTGATTATAGCCTTGATGGGATAAGGTCCTATGAATCTGGGATTGAAGGATCGCGGGCCCTTGAGGGATAAGTGTTTAGTTGCTAGCCATACCTGGTCTCCTACTTGGTAAGGAGGAGTTTTACTTCGGTGCAAATCTGCGTTTTCTTTATACTTTTTCTTGGCTTGCTGTAAATGAGTTGCAGCTTCTTTGAAGGCTCGGGTTATTGTGGAATGCAGATGATTTACTGCGGGCATTTCCAGGGTCAGAGGTGGATCTAGGTCAGAGGTCCGAGGATGGTGACCATACAAAGTATAAAAGGGGGTTTGTCCGGTTCCAGAATGCACTGAATTGTTGTATGCATATTCTGCGATCCAAAGGATGTCTTTCCAATTTAACTCGGATTGGTGTAACATGCACCGAAGATATTGCTTGAGAGTCTGATTGGTTCTCTCGGTTTGTCCGTCGGTCTGGGGATGGTGGTTGGTGGATAACCGCACATCTATTTGTGCTTTGTTGGCAACACTTCTTCCAAAAATGGGAGATAAATTGACTTCCACGATCCGAGACTAATATGGAAGGGAAACCATGTATGCGAACTACATTCTCCAGGAATTCCTTGGCCAAGGTGGAAGCAGAAGGCAAACCCTTTGAAGGGATAAAGTGGGCCATTTTGGTGAATAGGTCCACAATTACAAGGATTGTGTTGTAACCAGCACAAGGAGGCAGGTCGGTTATAAAATCCATTGACAGGGTGTGCCATGGTGCCGGTGGAATATCCAAGGGTTGAAGTAGGCCGGCTGGCCTTTTCTTTTGAGCCTTGTTTTGGGCGCAAATTCCGCAAGACAGAACAAAAGACTTTATGTCTTTTCTCCAAGAAGGCCACCAGAAGTGACGTTTAATTTTTTCCTCCGTTTTAGCGATACCAGGATGTCCTTCCATTAAAGATTCATGATGATGGGCAATAACAAGTTCTTGCAATTCTTTACTTGGCAGAAACAACCGCTCCTGGAAGTAGGGTAAGTCATCCTTAACGGTGTAATGAGGACCCTTCTTACTCCATTCCCGTAAGGTTGAAGAGTCTAGAAGTTGTTATACTTGCGTTTGGATGTCCTCAATAGTGTGCAATGAAGTTAAGCCTAAGATTCTTTGCTCAGGTATGATGGGCACAGGTTCTAAGCTCAAATTAGGTTCTTCCATGCCAATCCGGGATAAGGCATCTGCTTTTCCATTCTTGCAGCCAGGGCCATAGGTAATTACAAAATCAAATTCCGCAAAGAATAGAGCCCATCGGAGTTGTCGTGAAGATTGAGCTTTGCCCGTCTTTAAATACTGTAACTTTCTGTGGTCCGTAATTACGGTAATGGTGTGTCTTGCCCCGAGAAGATAGTGACGCCAAGCCTTGAAAGCAGATTTGATGGCCAGTAACTCTTTATCGGTAATTGCGTAGTTGATTTCAGGAGGAAAACATTTTCTGGACCAAAAGGCCACTGGGTGTAGTTGGTTAGTTTTTGGGTCTCTTTGCGACAGGACAGCTCCCATGGCCGAACTGGATGCATCGGTTTCCACTATGTACGGGAGATCTGGGTGCGGGTGTTTCAGTACAGGTGCAGAGGTGAATTTGGTTTTCAGGTCCTGGAAGGCTTGTTCGGCTTCAAGAGTCCATTCGAAGCGTTTGTTTTTCTTTAGGAGAGCGGTGATGGGTTGGACTGTTCAACTGTAAAAGTTCACAAGCTTAAATTGGTGCAATAATCTCTGCGGCCTGCGCGGAGTTATGCAAAAGTTCTCCTGGTTTCCACAATCTTGCTTAGTATAGTCATGGCATAAGTAATAGTGAGGTACCAGTCGAAAGTTTTTAAAAACAGGAGCCATCGAAAAACAGCTCCCCTTGTAGATCGTTCAAAGGTGCATCATTTAAATCAATCCAACCTTTAATTTCTTTTTCTACGGTATAAAAGGCGGTCATGTGACATTTCTTTACCGCAAGTGATATCTTGCGGAAGAGGAATCAGTCAGCCAAATTTTAATACGCAACACCTTCAAATTTTAATGTTCGGTACAAATAAGATCAGTTCATAGTTTGTTGATCGTGCGGAAGTAAGCTGTTGCGTTTTTTCCGTTCAATCTCATAGAACGTCTACAGAGTGAGGCGTCATGCCAGGAAAAATATGGCCTAGAACCATTCCCTCACTCTGCTTCACGAACGCAGCAGCAGCAGCGACAGCTCTCAGATATCACAGCAAAAGTGCATGCAACTGTAACGCTCACCTGATTCCCACAGAGGCGCAGGTCTGGCTTCGAGTGCTGATGCTTCTTCAATGGTGAAGCGCAGGACTCTGAAGATGGACAGGAAGGGCCCCTCTACTCTGGCTTCTCCGGCTCGCAGGAATATTACCCTGTGCGTGAAAAGGGAGTATTACCTACTGACTGAGTTATGCTCAAGCCTCCCACTCTCTTCCAACCCTCCACGATACCCTTCCACGATTCCCCGTGAAGTCTCACCTTAGGGTCAGGACGGATGAGCTCTCCATCCTGCTTCTGATGCAGGGGCGCGTTGAAACCCAGTTACTTCACTGGATTGAGGATTATGGGAGTTCAGGTAAGCTTGACTATTCAGGTAAGGCTCTGTAAAAGTTCTGTTGCAAGTTCAAAAGTCCAAGCTTAATAATAATGTTCATTGTCTTTTTCCCCTTAAGGGCCGGGGTTCGGAATGCCGGAGATATGGCGCCGACCCGAAGTGATACGTGCAGTTCCAGTAAATGACAGGTAAGTTCTGGATGAGCGCTCGGGTAATGTCTTGCATTCGCTCATTCAATGTCTTTGTCTTTTTTCCCCATAGGGGCCGGGGTCCGGATGCCTGGAAGCGGCAAGACCCGAAATGAAATGGGAATGACCCAACAGGAAAGACTTAGAAGGAAACTGAGCTTTTCCTATTCCCTTCCTTCTCTCACCTTGTTCTTGTCTTTCTCTCTAGGTTCTGGGAAGTGGCTGTGGATCCGGATGATCGCTGCTGAAGATGGTGGCGTCCAGGAAAGGTGAGTGAAATGCAGCGCTGCAGCGATCGTAGCGAAATGCTTTTAAAATGATGTCTTCCTTTTCAGGATCGTCGGTGTGATGTCTCTGTGGTGCTGATTTAGCAGGTAAGGTCTTTTGTCTCCCTTTGCAGGTGACCCAGGATACTGACAGGCGTGGCTGAGGTCCAGATGCAGGAGCTGACACGGTGAGCGTCCAGCTGCGAGGAGCAGAACAACGCGAAGCGTGAGTTGCTGATCGGGTGTGGTTTAAATAGCTTTGGAAGAAGTTCCAAGTGTGTATCCTTCCTCCGATCAGGTATGTATCCTTCCCCGACCACACCCGGGTGGAAAGTAATCCCACAGGTAAAGTAGTTCCATTCAGGCCTCAAGAGGGCCTGGATGTGGCAGCATGGTCTGCATCAGGTAAGTGCACATTAAAACACTTGAACACATGTCTAGCTTCATGAGCCTGGCGCCTAAGGCGCCAGGACTGCGTCCAAAGGGCCCCAGCTTGGGCCGCTGGCACTCCCCTAGGTGAAATGATGCCTGCCTCTGGGGTTGCTGGGTCGGACCTGGCTCCTTTGAGGTAGGCATCATGACAGCAACAGGATCAGGTATGGGGGAAAAAATAACCGCACGATTTATTCTTTCCCCCTCCATGTATTAGCACAGCCAAAGCACATTCATCACATTGATGCACATATAACACAAAGGCCTTATCATACTTTGGTGTGACCAAAACTGATACTGAACAGTGCAGTCTTGAGCAGATCAAAAAGCTTTCTGGTGTACCAAGTTCTACGGCAATGACAAAAAAGTGCCCTTCTCTGTAAATGCCAACATTGGTTTTGGGACCCACTATCTACAGTAAGAAGCCGTTCCTATCAAAACTTTAACTTCTTTCTGTGTATTTGGGACAGACATGCTAGAAATGCTTCTTATATTTGAATATTTAATTTATTCAGGCGTCATCAATCTTCTTCAATCTTTTTCCCTCCTTTGACAGGAGATAGCCTAAAATAGGCGACCTCCTGTCAATAGGACTACATTTTTCCAAATGAAGCTTTATGTTTATGTTCTACTAGATGAATATTTACTAACACAGTACTCTCTTTGCAAACACATTCCAAGTCTGTAGCTAAGAGAAGGTCGTCAACATACTATAAAAAAATGTACAAGCGAAAGGCAACTCAAATGTATCGAAATGCCCTTTCAAAGCCCTACTACATATGCTCAAACTCTCTGTGTACCCTTATGGTGCACGGGTGAATGTAAACGAGCGTCCCCCTAGGGTGAGCGCAAACAACTATCTACTATCCATGTATATAAGAATGCTAAAGAAGGCCTTCTTAAGATCCATAATACTAAAAGGAGTAGCAAAAAGTTGAAATCATTGTCGGTATCATTGTTACATCAGGCAAATTTAAATTTGCAGAGCTACACTCTTATTGACAGTACGTAAATCAAAAATGAAACGGAATAGAATCGCATTATCCCCTTTTCTAGTACTCCAGTAAAATCAGGCTATTGCACAAAACTTGCTGCAATTTCCTCAATCATTCCATGATGTACAGAATCAGAAATTATACTCTTCAAAGCTTACTCGCCATCAACAGAAATCTTATACTATGGAATTCGTGGAAGCTTAACCAGAGGTTTCAAAACAATCTTAACAGAATCAATTTGTAAAATACCAACATCATTGTCATCAATTGCCCATAGACACTCCGGAACGTCACTAGATTCCGGCAGCAACTGTCTTAGTCAGAAACTGTGAATTAGAAAATTGCTGTGGTGAAATCGTCAAACACACTCCATCTGAAGAACAATGAATTACCGCATTTTAATTCCTTCAACAGATTCAACCTCAACAAATTCTCTCCACAGTTTGTCAAAAGGAACAGACAATGATCCATGAATGGATCCAGTAAAATCAGTACCGGAAAAGAAATCAAACTAACCACCAGCGTACCAGAAAATTCTAAGAAATGTTATTCTGCCCTTGCAGTAAGACGTCTGGAACCCGTGAATGATCAATGCAACACTTCTGTGCTCCCCTATCCATGAAAAATAGATGCTTCCTATTTCCCACCTTTATCTCATCGTAAAGACTTCTTTAATTAGAACAGGCATCAGTCCCAGACCCTGCTTCGGGCTAACCAAACAGAACAATATACCTTCGAAGGAAAGATCCTTAGAAAATAGACAATGGGAGCGTTATCAAAAATATTTGTACTATCTACATTAGATTTCTGATTACCTTGCGAAAAGGGCTGGGAATTTTAAGCAAACTGGTTTCTACCAAGACCCCTCACCCCAGGGCTGTCACGGAATTCCCCCCTTCTCACCTGAGATCGCTCCTTGCAGGATTTCTTGGAGGAAGTCTTCTTGCGAGCGGATCAGGTTTTGTACAAGCCTGCGCGAGTCTCCTCTGACTCCAGCGTGCGTTCAGCGTTCCAGGATACTCGGATGCTCAGGACATCCAGGAAGCGAGGAAGTGTACACGAAGGAGGTACACAAAATCCGGGAAACAAGGTAAGAGATGAGGGAGAAATGAATTGGGAAATTAGAGGGTCCGGGAACCAAGGACAGGAGAATAGTTCAGCGAACTACGGAGCACACGTCTAGTCACTACCAGCGATAGCGTTGAGACGTGTGGGGATGCGGGGGCGTGGTCTATTTGTAGAATGTGCTACGTCCGACGAGGAAGCTAGTGCAAGGCGTACCACGTTAGACGGCCATGTTGGGAGAATCAAAGAGTGCAAGCCCCATTGTGACAAGGACCAGGAAGTCCAAAAGGGGCACGTTCTGTGGATCATGACAGCATGCCTCCTCCGAAAACTTGTTCCACCAGGTTTGCCCGGGTGTATGAAATGATACCTTCTGAGCAATCGGGGGGTATTCAGATTAGAAAGTGGTTCCCACGTTCTTTCACTCAGAGGATATCCTTTCCACTCGACCAAATATTGAAGTTGACCCTGTTTATACCTGGAGTCGCATATTCTGGATACTTCATATTCCAGCTGATTGTCAACAACCACAGGGTTGGGTCTGCAGGATTTCAGAGGGGATCGGATGTAAGGTTTTAATAAGGAAGTGTGAAAAACTGGATGAATCTTCTTCCAGGAGTCTGGTAACTTGAGCCGGAATGAGACTGGGTTTATGATTTCCTTTATGGAAAAAGGTCCATAGTAACGGGGGGCTAGTTTGTTTGGTCGTAAATGTCGAGGCAGTAGTTTCGAGGACAGCCCGACCTGATCACCGACGGCATAAGAAGGCCCTGGTCTTCTTTTGGTATTCGCATAACGCTTAGTGTGTGTGTGTTTGGGCCTTTTCTAAATGTTCTTTGGCTTCCTTGTGAACATTGATGAGAGTTTCAATCCAGGAGTCAACTGTTGGTACAGGTGTGGGATGTGGGAGAATGGAAGGTAGAACTGACGGGTGGAATCCTTGGCTGCAATAAAAAAGGGCTGGTCTTGACTGCCGAATGATCAGAGTTGTTGTAAGCGAATTCAGCCATGGGTATAAGGAGTGACCAGTCGTCCTGTAGCTTGGTGGCGAAACAACGAAGGTATTCTTCCAGGGTCTGTTTTACACGTTCCGTAGCTCTGTTAGTCTGTGGGTGAAAACCCGATGAGAGAGCACGTTGGATTCCTAGAATACGACATAGATGTTGCCAGAATTAAGAGATGTATTGAGGTCCTCGATCTGATATGATCTTGGAAAGGAGTCCATTAAGGCGAAATATATGTTCCAGGAAAATGCCAGCGAGTTCTGAGGAAGATGGCAATTTGTACAATGCTTTAAAATGGGCCATGTGGGTGAATAAATCAATGGTGACCATGATTGTCGTATAGCCCCTAGATGGTGGTAATTCCAAGATAAAGTCCGTAGCAATGAACTCCCAGGGCCTAGAAGGTAATGTAGGTTGAAGTAGGAGACCTGCCGGTTTCTTGTTATCATGTTTGTTTTGATTGCAGACTGCGCAGGCTTGAATGTACCGTTGAATGTCTGTTTTCATTTTGGGCCACCAAAATTGTCTTTGTACGAGATGAAGGGAGTTGGTGACACCACGATGCCTGGAGGGAAGAGTGTAATGACAGAGGTTAATAATCCGTAGTCGCAGTCTCTGTGTGGGAATGACCAGGGCATTGTACTTGAACAAATATCTGTCTCTAGTTTTTAGACTCCATCGATTCTTTCCTGTGAATTCCTTCCAGATTTCAGAGGACTGGGTTTGCATTTGAATGGCTTCCAGGAGACTGACTGCTTGAGCTACAAAAATTGTGTGGGGAAACATCTTTGGGTAGGCCCGATCTTCAAGAGTTTCGTAATCAGGATGTCGAGATTATTATGTTCTGTGATCCGGGGACATGATGGATGTGGAACTGGTACTGGGCAAAGAATAAGGCCCAATGGGCTTGACGGCTATTCTTACATTCCATAGATTGCAGAACTTGAAGATTCCGATGGTCCGTACGGACCTGGACAGGATGTTTAGTTCCCAGAAGTAGATGCTGCCATTCGGTGAAGGCTTGACGGATGGCCAACAGTTCCTTTTCCAAGACGGAGTAATGAGCCTCGCTGGAAGTCAGGGTTCGTGAGAGGTAAGCAATGGGGTGCTTTAATTTACCCTCGAATTCTTGCTTTAACACTGCTCGTATGGCGTAGTTAGAGGCATCCGTCTCCACTAGGAATGGTCGATTAATATTGGGTTGAGCAAGGATAGGGGCTTGAGTAAACTCCGTTTTTAATCATTGGAATGCCTTGTCCTGGGCTGGGGTCAAGAGGAAGGGGATGTCTTTTTTCAATAATGTAATGATCGGTTGAACTATCTCAGAAAAGGATGGTATGAATTTCCGGTAGAAATTGGCAAGCCCCAGGAAGGATTGAATCTGTTTCACAGACGTGGGAACAGGCCAAGATAGTATAACTTTTACCTTTGAATGGTCCATTCCTATTCCTTCTGGACTAAGGACAAGTCCTAGATAATGAACAGAAGTGACATGAAAAAGGCATTTCTCGGGTTTAGCTAGGAGTTTGTGTTTACGGAGCCGTTGCAAAACTGCCTTTACATGCTCTTCATGCTTTTGAGGATCCTTGGAGTAAATCAAGATATCATCCAGGTAAACGATGACGAAGAGGAACAACATGTCAGAAAACACCCTATCCATGAAGCGTTGGAAGACTGCGGGGGCATTTGCAAGCCCGAAGGACATGACCAAGTACTCAAAGTGACCAAAGGGTGTTCTAAAGGCTGTTTTCCATTCGTCTCCTTCCCTGATATGGATCAGATGGTAGGCACCCCTGAGATCCAACTTCGTGAAGATTACAGCTCCTCTCACCGCTTCCAGGATATCAGAGATTAAGGGCAAGGGATAGCGGTCCTTGAGGGTGCACTGATTCAATCCACGATAATCAAGATAAGGTCTAAGCTCTTTAGTGTCTTTCTTGGGAACAAAAACCAACAAAGCTCCAGCTGGAGATTTAGATGGTCTTATGGTGCCATTTTCAAGGTTGGTATCCAAGTATTCTCTAAGGGCCTTTTTTTCTGGTTCAGATAGAATGAACATCCTCCCAAAGGGAATCACTGAAGGTTCTGTATCTATAGCGCAGTCTTCAGGTCTGTGAGGGGGTAGGGCCTGAACTATAGCAGTTGGAAACACATCAGCGTATTCCTGATAGGCCCTAGGAACCTGTATGACGTTTGAAACCATGAGTGGGCCTTGCTGGTCTGCTGGCGTGCTTTCGGAAGTTGTCAAGGAGGAATCCGGGAATAGACAGTGAGACATGCAAAACTCAGAACCAAGAAACAAGGATCCTGCTGCCCAATTGATGTAAGGATTGTGTTTCTGCAACCAGGGCATACCCAGTACCATGGGGTAATGGGCTGACTTGATGATGTCAAATCTGATCAACTCTTGGTGATGGTTTATCGAGAGTTGGATTTCTTTGGTCTGCAAGGATATAGGTCCTGAAGAGAGAGGTCTTCCGTCGATCGCCTCCGTCGATCGCCTCCACAGGTTGCATGATACTTTGTGTTTCATATGGAATGTGGTGTTTAAAGACCCAATCTTGATCAATGAATATTCCCATTGCCCCACAATCCACCAAGGCCAAAATAGGGTAGGTCTCATTCTTGGATGACGATAGGAAGGCTTGTAGAATCACTAGCTTGTTCTCGCCAGGAGAGTTCAAGGATGGAATAGATGTGGAGCAAACATCTCTCTCCCAAAGCCTTGTCCATATAGGACCGGGAGCTGGCGTTTCCCGAACGCCGTGCAGGGGCTAGAGGACATTCTCTAACTAGGTGTTTATCCGAGTCACAATACATGCATAAGCCCGTGGGGATCCTTCTCATCCTTTCTTGCGGGGATATGGGTCCACGGAAGGCCCCTATTTGCATGGGTTCTGGATCGCAACCAGAGACTGGAGTAGGGTCGGGTTTCAATGAGTCCTCAAGGGATCCCTTCTGGAAAGGCATCTTGGTCTTTTTCCTCTCTGCCTTCCTTTCCTGGATACGAAAGTCTATCTGCATGGCAAGATCCATAAGGGCCTGGAATGAACTTGGACGAGCCACTCTGGCTAATTCGTCTTTTATCTCTTCATTTAGCCCCCTTCGGAAAAGAGTAAAGCTTGCTTCTGAAGACCAATCCGCTTCCTTGGCCAATTGTTTGAATCGTGTGACATACGTAAGCATGTCCTGGGATCCTTGCCGAAAGTCAAGTAGATGTTCCTGGGCACTATAGACCTGTTCTGGGTGATCAAACATGGTCTTAAGGGCCTGTATGAATCCATCGTAATCATCCAGGAGGGCATCTCCAGAATTGACTAAAGGAGTAGCCCAAGTCAGTGCATTCCCGGAGAGGTGCGAGATTATAAAGCCAACCTTCACCCTGGGAGTTGAAAAATAGTAGGGCTTAAAGGTAAAGAGGACTAAACAAGAGTCAAGGAATTCACAAAGGGTTTTTGCAGACCCATTGTATTTGTCTACAATGACACCCAGTAGCACGATTTCCTTTGTGGCAGAATCGCGGAACAAAACCAGTTGTTTCAATGCAGCGTTTTCAGCCTTTAAATTCTGCACCTCGGTCGTTAATTCTTGCATGCCACGCATGAGATCCTAAATGGCCTGTTCCATGTTGGTTTCAACTTTGGTCGTTTGGCATCTCAAACTGTCATGGAATTCCCCCCTTCTCACCTGAGATCGCTCCTTGCAGGATTTCTTGGAGGAAGTCTTCTTGCGCACGGATCGGGCTTTGTACAAGCCTGCACGAGTCTTCTCTGACTCCAGCTTACGTTCAGCGTTCCAGGATACTCGGATGCTCAGGACGTCCAGGAAGCGAGGAAGTGTACACGAAGGAGGTACACGAAATCCGGGAAACAAGGTAAGAGATGAGGGAGGAATGAATTGGGAAATTAGAGGGTCCGGGAACCAAGGACAGGAGAATAGTTCCGCAAACTACAGAGCACACGTCTAGTCACTACCAGTGATAGCGTTGAGACGCTCGGGGGCACGGGGGCGTGGTCTATTTGTAGAATGTGCTATGTCTGACGTGGAAGCTGGTGCAAGGTGTACCACGTTAGATGGCCATGTTGGGAGCATCAAAGAGTGCAAGCCCCGTTGTGACAAGGACCAGGAAGTCCAAAAGGGTGTCACGCCTCCGCTAGTCCGCAGGTCTCACTGGCGTCTTTGGAATGCTTGGCGCTGGCACCGGCATTACAATTTTCCGTTTTAGCACTCTTACTTCCTGGTTAACGGTCTAGTCTTTCTTGTCTGTCTTGTTTTCCTATTTAGCCCCCCCTCCGTTTCCGGTTCGGCGGGTTGCAACTTTGCCTTTTCGGTTTGTTGCCGTGCTCCGCTCCGTTTACTCCTACATTGTTTCCTCTTGCTTTACTCCCGTTACTGAGCCCTGCTCGCTCTTTCCCGCTTCTCTGTGGACTTGGTGGCGGTTTCCCCGTTCCGCTCACTCCTCCTTGATCCCTCTCTCCCTTTCTCTCCTTCTTGGCTTTCCCTGTTTCTGCCTTTCCGTTTCCCTCTTCTCTCTGTTGTCTGGTTCTCCAGCTTCTCTGTAGCGTTCCCGCTCCTCGGGCCGCGCTGCAGGGTATAGTCCACGTGCCTTCCTTAATGGGTTGTTTACTCCATGCTGCCATTCCGGATTCGCCCACCTGCTACACTCTCCAGACCTCCACATCTTCAGTGTATTCTCATCTGCATCCACACCTCCTGGGACACCTTGCCACTCCATCCATTCCATCGATCATCAGAACTGGAAAGAATCCTGCCTACCTGTATCGCACTGGTACAGATCCGCTAGAAGAGGTTTTTTTTAAGCTGTTGCTTTTTTTCCTCTTCTTGTGGTCTCTGTGGAGGAGGGGTCCCCGGCATCCCTGTTTACCAGGGAATCAAGGTGGCTTCCTACCGCGGAAGACCATTTCTCTTCACAAAAAAAAGAAGACCAAAAGAAAGTCCCGTCAACACGGAAGCTCCTCTGAAGAAACAGGTGAGGAGGAAGGGGAGGTGGACTTGGACATAACTGATATACAGCCGGTTACAGCAGAGTTTGACAGTTTGCAACGCCAAAAAGACCAGATCATGGCATCTCCAGAACAAGTCCAGGAACTCCTTTCCGCAGTCCACAACTTGACTCAAGAATTACAGGCTGTCAAGACCGAGAACACTGCCCTTAGACAGAGAGTTGATCGCTATGAACAGTCTTGCAGCGATTTACCACCCATGCCGCTGTCTTGGGCAAATACGATGGGTCTCCCCATAAATTCAAGGAATTCATGGAAGCATGCATAATCCACTTTACATTTAGACCCCAGACATATGCCACGGATAAGGCACGCATTGGGTTTCTGATCTCTAACTTAACTGGGAATGCTTTATCCTGGGCAGCCCCTCTTGTGACTAGTGCTAGTCC
The DNA here is from genome assembly GCF_040938575.1 of Ambystoma mexicanum. Lineage (NCBI taxonomy): Eukaryota > Metazoa > Chordata > Amphibia > Caudata > Ambystomatidae > Ambystoma > Ambystoma mexicanum. Next base: position 246,372,181 of record NC_090938.1, read on the forward strand.
TTTGTTGCAGGACTATTCCGGATTCACAGCCCAGTTTAAAATGGCCTTCGAAAGACAGGAGACGGCCGTGGTCGCCAGTGAGCAACTCTTGGATATACGTCAAGGTAATTCTGATTTGCTGTCCTATATTTCACGCTTCAAAAGGGTGGCTGCTGACGCAGGTTGGCAAGAAAACGCACAATTCACCATTTTTCATCTGGGACTAAGAGAGGACTTAAAGGACGAACTAGCAAGGGTTCCAAGGCCAGCTACACTTAGTGACCTTTGGTCCACAGTCCTCCAGTTGGACATCCGTCTATCTGAAAGGCGTTCGGAGCGCCGCAAGAACAGGGGATTTCCTAATCCACTGGAACCTAACACTTCCACCTCCACTCCCACCTGTCAAAGTTAAGAAAGTAAGGAAGAACCTATGCAAATTGGGACAACCAGAGGACCACTTTCTCCGGAAGAAAGCAAACGGCGCAGGGACAACAATCTGTGCATGTATTGTGGGTCGAATCAACATATCCTGAGGGATTGCCCTGATGTACCTGCCCGACGGTCGGGAAACGCCACCCCTCGGAACTAGTAGGGACAAGTTACCGAGGGGGTTTCCCAAGTCCCTATGTGTCGCTGTCTTTCTCTCCAGCCAACACCACTGAGGATAACCGGCTCATGGTAATAGCGGTCCAGTTGTGTCTCCCAAGTCAGACCTGTGAGGTGTTGGCCCTGCTGGACTGTGGGACAGCAGGATGCTTTATGGACATTGTGTGGGCAGACAAGACCGGCATCGGTAGGCTGGAAAAAGAAGAAGACCAAAAGGTGGAGGGAGTCGACAGAAAGCCGCTGAGTTCTGGTCTCATCACCCATACCATCTCCTCACTGGTTAAGAACATTCTCCACCACACCGAGTCAATTCAATTTGACCTTATCAGGGCGGCTCACTTCCCCGTTATCCTGGGAGTGTCATGGCTAAGAAAGCACAATCCACTCATTGACTGGAAGGGGAACCAGCTTTCGTTCTCTTCTGAGTTTTGTCGGCAATCCTGTTCCTCTATTAATCAGCAGGCCACGGTCCACACCCTTCCAGATCCTTCCATAACTAGGGAGGTTTTGAAGATCAACAATATACCCAAGGAGTTTGGTCAATACCAGAAGGTTTTTCAGGATGGGGCCCCTCAAGAGTTACCTCCCCATAGGCCGGAGGATTGTGCCATTAATCTGACACCTAATGCCATTGTTCCTTTCGGCGCATGTTTTCCCTGTCCTTACTGGAGAAAGAGGTGCTTAAAGAATACCTGGATTCTAATCTCCAACACGGCCTCATCCGTCATTCCCACTCTCCTGCCGGGGCATCCCTGTTTTTCGTTCCCAAAAAGGGATTGAGCAAACTGAGGCCGTGTATAGACTATAGGGGACTTAATCAGGTTAATATCAGGGATCGGTATCCCATGCCCCTAATCAAAGACATTCTGGAGGCTGTACAAGGAGCCAAGATATTCTCCAAGATTGACCTCAGAAGAGCTTACCATCTGCTACGTATACACACCGGAGATGAGTGGAAGACGGCGTTTCGCACACCATTCGGTCACTTCGAGTATTGTGTGATGCCGTTTGGTTTAGTGAATGCTCCTTCAGTGTTTCAGCGTTTTATGGACCACACATTTTCGGATCTCCTGTTCCATTGTACCATCATCTACCTAGATGACATCTTGGTTTTTTCCAAGGATACTCAATTACATACTACTCATCTTCACCAAGAACTACAAAGGCTACAGGATAATCATTTAAAGGCCAACCCCGACAAATGTGTCTTCCGAGTTTCTGAAGTCCCCTACCTTGGATTCATTCTATCTCCGGAAGGCATAAAGATGGATCCCTCCAAAGTGGATGCCATTCTACAGTGGCCCAAGCCTGGTTCCGTCAAAGAAGTGCAGAGGTTTCTGGGGCTTGCAAATTTTTATCTCAAATTCATCTGGGGCTACCCATCACGCAGTTGTTGAAGAAATCCTCATCCCCTTTTTCCTGGACCACACAGGCAGATCAGGCCTTCCAGCTGTTGAAGACAGATTTCTGCACTGCTCCCATACTCGGTCAACCTGATCAAAATGCGAGGTTTATTGTTGAGACTGATGCCTCCGCCGCTGCCCTAGGGGAGGTTCTACTCCAGGAACAGGACGGTACAGAGCATCCCATCGCGTATTTGTCTAAGACCCTGAACGACAGCCATACCCATTACTCTGTAATCGAAAAGGAACTGTTGGCCATGAAATCGGCCTGCGAAGAATGGCGTCACCTGTTGCAGGGGAGTCTCTATCCCTTTGAAATTAGAACAGACCACAAGAACCACAAGGCCATACACAGTATGGAGTGCGTCAACTCTTGACAAGCCCGGTGGGCCCATTTCTTCACTCAATTTGATTTCACCCTTACATACTTACCTGGTTCCAAGAATATCCTTGCGGATGCCCTCTCAAGAAAGCCTTACACTGGCGTATCTCAATTGGAAACACCCAGTCTCATGTTTCCTGATACCAAAGTCATCTATACCATCGACTCCTTCTTGGAGAAGGTCCATAGTGCCTCGTCCTCTTCGGAAATTCCATCTATGTATTCTAAAGACTTGGTGTTCAAGGATGGTTTATCTTTCCACAAGCAACGCTTGTTCCTACCCAACTCCCAGACGCGGCGCACCGCGTTACGATGGTGTCACGATGACCCAGTGGCAGGACACAGGGGAGTAAAGAACACCCTGGATTTGGTGAGTCGTCAGTTCTGGTGGCCGGGGATGGCGAAGGAAATTACTAAATACGTTCATTCCTGTCCTGTTTGCTGTCGCTCAAAATACTGCACTCAAAAATCTATTGGATATTTACAACAGGAAGAGGTGCCCAAGAGGCCTTGGAGCATTATATCGACCAACTTCATAGTGGAATTACCGCCTTCGGAGGGATGCTCTTGCGTTATGGTGACGGTGGACTGCTTCACCAAGATGGCTCATTTTTCACCACTGGCAGGTTTACCCACTGCAGCAGAAATGGCGACAGTGTTTGCCCGGGACATCTTTCGATTACATGGCACTCCGGATAAGATCATCTCCGACAGAGGCACCCAATATTCATCCCACTTTTGGAAAGAATTGTGCAAAAGATTAGGCATAGAGAGAGCCATGTCATCTGGTTTCCACCCCCAGACCAATGGACAGACGGAAAGGACTAATGCATCTCTAGAACAATACCTCCGATGCTTCATCAATTCGCAGCAAGACAACTGGGTGAGCCTGTTACCCACGGCGGAGTTCGCCTATAACAATGCTACTCACAGTGCTACCAAACTCAGTCCTTTTTTCTGTTCTTATGGCTACCATCCCAGCTTTATTCCTTTGTCTTTTTCTACTCCCTCTCCTATCCCTTCTGTTGACCAGCTGCTATCTACTGTTACAGAGGCACACAAAGTTGCAGTGGAGAGTTTGCGAGCAAGTGGCCTTCGCTACCGCACTCAGTGCAATCGCAAACGCCTACCTTCTCCTGATTGGCAAAAGGGTACCAAAGTATGGTTAGCAACCAAGTATCTACCCCGGTGGTTACGCCCATCTAAGCTCTCCCCCCGATACCTGGGTCCTTTTGTCATCATCCACCGGATTAACCCTGTTGCCTTCCGCCTTCAATTGCCTCGCCATATACGTCGGCTTCACCCAGTGTTTCATTCATCACTATTGAAGGAATACTGTGAGGACCCATTTGGTCGTCCATTGCCCCGCACTTCGGTCCCTTCTGCCGTTCCTCCAGTGGAGTATGAGGTGGCTTCCATCCGAGACACCCGTTATATAAGGGGTCGGTTGGAATACCTGGTCCACTGGAAGGGTTATCCTAGCTCTGAGGATTCATGGGAGCCAGTTTCTTTCGTACATGCCCCTACTTTGGTTTACTTCTACATTGTTTCCTCTTGCTTTACTCCCGTTACTGAGCCCTGCTCGCTCTTTCCCGTTTCTCTGTGGACTTGGCAGCGGTTTCCCTGTTCCGCTCGCTCCTCCTTGATCCCTCTCTCCCTTTCTCTCCTTCTTGGCTTTCCCTGTTTCTGCCTTTTCGTTTCACTCTTCTCTCCGTTGTCTGGTTCTCCAGTTTCTCTGTAGCGTTCCCGCTCCTCGGACCGCGCTGCAGGTTACAGTCCGGGTGCCTTCCTTAACGGGTTGTTTACTCCATGCTGCCATTCTGGATTTGCCTGCCTGCTACACTCTCCAGACTTCCACATCTTCAGTGTATTCTCATCTGCATCCACGCCTCCTGGGACACCTTGCCACTCCATCCATTCCATCGATCATCAGAACTGGAAAGAATCCTGCCTACCTGTATCGCACTGATACAGATTCGCTAGAAGAGGTTTTTTTTAAGCTGTTGCTTTTTTTCCTCTTCTTGTGGTCTCTGTGGAGGAGGGGTCCCCGGCTTCCCTGTTTACCAGAGAATCAGGGTGGCTTCCTACCGCGGAAGACCATTTCTCTTCACAAAAAAAAGAAGACCAAAAGAAAACCCTGTCAACGCGGAAGCTCCTCTGAAGAAACAGGTGAGGAGGAAGGGGAGGTGGACTTGGACATAACTGATATACAGCCGGTTACAGCGGAGTTTGACAAAGGGGCGCGTTCTGTGGATCATGACAAGGGCGGCCTCTGGGTCGTTTACCCATGACACCATATGTCTTATTCGACCTCTGCTGGAGGATCGAGCATTGTGCTCGCCAATGACCCTCTCGTCTGCAATAAGCACATTGGTTTGCATGTACAGGACCCAACGGCACATTGTTACGCTCACCTGGACTTCACAGGGGTGTCGATCGGACCCGGACAGCTGCGGTCTCCTTCAACGTGATGCGTAGTGCAGAGATGACTGTCTGGACTGGCCCGCCTAGTCTTGTCTGCTGGACCCGAAGAAGTATTTTCCTGCAAGTGGAGACAGGGATTAACCACCTGTGGGTTTAAGTGATGGCCTCCCAACTGTTCTCGCTCTCCCCCACTAATCACCTCCGATATCCCCTTAGTAACCTCACCTTATGTTCGTAAAAGAAGAGCTCTCCATCCTGCGTGTCTTGCAGGGGCGCGTAGATATCAGTTACTTCACTGGTTTTAAGGCGTTGGGAGAGTTCCGGTAAGTATTGACTCTGAAGTCCCTGGCGGGATTGGTAAGTATTAAGTTCAAAGAGTTCAATGTGCCCGATGTTTACGCTTGTCCCCTTCCTTCCTTAAGTTGCAACTGAGTTTGTGAGAAGAAGGTCTCGTAGCTGCTGCTGGCGTTCAGGTAAGAGTCTGTGTTACCCAACGCTGTCCGGTAACTATTGCATGCGTTAATGTGTTGTTTTTCTCCCTCTTTACAGATGCGGCATATGAAAATGTGGAGAGTTATGGAATAATACCGCCTGTGGTAAATCAGGTAAGTCTATGGTGGTAAGAGGTTGTATTTGTTGATTCCCTTGGCTCACCTTGTTTTTTCTTGTGTCCCCTAGGTGCCGGATTACAGCGAAGAAATGATGGAGACAGTGCCTGATCGAAAGATGCTGTGAGAACTGTTGAGTATGGCGCCGTGCTGGAGCTGGCGAAGCGACGCGTGCAGGACTGATGTACTTTCCAGGTCCGGAGATGAAATGGTTCCGGAATTTGAAATAAGTTTGTTTTCTAACCTTGTCCTTTTCTTCTTCTTTATTCTAGGAGCTCCAGATTCGAGGCGGGCGTGGCAGAAGACTGGATGCTGGCTGCAGGCACGGTGAGTGTCACGCTGCTGGATGCAGAATAACGCAAAGCATGTGCTGCTGTTTGGGTGTGGTTTAAATAGCCTCCAAGGTAGTTCCAGGTAAGAAGTTCCCTAGAGCCACACCCGAGTAAAAAATAGTCCCTGTAACAAAATAGTCCCATCCAGGCCTCAGGTAGGCTTGGACTCTTTTGCAGCATGGTCTGCAACAGGTAAGTAAAGTCTATGAGCCTGGCGCCTATGGCGCCAGGACTAATTTCTATGATGAGCCTGAACCCAGACAGCCCCTAGCCGGGGCTGCTGAGGTTTAAACAAATGTCTGGATGCCTGCTCCCGGAGCCGAGGGCCTTGGTCCTGATGCCCGGGGGTAGGCATCATGACACACATTTCCCTGTGGAACATTCTGTCCCCGAGACTGTGTACTACCCCCTCTAGGCCCTTTAACTCTCTGTTGCAACAATACCTTAGTTTTCAGATCTCCTTTTTTCTTTTCAATCCTTTCTTTCTCATTATTGACTCGGGGTTCTCGTAATACTGCGCCACATGCAACACTTCGGACTGTGATTTAACTTGCCAAGCACTCGCGGAAGTCATAATTTGTGCTTGGATATCAGGCAACAATCCATGTACAAATTTGTCCACAAATCATTTTGTCCCAGACTTGGTGCTTAAATCCTAACCACTAAAATCCAAAAAATACCTGTTCAAATCGATCAGAGGATTCCGTGGCACCCTTAGATTTTCCTTGGATACAAACAGTAAGTTTGTCCCAAACTATCCTTCTCTCGTGGGTTTACCACAAGTCAGCAGGTAGGAGCGCGGGAAACAACAAATCTATATCACCTAAAGTGAAAACTGACGACTGCAAAACAGATTCTATTTCTTTATAGAACCCTGTCGGATTCTACCTAATATCTGGAATGGACGGTCTAATGGTATTCACTTCCTGTCTTGGGAATGGGAGGTGAACAAACTAGGATGCATAATGTGCGTCAATATCATAGGCAGCAACGCTTGTTGTGGCATTAGCCGGATCCTTGACTTTAGGGACAACCGTCGGAGGAACCTTTCTCACAGGTAACTGAGAAGTAGGTAACTCAGAACATTAGTTAAGTAAAAAACACTAAAGAGGTAATAGGAATAGTATTGGATGCAAGAAATGGCTCCCTTATAGACAATCTTCGATTTCGTGGGCCACAACAAATCTCATTTTTATCCACCCAACCTTCAGGTATTCTACCATTGCCTGTAACACTTACCTCTGCATTTCTGGAGTGTACTGACTATACGTAGCATATACTTCTGTGGGAGACACCAACACATTCAAAAAATCCATCTAAGCGCAACCCTTGTGCAAATTCGCGTTTCTTCACCCCTTGGTTTATAAGGAGGAAGGAACCGTTTCTGCGCATAAAAAGGCGTCCGAACTATCACCATTTATTTCATCATTTTGTCACCGTTCTAACTCCCTTCTTAACTCAAACCCTCTCGACATGCCCATGTACTTTCTCCGCAGAATTCCTCGAATAGGCTAAAACGTTCAAATCCCTCGACCCTTGTGGGACGTCCGCATCCGTCAATCTATTCCATATTTCAACTAAACGTACCCCCTTCCCCTTAATAAAAGCCATCCTGATCGGGAATACTTTCTAAAAAACAGTTTTAACAAAGACAATACTTTTTTTTTTACCTTTCTCTATACATTGCTTAACTCCTGCATTCAAATCTTTGTTCCTCTCTTCTCTTTGGAAACCATATCCTTTGTTACAACTTGTATCGGCTACAAGCGGAGCAAAAACCGCTTGGGAAAGAAAGAGAGTAGACAAATCCTATACAAAAAACAGTGCAAATACTACTACTAACAACAAAAGACTAACTCTCTGGAATAGTAACAGTTGGAAAAGGTGGAGGTACGGGTAGAGAAACAACAAAATAAAGCAATAACTAGTGACGGAGGAACAACAGGAAGAACAGGAGTCGCTACGGAAAAAAAATCAACAGCAGGAAGAGGAAAGACAGCAGGATTTAGGTACATAAGGAGGTGGTGCAGTGGCACCAGGCCTTCGTTCATTTAGGAGTTTATCAGATTAGTTAATCTAAGACATAAACATTTTTAGACAGATATATTCTTCATACACCAAGTTTTTCAAGCACCTTATCTATGTTCCTAACAAACTCTGACTGTTTTTGTTGATCACAAATGATGGGTTTCTCCAGAATTTTAACATATGACGACATGTATGCTTCTATTTATTCTCAAGTTGCTACATAGCCTCTCTTTTCTAACTTTGTATTGCATTAAAAATACTGTAGCTCTAGCATTCGGGCAATCCTAAAATTACTATTGACTGACCACTGAATTTCAGAAACATGTATAGTTTGTCTGTGCCAAATATTATTGCATACTCTACTACCAAATGCCGTTCTTACGGTTCATAGACATGCCGACGACCCCTCCTATGGCGCCGGTCGGCCAAATATCAAAGATTGTCTGTCTCCGGCAGACAATTTCTCAGGCATATCAAATTACTGGTGTTACCTGGCAATAATTGTGCCCGCGATGACAATGCTCCAAATCAAATATCAGGATAGTTAGGAATCGGGGCAAGACTCACCTGATCAAAGGGCAAAGGGAGGTCTGATCGGATTACTAAGGACAACAAAGGACCCTTGTGGTTGGTGATTCAGGCAAAACTGCCCGCCTCGATATATGGACCCTTGTCAAGATGCCGTCTCGGATCGCGTGCTCGCCGTCGAGGGATCGGATTGTGCAGTACTGTTGAGGTATCGCATCTCAGCCAAAAAGGGGCCCCCTTTTCTCATCATCCGATCCCGGTCCGATAGCTGCTGCAACTCTTCAACGAGATGGCATCAATCTTGAGGGTCCCTATTCGGGCGCCATCTGTAAAAACAAAGAAATTTCGAGGCTGAGTACCACAAATGAAATACACCATACACGGGCTATAAAGATTCACAGATCTTTATTCTACTGTACAGTTTACAAAGAAACAGATAGCAATCTGTCTCTCAACACCCCGCAATGAGTACCAGCTCGTCAAAGAGAGGAGAGAGAGTGCTGGACATCTAGATATTTATGCTTTTTATACATTTCTCGGAAATATTGTGCCGAGTTCACATACAGCTTAAACAATAATATGCAGAAAGATTACATAAGTTTGCATTTCCATCATGTTACAATGGCGATGTATATTCGTGGATCCCACAGTAAGCCTTAGTCTATATCCCAACACAATGTAGTTCAGCATGTGTCCACGCTTGCCATTTGCATTTCACTGTCAACGATGTGTGTTCATGGATGAGGCTTGTTAACGTAGACAATACTGAGACGGCAGTTCATTCGTAATACAAGGTCTCTTTACCTAGTCTAAACAGTCGGCCCACGGACAGTCTAACCATTAACAGAACTTAAAGGTCGGGAGGCTTGGTTGTGAGTTGAAAACACAATCCACCATTTTAGAACAGAGAATCGTACAAAATAGAAATCAAAATGGCGGATGAATCTTAAAATGGCAGCGAAGTCGATCCAAAATCGGAACTTGCAACGTGGTTTTCTTCGCAGAGCGACTAGGCTTAGGCCAATATAAATCAAAAGGAGGCATAATATGATTTTCGTTTAACAGAGTGACTGATCATTTTGATTCCTGAAATGATTCGAGTGCACCATCTGGGCAGGAAGGTTTTACTCCCCAGCTTAGGTTCAGTACTCAGCCGAACCAGGCCCCACCACTCCCTCAGTCCAGCACAATAATGACCAAGAGCAGAGAATGAGATTCAGGGAAATCATGTTCTGCAAAGCAGGCAGACAGGAGTTCTGTCTTTATTTCTGTGGTGGCCTCGAAAGACGACAGGATGCCTGAAATGTTTCTAACTGCCTTTATTCAAATGATACACAGGTGGATGTCAAATGTCCCAGTGTGGGGCAGGAGCAAGTACGCACAGTTGCAGTCTGGGCCTCCCAGTTACTTCACTGGAGGCAGGGTGTACACATGGATGGCACACTGTAGGCTTCCAGGGCCCCCATGAGGTCTTCTATGGCATTGGACTTACGCCCTGGAAGTTAGGCTGCATTGACTCCCAATTACCCCAGTTATGTTGTCTCCTTGATCGGAGCAGCGCTGTGCCCAGACCGCTCGTCTGGCACTCCGCCCGCGTTCTGGCATGGAGCGCGGGTCCACGAGATCTCGTTCTGCCGAGATCATGTGAGACAGCGCTCCCGCGATCACGTGACGTCCCCACACACCTCCTTTCCTGAGAAAGGATAAATGGTCATTCCATGACAAAGTCTGCGAACTTGCTGGGTTTCCTTTTCTCTCTCTGTGGCCTGTCTTGATCTAGGAGCGGGGCAGGGTTACGGGAGCACTCTTGGGGAGGTGCGGGTGAATCAGGTTCTCCTTGTCTTCCCCTTCGCTGTGACTCCCTGAATGGGGTTGGGGAGTTGGTGCTTGAGAACTCGTCGCCGTAGGGTGACTCAGAGGAATCTCTTTCTGACTGGCGACGGTTGTCGGATGGCTCTTGTTGGTCTTGATCTTCTCCGGTTTCCCAGTATGGCTGTTCAATGGATTCTTTTCTGCGGTACATGGCCACCCTTTCTAGATTCCATTTCCTTCCGTCGCTGGTGCAGATGTGGTTTGACCCTTTCTCAATGACTTCTATGGGACTGCTGTATCTGGAGCCGGTCGAAGTCTATTTGTGGGAAAGAAGTATCTTTCCCAAATCGCCTTTGTTAACTGCTGTGTGGCGAGCGGCCCGGCGTGTGTCCCCTTGAGTCTTCATGGTTTCTTTGTTCTGATGCATGCGAAAGACTACGTCTTCCATGTCCACATCTTCGTCAGCCCTCACTTGATGGAGCCAAAGTGGTACTAGTGTGGATGCTGCCCTTCTCCCCCTTAGCAGATGGAATGGTGAAAAGCCGGTGACGGCGTTGGTAGTGATGCAGTGGGCTGCGACGACTTCCTTGGCAGTCTTGTACGGGTTTAGGCCTGAGGCATGCGCTAGTTGCAGCGCCCCTTTAATGAAGCGGTTTGCCCGCTCAACCAGCCCATTGGCCTGTGGGAGGTATAGACTTAGCACCAAACCCACCCATGAAAAGGGTGGGATACTTGATTGGGTAGCGGATCTCAATTGCAACATCACTCTATTAGATTCTACTGCACTAGTGTGGTCAGACCACCACCTTATCACCCTAGAAATGAACATTAACAACTTGGAAAAGAAAAAGCCTATTATTGCTCCCCGCTGCGTCACAAGGAATAAACGTAACATCACAGCAGAAACCTTAGTTCCTATGGTAGTCCCCTTACTCAATGATGTACCGGACACCAATGATCCTAACACACCGATTACCACCTATAACGAGACTGTGACCAAAGCCATCAACGCTATTGCCCCGCTAAAATTGCGTAAAAGTAAACCCAAAGCCCATCTTAACTCGTGGTTTACTCCAGAACTAAAAATACTCCGTAATGAAAAAAGAAAAATTGAATCACGCTGGAAATCTTCCCCTACACGTGAAAATAAAACAAACCTTGCCATCATCACTGCCACTTACAAAAACAAGATAATACAGACTAAAAAGAAACCTACAATGACAGAATAGCCCAAGCCAGCTCCAGCACTAAAGAATTATTCAACATCCTAAGAGAACTAGAGAACCCCAACCCCCTGCCAGATACATGCACCAAGGATAAAGCCTGGTGCACCAGTATACAAAAGGCCCTATCCAACAAAATTAAAGGACTTAAGACCAAAGTAGCCGACAAAAGGTCACAACTTACAGTCAACACTACAGCACCACGCTCTACCTCACACATTAATTCAGGCTTCATGTTTAAAAAAGTCACCATACCTGAAGTTCAAAAAATCTTTGCTTCTCTTAAACCGTCTAATTGTAAGGGCGATAGCTGTCCGGCTCAGATTATAAAAGATGCAGCCAGAGACCTAGCCCTATTCATTACTAAACTCATAAACTCCTCCTTCTCTAGCAACTCCATCCCAAGCAACCTCAAACAGTTCTGGGTTTTACCGCTACTAAAGAAACAGACCCTCGACCCGGCTATTCCCACTTACTATAGACCAATTACGACAGTCCCCTTTTTATTGAAAATTTTGGAGTGAATTGCTTACCTGCAAATAAAAGACTATCTTGAAACTCACAAATTACTCAGAATCCATCAATCTGGCTTCAGACCTCAGCATGGCACAGAAACCGCCCTTGTTGACCTCAAAAGCCAGATCGATGAACTGAAAGATAAAGGAAGGTTGGCCATCCTACTCCTACGGGACCTCTCAGCGGCTTTTCATCTGGTGGACCATACAATCCTTTGCGACCACCTGTCATCAGCAGCTCATTTCTCCAGCTCTGCAGTCCCCTGGATCCAATCTTTCCTCGCAAACAGAACAATGCATGTGTTCTCACCCTCGGCAGCTGCTGATCTCATCCCCATCACCTGCAGAGTCCCTCAAGGATCCTGTGTCTCACCCACTTTACACTTAAGTGGCACTTTACAAAGCCACTATTTGACAAACTGGACCGTCTGGGTGTCACCTACACAAACTATGCGGATGACACCCAGATACTCCTACCCCTATCAGGAACCCATGATATAGACGTCGCTTGGATCAATGAAGTCTACATCATCATTCAGGCATGGATGGCCACACATGGCCTCTGCCTGAATGATGATAAAAAAGTTACCAGAGTTACTCCTAGTTGGCTCACCTAACAACCTTCTCAAACTAAGTCCACTGCCTACACCGGCAAGCTGATCAGAGCCTGCAGACCTTTACTATCACCCACCAGTTGCCTCACATTTGCGAGAGCGCTCATACAATCCAAACTGGATTACTGTAGCAGTCTCTACCTAGGTGCCAATAAAGCCATCTTAGATAAATTACAGATCATGCAAAACAATGCGCTCAGAGCAGTGTTAAATATCTCCAACAGAGCACATATCAGAAACCAGAAAGCAACACAAGTGGCTCTCTATACATGATAAAATTGACCTAAAAACTATCTGCATCACTCACAAAGCGCTCAACTATCAAGCCCCTCCCTATCTCACAGACAAGTTCACCTGGAAAGTGTCCAATAGAATCACCAGATCATCCAACATACCATGTCTGGCGGTGCCCAGATATAACTTAAAAAGAGCCGGTAGCACTAGCTTCCCGGTACTAGTCGCCCAGCTATGGAACACTCTCCCTCAGAATATTCAATCCATTCAAGCATTTGACAAATTCAGAAGCCATGTTATCACATGGATACTCAATAAAACATAAACGCCACAGCTATTAGATACCACTGACCCCATGTTGGGACTGCATAATTTGTACATACGTCGCCTTGTACTAGTTTTATGACCCAATGTTATGACTGTATAATATGTATATATCTCCCGTTGTAGTCTTACCTTGACTGTATAAACTACATTTCTCATGTATATAATTGTCTATACTATGCCATGTACCCATTAATGTCTTACCAGCGCCCAATTACCTTCGGGTCAGGTGCGCAATATAAATAAAATAAACAAACAAACAAGCTTGCTCTTCGCTGTCGAATATTGTTGAGTTTAAGGAATTTCTGCATTTCTCGAGAGACCAACTGGACTCCATTGTCCGTCACAATTTCCTCGGGGAAGCCTTCGTGCTGGAATATGGCAGTGAGTGCTTCGATGACTGCATTTGTGGTGATGTCCGAGATGAAGTCAACTTCGACCCACTTGGAGAAGTAGTCGACCGTGACCATCCCATATTTATGTTCTGGGGGCATGCTGTCCAGGGGCCCGATGAAGTCCAGCCCTAGTTTGCGCCACACACCTTTGGGGACTTCGGTGGGCAGCATGGGGGCTTGTCTCACCGACAGGCACTTGTCACTGTTTGTGCACTCATGGCACCTTTCGACCATTTGTCGTATGTCCTGATCCATGCCTGGCCACCAATAGGCGTCGCGTATCCTGCGTCTGGTCATGTTGCACCCCAGATTGCCTAAGTGTGTTTTGCACAGTATCACCTTGCGAATGCCGCTGGGGCGGGATCACTTGGTCGCCTCTAAGAATGAGACCGTTCATGGTGGTGATTTCGTCGTTCACGTTCCAGTAAGGTCGTAAGCCTTCAGGGATTGCTCTTTCATCAGGCCACCCTTCACGGATCCAGGCTGCTACGTGCCGTAGGGCATCGTCCAGCTCGTAATCCTCCTGCCAGCGGCGCTCGCTCAGGTCCATGTACTCATGTTAGGGAGAATTCTCTGTTTAGGTGGAATTTCCTATCCTAGTGAGTCCCCCAGCAGCTTTGCTGGATTTCTGGAGTTTGTTTTTTTCCATCCTGCCGAGAGTGAGACTCTTTTTCTCCCACTCTTGGACATGAATGTGTGTAATTCCTTTGAATGTCAATGTGTTCTATGGGCTATGGGGTCCTTTACTCCATAGGGTCTCATATGTTTTGCTATGTGTGTTACACCGCATCCTCCGTGCCGTAACACTGGGGCGTCCTAGCGGACCTCCATCATAGACTCCATACCCGGGGACTGACTACTGTCTCCCCGGGCATGTAAAGTCACCATTGGCTTTACTAGACCTAAATTTACTAACAGAACTAGTACAAACCACCCTATTGTGGACGTACTAGTAGGGGTAATTCGATTACTCCTAGGTCTGTTTTTCGAGGGGGCACTGTCCCGTCCCCCCTCGTCGAGTTTTGGCTGGTGGCAGTGGAAACTACTTGTTATATTCGACCCCGAATATAACCCTATGGGATTCTTCCCATTGTTGGAGATTGATACTTTTTCTCGTTAGTCTCTAACATACCACCGGTCTACTTATCTTAAATAAGTCTATCGGATGGTATTTTCTGCCAGAACTCGGCTTTTTAAAATGGCGTCTGTGTTCGTCTCTGTGACTCCTAAACCAAAGGTCGAGCCCTTTGTTCCACTTTTGGCGGGCTTCTGTACAGAGACCCTCCAAAGTGGTGCCATTCTGTCTGGGTTACCACAGGGGTGTGGGAGGGGGTTTAGGCACCCTGGACCGAGTTGCCTTGCCAACTCCGGTCGCACTCTGGTATAATTGGCCCAAGTGGTGAGCCTCCCCGCTCACCACTTAGCGTGTGTTGATTGACAGCTAGGCTGAATGAATAGGGGTTTTCTGCATAAAAGCAGGGCTTTTGGGACTGGATCTTCAGAGGTCGCCACAGGACCCAAGAATCCGACGAGGGTAAAGCTGAGCCGACCTGCAACGACGACACCTCCGGTGGAGCCCTGCTGAACCGACTCACCACTTCCCGACGACAGAGGAGATCTCCCTGCCGGAGAGTCTCTTCCCCTGACTGGTGGGAACAACCAGTCCCCTTTTGCTTTTTCTTCGCCTCAGGACGCAGTGGTCGAATTGCCCGTGCAGAGCACCTCGGCAACCGGATAGCCACTACCCCTGTACCGCGACCAAAAGGTGGTGCCTTGTGACGGAGCACTCCGCGGCTGGTCTCTTCCCTGGTGGCGCAACGATCTTCAACTTTCCTTCGACAACGAGATCATCTCTTCTCTTGGCAAAGACTGGACGTGCATCCACCACCAGGAACAACTGCCCCCGCCGGAGCTGTCTCTCCACAATCAAGGTACTGTGTCCGCCTGGCTTCCCTTGTTGCCGGATAGAGTGAGGTGTCTTAATCCTCGCCTCTCCATAGGGTCGCCTCCAAGCTTTCTCTAGCGTGTTGTTCTGAACTGGTCCAATCTTCCGATAACAATTTGCTACAAAGACTCGAACGCATTTCCACTAAGATACTTTTTGGGACATATCGCCTTGCCTCTCTCCGAGTGGGCCTGGCCTCTGAACTTTATGATCTACTGTGGTTCTTGTCTTCTTGCCTTGCATTTGTCCGTGAAGTATTGGAACCGTGTTGATTTCGTAACCTGCTTATTTTTCTCTCCCGTCCTAACGAATACTCGAGTGCCATCAAGATTGAAGCATACACCTCTTCTAGACTTGTTGAACTATTGTTAGGGGGATTGATCTTTTTCTTCGTAGAGTAATTGTAATTGAAGTGTTTGCCGTAATAGTGCCAGAGTGTTTTCTATAGATGTGTCGTTATAAATAAATACCTTTATATCTTTACACTGAAGCCTTGTTGCGTGTTTGCTTGTCTTACTGTGTAGAATTGCCCTATGTTGTATACTCCACATACTGCCTAACTCTTCTTGAGGGAAGTCTGACTGCTCAGCTACAGCTACCAAGTGAATCTGTGTGGTACAGACTGCTACCAAGTGGGTTTACTGCCAAACACCTGTAGTCCTAAATCTTTTGCAGTGGTCCCAGAGGGAACTGCACAGGATTCCGCCTAACAACTCGCCATTTCTCAAGTCACTTATAGAGGCTACAACACACTCATCTTCAAAGAATGTGGTCCCAGGGGCGTTTTGGGTCATGAGCCTGGACATGCAGTCCGCTTGCACGTTTTTCCAGCCGGCAATGCGGTCTATCTCGTATGTGTACTCTTGAAGTTTTGCGGCGATCCTGGCCAGTCTCGGGGTGACAGTTCTGGTGCCGCCCGGGCTCAACATGCGAATAAGGGGTTTGTGGTCGGTGACCAATCTAAATTTTGTGCCCCAAACGTAAGATCTGAAGTAGTCGACGGCCCAGGCACATGTCAACATTTCTTTCTCTACGGTGGAGTAATTCTTCTCCGCTGATGATAGGGCTTTTGATGCAAATGCCACAATGTTTTCTGTGTCACCCTTCTTCTGGGTCAGAGTCGTCCCCAGCCTGTACGCGCTGGCGTTCGTGGTGATGCAGGTGTCCCATTCAGGGTTGTACGGTTTTAGGCTTGGTGCGTGTAGAATCCTACTTTTGATTTCAGTGAAGGCTTCATCTTGCTCTGGCCCCCAGGCATAGGTTGCCCCCTTTTCAATAGTTCTCTCATGGGGGACGTGGTTTCGGAGAACCTTGGGACAAATTTTGCGTAGTACTCCGCTAGACCCAGGAACAAGGGTAGTTCTTCTCTGGACATCGGGCCTGGGCGTCTGTTATGGCCTCCATAAGGTTCTTCTTGGGGCTCACCCATTCACTTGAGATTACCCAAGGTATTCTACCTCGCTCACTCCAAAAACACACTTCTTGTGGCGTAGATGAACGCCTGCCTCTTGAAGCTTACTCAGGACTGCCCTGAGTGCCTTGTCATGGGTCTCGTTGTCCTTGGCATACACGAGGATGTCGTCCTGAAAGAATGAAAGATTTGTGAGTCCTTTGAGTAGGGAATTCATCATCCTCTGGAATGCGGACGCTGCCGAAGACAACCCAAACGGCATGCGGGTGTATTGAAATTTGCCTAAGGGAGTGACGCACGCCGTAAGGGGGCGCGAAGATGTGTGCAGTGGAATCTGGTGATAGGCATCACGCATTTCCAGCTCTGAGAAGATTGCCGCTTGTTTCATCATGAGGACAATTTTGCTGATGCTGGGGAGCAGAAAGCTATCGGTAACAATCTCTAGATTCAGACTTCTCAGGTCGATGCATATTCTGAGGTCGTTGTTGGATTTCTTCTTAACTAGGACCACTGGACTCAGCCACTCTCAGGATTCCACTGTCTCGATGGTTCCTTCAGCGACCATCTTCCAAAGGTGGGTATCTAACGCAGGTGTCGCTGTGGCAGCTACTGGTCTGACTTCATGTTTCACAGGCACTGCATTGGGTTTCAAAGGAATCTTGTGGATGTAGTTTCTCACTTTCCCTGGGTTCTCGGAAAACAGGCTTGGAAAAATCTCCTTGAAATTTTGCGCTGCTCCTGAGGAGATCATGAGTACCTATTCCGGAGTGCTGGGGTCCAGTTTTATACTGAGTCTGTGTTGATCGTCCTATCCGAGCACGGCTGGGCCTTTGGACGAGAAGTACACCTTGGTGGTGGTAGACCGGTCTTTGAATTCAATTTGGGCTTTAATGTATCCGAGTAGGTTGACGGTTGCACTGAAAATTGTCGGTTTTTGCCTGGTAGTTCTGATTTCCACTCGTGCTTTTTCCCTCCTGGCGTGGAGGGCGTTGACCATGATGACCATGGGTCTGTCCTGTAACTCATCATCTTCGCTTGAAGCGCGGTCGCCACCGACGCGGGAGATGGTTTTTTCCCACCGCGTGGATGCCAGGACCACGTGACCGATGCGTCCGCACTTGGAGCACTCCTTGTTCCTGGCGGGGCAGTTACGATCTTTTGCCATGTGTTTGGTGCTGGCACATCTTTAGCATTTCAGCGCATCCCTTTGCCTGGGGCCTTTGCCTCTGGGGCTGTCACGGGACTGCTTGTCTCTGGCCCTCTCCATTGCATAGCCGTGAATTTGGGCACCGGCAGGTGACTTCCCGCCTCTTTGCGCCTGCTGGAGGTTTCTTCCTCCGCCCTGGCAATTTGGATGGCCTTGTCGAGGGTCACTTCCTTTTCTTGGATGAACTTGTCCTGCACTTTCCTGGAGTTTGTGTGAACGACCAGCATGTCGCTGATGACTTGTTCTGCGTTTTCACCGAAAGCGCATAGGGATGCCAGCTCCCTCATCCTGGTGATGTAGTCGTCCACGGGCTCGCTCCCTTCTTGTTTACGGGTGTAGAACCTCAGCCTGTGTAGCACCACGTTCTCCTTATTTGTGAACCTCTTCACAATGTGACGGGTAGCCTCCTTGTAGATGTCGTCGTCATCGTCATCGTCCACTGGTATGGCAGTGAAGCTGGCAAAGATGCGCTGCCCTTCAACCCCCATTGCGTTCAGCAGCATCGCCTTGTTCCTGGCGGGGGCATATCCCGTGTCACCTACAGCCTCCAGATACGTGGAGAAAAGGGGCTCCTATAGCATCCACGGAATAGCGGGGGTCCCCGGTGAGAGGAGGAACGCAGGGGGTGGTATGGTGCCTTGCATGGTGGGCCTGTCGCCAATTATGTGGTGCCTCGAAGGACGACAGGACGGCTGAAATGCTTCTAACTACCTTTATTCAAAGGATACACAGGTGGATGTCAAATGTCCCAGTGTGGGGCAGGAGCAAGTAGTCACAGTTGCAGTCTGGGCCTCCCAGTTACTTCACTGGATGCAGGGTGTACACATGGATGGCACGCTGTAGGCTTCCAGGGCCCCCGTGAGGCCTCCTATGGCATTGGACTTACGCCCTGGAAGTTAGGCTGCATGGCCTCCTAATGGCCCCAGTTATGTTGTCTCCTCGATCGGAGCAGCGCTGTGCCCAGACCGCTCGTCTGGCACTCCGCCCACGTTCTGCCACGGAGCGCGGGTCCACAAGATCTTGTTCTGCCGAGATCTCGCGAGACCACGATCACGTGACGTCCCAACACTTTCTCATAGCAAGCCCTTATACAGTTCCTGGGTGGCTACCCCAGTTCATGCATAGCTCTCAACTCACCCGCTTTTGGCGGGTGTCACCCGCCTTGAAAGTAGATGAATCACCTGCCAAGTCCTTCATACGCCCATTCACTTCTATGGGCCTCTCACCAGCCAAAAAGAAAATCGGGTGTTTTCACCCGCCTTGCTGACAAAAAAGGTTGAGAGCTATGTTCATGGTTGTCACAACATGTGTCAGGTTTCTATGGAGGGACAGTTGTTTGTAGAAATGTCTTGAAAACTACTGTTTATATGCTTGCATGGAGGAACACTTTTGTGTACAAATGTCTTTAGCAGCTGTCAAGTATCCATATCAACTGAAGGTCCAGTTTGCATCAAGTTTGGGGATCGAACCTGTGGTGCTCCGTGTCGTCTTGCTTCCATGGTGAGCACGTTGCTGCTGAGCTATCCTTCCGAGACGAGAGGAGCATAGACAGCTGTATTTACAAGTGTCTTGAACACAGTCTGTATCACACTACTGCTTCCATGGTAAGTACTGTGAAGAGGAAGAATGGGACTATGAGTAATGTGGATTACACATTAACCATCCCACACAAAATGGCGCATAGTCAGTAGCAAAATGGCGCTGGGCAGTGCAATTTATCAGCAAAGATAAACTGACACTAGCAATCAGTCCAATCCTACTGGTTGCCAACTGCCAGATTACAAACATGTCTAGTTTCTTTGTAGGGTGGCATTCTCGCATGTTCATAAAGCTAGTTATTACAATGTCTCGCAAGCCAGGAAAAGTCGTGTTCCAAGAGAGAGGACAGTCATTGAAAGAGTAAATTACGGCATGTAAAGATGTGCACGTACGCCCTCACAGATTAATAAAATATATGATATATGCGCTGTTTGAAAGCGAATAGAAATGGCAAGCTGACAAAATGGCGGACAGTGTCAGCTGTCGCGGGTTTTAACCGAACCGGAAAGTCGTACAGTTCCAAAGAATGAAAAGCACACCCAGCGGTCTATGCCCAGCCAGTGACACATCAACAACGCGTGTTTGGCGTAGGCAGAGGACCAATAAGCGTCGCAAAGCAGTGAAAGTCATCGGTTACGATCCCCCGCTGGGGTAAGCTCAGCAGCCAACCTATCAGAACGTAATGGTTATATATCTATCAACAGACGTCCAAGATTGGTTGTAGAGTAAAACGCGGAGTCCCGCCTCTTCCCTGTCCCGCGCACTTATCCTCTACGTCGATTGGGGACAGGTATAGAGCGACATAGCTCACCACCAATGACAGTTGTAATACCGGGAAAGGGGCAGGTCGAGGAAGACGAGAATAGTCAGGGAGAAAAGCACTAGCGGCCATTTTGTGACGCAGAAGACAAGAGCACAGACGGTCTTGAAAAGTCTGCGAGAGCCGCACCGCAAGACCTAAAGAGGGACACAGTCAGCGACAAGGCCCAACTCTGTTGAGTCGAAGCGCAGCCGGAAGGCTTACCCCGGTGAGGAGCAGCTGAGCAATAGCGAGACATCTATCGAATGCAGTTGTGTTGTAGTTATAGATCCTGTGGGAGTGAACTGGCTCCGGGTTGGTGCGAGGTGCTGCTTGTTGGTGCTACTCGACATAGAGCAAATCTGTGGAGGGGCTAAGGGCTCCTTGTACTTCAATTATTCAATTCGCAGCAGGTTTCCGGGTGAAATAGCTTATTTGGACTGTATTTGACTCTTATTTTAACTAAAATGTTAGTTGTACAGTTGGCGAACACCTGCTTTATCTGCAAGCTTAACGTTACGCGATGACACTGTAAGGTCCGTAACAAACCGACTGGTAAGAGGGCCCTGCCAATTGGAAAAGAGAACGTCTCCGCCTCTTAATAAGACGTAATTTCGTAAATGGGCCTGCACCTGCCATTCGGGGTAGCCTATTCAGTGGATTTGGCGGGTTGTGGGCCCGTCATTTGTACATTCACGTTTGCCGTAAATTTTTTACTTTGTTGCTGCAGTGATCGGTTGTGTCCTTCTCATTTACAGGACGTTAAGGATTTGTTGTTCGTCGTAATCTGTATATCCTTTAATGCCGTAGTAACTACCATCTGCCACTATTGCCCTATCGAACCGCGCGCACCGAACCTTTTCTGTTGCGTCTTTTGTAAAATATCCTGGTCGGACAAGTCCCGGCAACGTATCCGTAATGAGTGCCGACAAGCCAAAGGGCAGTAAAAAAATACCACAAACGTAAAAAGTTCAAACGTGCGTCGTTACGCGTACTGTCCTGGGGTGTTGCCGGCCTAATATGCCGACACATGCAAACGGTATTTGGGTATGTATGTTTTATCAAAGTACCGCTAGTAATGGGCAATGCTTACTATAAGCCGCAAGCTGACTCTCTACTAATGAGGCACCCGAGTGCGATCAAACTATTTGCCCGTGATCACACACTTTGTTGCTGAGCAGAGGTTTCGTCCCGGTCTGTCCCTAGACACCTGGTAACGTCACTCTGAAAACCACTCACGCTATTGTTATAAAAACACAAGTCCCAGTTCAACTCTGCAAGAAACAAGCGTTTTTAGACTAAGACCCAAGGATGAGCTGTTTTTCCTTTCACTTGAAATATGAAAAAATGCAGTTTATAGATATCTTCATTGGAAAACAAATGTATCGGTCTGTACGCTCAAATGGGTTTTTAAACTAGCACACAGTTGAGGTGCACGGTTTAAAAATGGCCCAGTCTCAAGAAACCCATCCGCTGGCTCAACGTCTGCCTCACATTCATCCAGTCATGGATGTCAAGTGCTTACCTGAAGCTCAACCCACTCAAGACTGAATTCCTACCGCTGACCAACAAAAACAAATAACCTAAGCATCCAGGCCTGGTATTGCTATAATTGCACGGTCTTCACACCCCAGTCGGCCATCTGTTCCAAATCATGTGGGTTCTACATTGACAAGACACCACACACCTTCAAACAGGACATGGCCAGGAAGACACAACTACTTGGTACCAACTTTCCTGTGGAGAATCTAGCCCTTCATCCGGGAAAACATTGCTCGAGCCGTGGTCCCTTCCCACCAGCGACTACTCTTGTACACCAATACCCCCTCCCCAGCTTCGAATTACCCAGATGTTCAAAGCATGTTTTTTTTGTTTTTGTTCACACGCGGCAAATCGCATGTTTTTGTAAACTTGGTCTTTTTGTTAACCAAACGTACGTTGACCACAGGTTTCGAGATGCAATGATTCAATTTAGATCTATGAAAGGAGCCCCACCGGTGACCGTGTCTCTTGTTTGCAAGCGTTGTTAATTAGTGGTGGGCGAGTCAAACATACCTATGTGACAATGTGTGCTTTTGGTGGTTTGTATAAATGAAAACTAGGGAAAAAAAAGACCTTTGATGCAGCATTGGTTCTTTGTAATGAACGAAAATGTATAGCTGTTTAGCTTGACACAAACCCTATCATGCACTACTTATGGCTTCCGAGGCAAACGGCTGCCATACAAATATACCTATGTGGCATTCACTTTGTATATAACAAACCATTAGAGATCTATAGTATACGTTTTAAAGCATAATGAATGGTGTACACAGGACTACTAGTTTGAAACGTTAACCTCTGATTATGACAGCTCCGAGTTACCCAGAGGTAGTTCCTGCTTATTGGGTGGTGTTGGATGCCTTTAGCTCCTTCCTGCTGCCAACTCTTTTTAAATTCTTGCCCCATAAAATATACACAGCTGAAGTTGGTTCTTCAATATTTGGTACTGAACGTTTGGCACTGAGAAGATGTGCAGGGCTTGCAAAATCTACTAGCCCACGGTGAAAGGGCGAGATGTTTGGTTGCGGTGAGTGGCTATTGCTTCACTGCACATGGTTAGCCTTTGTGTAGCAGTATTGTACCATAAAGTGCACAATTTTACAGAACGCACTTTTAGTTCTCATGGGCCAAGTATGTACACGAAGGGACTCAACCTGCAGGCTTAGAGTAATTTTAAAGACATTACAAGACCCAATAGATTTAAGGCCAGTAAAGTGACAATTGGACCTGCTGCTTCAACTCCCCTCAGTTTGTCAATATAGTGGTTTTGTAATACTGGCGTGGATGTGAACAATACCATATGTAATATTCTCACTGTTCATATGGCCTTTATAGTGGGAGATATTGCTGTTGGTAAATATTCTCAGGTGTAAGGTCAAAAATGTGTATTTGTTGACAACATTGTAAGTCCGACATTTGTGATTTATTAAGGCTTACCTTCTTAGTACCCTGTGCCCTAAATCGGAAACGATGCGTGCTAAGTCACCTGGGCAATTTTGTTTTAGTTGTGACGCATTTTGGCATATTTAACAGAATATGGAAATCTTAGTTTGGCTAGTAGTATACTGTTGAACGTCTGTTAAAACTGAGGAAAATTAGGTTGGATGAATAAACAGCTGCGAGCCTTGATGGTGCTGTTGTAGTTACTGAATCGTTTGAGTTGCTCATGATATCTGTGTCCGAATGTGTTCAGTGCAATTGATTCGTCAACTCTAAACGTTGACACCCACAAATGGCAGCTGATCCATGCCATTTTTGTCCTCTACTTGTCTGGTATTCTCGGGAAGGGCACAGTCGAGACAGTTTGCAGGCACTGTTGTAGATCCACTGCCATTGGATCCTGGTGCCCACTGTACGTCTGTGCACTTGTAGCAGCATGGGCCCATAGCACTATACTTAAGAATTCCATCATCACAAACTTAGGCCTTTATGAGAGTAATGTTGGTGGACCACTGCACTCCTGGTATTGATATGGGGCTTCGCAAAAATTGGGGAAAAGCTTGTACTGCCCGACATATTTATCAGCACAGATGCGTAGGTGCCAAGGCTTTCACATTCATGAGCTCAGTCCTATATTACTGCATGTACATTCTGTTAACCCTGGCAGTTCTTGTCCAGTTTGCGCACCCGGTACTCTGAATCTTCTCTTTTGAATCGGATGTCTGATTGTAAATTTAACCTTTTTATTTAAACATTCGCCGTAGAACGAGTAGCACAATTTCCTATATTTGAAGTCCTGCGTGCGACATGACCGGCCAGTGGGGGGGGGTTTCTCGGGTAGGGTGGCAGTTGCCCACATGAGGTCATGATCCATCACCCCCTTCTCATAACTAGCTTGTTCAAATCGCTCGCCTGCCCTTCTCAGACGAAATCTTCACCTTTACCCGATCTACAGAGAACCACACATGAGTGACTTGTTGCTGACATCCAACTTGCTTTCTGCCAAATTAGCTGTCTTTTTAACGTCTTCCGTTCTCATGCCGACAACCACACTCAAAGCATGCTTTTCGCACGAACTGTATCGATGGACCTTAAATGGTACTCTTCCCCCTACACCCAAAGGCAGCACCCTCGATGTATCCTCCCGCATCACATGCGCATACCATATCCCGACTCAACTGACCATGCTGCCGTCCCCCCGTGGATCACCCGCCTTACTGCATCCCACAACGGTCACACTAACAGCCCCCTCATTCGGCATTGCTCCTTCAAACCCTTCCCAGTCAATGTGCTAGACACAACTGTGCACACTTCCCCCATCACCAGTCCTCCAGTTCTTGTACTGGGCCTTTTTTACACATTCAAATCTTGTAAATACAACACCTTGTTATCTTTCTATGAGTACCATTTATGCACTATTTGAGAGCAGAGTGAAATGGGAAGGGCAAGTGACTTGATGGAAGCCTGAACTCTGCATGGGTGAAAGCAGCTCATACTTTTTTCTGTGC
The DNA here is from genome assembly GCF_040938575.1 of Ambystoma mexicanum. Lineage (NCBI taxonomy): Eukaryota > Metazoa > Chordata > Amphibia > Caudata > Ambystomatidae > Ambystoma > Ambystoma mexicanum. The sequence continues at coordinate 246,396,979 of NC_090938.1, forward strand.
TGAATGCACCAGGCCTGTTAAACGGCACACAGCGAGAGGAATGATTTTGTTCAACGTCTGTTTTGGGTCTGTAGATGCTCTCTTAATGCATGTATATTTATTTCCTAGCATTTTAGGATTATAGCAACTTCTGGGAAGTATTTAAAAAGCATGCTTTTTAGTGAATGTCTACTTGCATTGCACCAGTATTTTTCAGAGTTCCTGTTTTTTGTGCATGTATCAATGGCAATGATATTTAAATAGGGCCTTTGCCAAGACGCTGCAAATGGAACATATTTACATTACATTCATCACCCAAATGAAGTTGCTTTATCGACGCCCATAACGATGAAGCTGCATCTGTGGTGTGTCCATACGCATTGTGAGTAAGATGTTACTTGTATGTCTTTGCTGTACTATTTTGACTGTTCAGTTCGTTTTCAAGTTTAGTACTACACCTATTTACAATAGTGGTCTTTAAACCTTTTATACCAATTCCCCCTGAGCGGCAACAAATTGTCCATGCGCCACCCCCAGTATCTGGCACTTCTCGCCCAATCTAAATCTTCCTGCCTCTACTCTCTGCCCTCTAAACAGGACTGCCAGACTTGTCCTTGGCCTCAAGTCCAGGGACCGTATCTCTCCAGGACTGAAATCGCTACACTGGCTCCCTGTGGCTGCGAGGATTAAGTTCAAAACCCTCTGCATTGTCCACAAGGCCTTGTGGGGCCTGGGGCCAAAATACCTTCAACTCTCCCTTCTAAATATCTTCCTTCTTGAGCACTTCGCTCATCCGCCTCCAACTCCCTCAGGGTCAGCCGCTTCTCCAAGCAACGAGTTGGGGGGAGATCTCTCTCTGCAGTAGGGGCCTCCCTCTGGAACAGCCTTCCTGCCTCCCTGAAACTTGAGAACCATCTCCGGTTCCGGAAGCACCTCACAACCTTCCTCTTTGCTTCTGCTTTCTCTCCCCCTCTCCCCTGCTAAATCACTGAAACTGTACTGAATCAGCAACTGGGCCACTCGCCAATCTCGGTCCTTGGCTCAGCCACTCTCCCCTGCGGGACTGTCTCTGTATCCCTACAGCCCCCCTTCCCAGCACTTGTCTGCACTTACCTTGCACTTGCCACCAGCTGGCCCTTACTATTGCTCTTGTTCGTTACTAACCCTGTACTGCACTTTCCCCTCTCCCTTTTTCCCCCTCGCACTTTTCCCGTCCCCCTACCCATGCACTTGCGCAATCTGGATGACACCTGGCCTAGTAGGATCGTTGTCTGTCTCCCCTTGTTCCCCCCTCCCTGCCTCGTCGCGCCTTGAAACACTTAGGCGCGTTACAAATGCCATATCATATCAATGTCGTCTAGGTTCATGTCAACTACCACGAATCTGTTCTGCATTGCTGCCCTATCTGTTTCACGTTTTTTGTCTCCTGGAATTTGCTGCACACCACCCACCGGTGCATCTGGGTGCCCCGCAGCAGGGCGATGTAGGCGTGACGTGCATCCATGCAGGGCCGCCTACGCTTGCCTAGTCTGTCCCGTTAGGGTGACATGCAGGAGATCCTCCTGTACAGACCGCACAATCCAACACCCCCACTGCCACCATTAGGCACCTGGTAGCAGGATCCTTTCATCATCTGATATTGGACGGGTGAGTTTAGTTGTCGGTGCGCCTTGAAGAAATTAAATGAAAACGTTGTGAGCAGTGTTGTAGCCTTATTGGGTGACACGTATTTCGGCAAGGGAAGAATTGCCTTTTTCAAATCCAGGCCATATTCATTTCCGCAGATGACAGCTTAATACAAAGAGATTGTAAGTCATGGGTTCAATCCCACCTCATGCAAAATGTCCTCTGGTCGCCCTCTGGACATTTGAAAAGGGCAATTTTTTTCCTTGCCGAAACAGTTCATCCAATATGGCTACAACACTAAAAAAAACTTCAATTAAAAGAACTTTAAGCAATTTGCTCACGTTTTCATTTCATAACTTTACGGCGTACTGTAAGCTCACCCATCCAGTATCATTTTTAACAAACGAGTGGAGGGTCTCTGTAGAAGCTTGCTTTGATGCGACGACTGATCTAAATATACACATATCACAGATATGATCAAAACCTAAATACATCCACCCACAACAGGTCGCGAGGTATCACTTCTGAAGGTCTCTACCAAAAAAGTCCCTCAACAGTTAGTATCCTTTCATTATCTGTTCTATGTTGGGTACCCTTGCTTTGCCTTGCATGGGTTAACTCCATGATTGTTTGCATTGATGTTGTCCTGATTTCCCTTTTCTGTGAGTGGAAACCTGAGCAGCACCTACTCTTGTGGAGCTAATTTTTGTATTCCCCTGAAATCACATTTACACTAAATGGGAGTAAAATAGTCCCACCTCCAAAATCTTATCTGGTGCACTGCCCACCACATGGAATTGTTCAACCACTCTGCTATGGTAACTGGACACGGATGAGCACCCCACCCCCTTAATACCTGCAGTGCTAAAGACAAAACCTTCTCCCCATGATACACTTCGAGCTTGTCGCTTGCCTTGAATAGGTGCTCAATACAAACTTGGGGGTACAGTGACTCCTGCCTCCTTGTGCTCCTTAACCTCACAGCTTTATTCTACACCAGTTATCACTGCATCCTCTCCTCGCTGATTGGATGGGATTCTCTGGTACTGTTCTGAATTAGTCCTAGGTGATCTACATTGGCTTCCCGTCCAGGCCAGGATATTGTTAAAGGCTACATGTGTATAACCTGCAAAGCAGTCACAAGTAGTGCACCTGGCGGCTAAGCTCCACCGATATAGTGGCACGCAGGAAACTGACCAACCTGCAAATCGGGTGGAGTAATATGTGACGTATCGGAATTGGCTATGATCATGTGAGAGGTGCCATTGACCCATTTCCAAATGGAGTCCAAAGAGTAAAAACGAAATTGCAGTTAGATTGAATGCGATCTGCAGAAGATTGGCAGGACCGCATACACTATGACTGGAGTTAGACATTTGGCAACACTTTGTGGCGTGAGATTGGCTCTGTTAACATTAAGTAGTGTGATTGTGAGAGATTTGCTGGAACAGAAGTGGAAAAGCATTGTAGCCGTATTTTAGTCCACATTTCTTGAGTGACTTGTAAATTCCAATCAGATTCCCACAGGTTAGTTTAATGGTAGTATCAGTGGGCTGGTGGGGAATGGAATTTGGATGCGTTGGTGGAGTGAGTGTACAGAATTGGTTGCAAATCTTTTGATGGAATTTTGTGTAGGAGGTACAGCTTTAGCAAGTAGTTCAGTGAAACTGGAATGTATTATCCACATTCTAGTGATTTTACTGTGTGCTGAATGGTTACCTCCAGTGCGACTTGTATAACCTGTGTGTAAACGTTTCGATGCATTTCTGGAGGGTTGCCTTTGTTGCTTTTGCCATTTTACATCCTCTGAACCAAACAGTTGTAAATGTGCACCCTAGAAAACACAGCCATAAAAACATCTCTTGTAACGTGTGCAGTTAAGACCTTCCTCAAGGATCCTGGGGTGGTTTGGGCAGGAGTCATCCATTACTCCCAACAACTTTTTAGAATGACTAAATACAATATTGGATCATTCTAGCTCTTGTGTGGCCCTTGGGATACATAATTTCTACAAGATGGCAATTTCATTTTGACACTGAAGGATTGTGCCAAGTGATCTGCTTAGGGTTCCTGCGCAGTCCCTGCCCAATTTTGAAATGGGGCAGAGTTTAAACAGTTTTCGGAATAGGAAGTTGGGATTGGCAAGTGATGACGGTGGAGGGACAGAGGGGTAAGTGTGCTTTTCAAAGGTATGCTCAGTTAGATCAGTAAAAATGCCACATGCTTTTACAATCCAGAGCAGCCTGTGAAGCAGACATCTCAATCGTGCTGATAAATTCTCCCTCCAAAAATGTATATTGCCATAGGTTTGCGAGCTAGCCACTACACTAACCGTCCCTCTTAACTATCCAAACAGCACTGAACTATGGTCTTGATGGATTTTTGTAACAGCTTTTTTATTGGCCTCCCATGGCATGCACTTGGCCATCTCCAGATCATCCAAAACGAAATGGCCGGGTCTCATGGCCGTAGCATCTCTGCTCTAAAATGCCATCATTGGGCTTCCATTTGAGGTCTGGTCAAAACTGTCATCTGGCCCATTGCCCCCTTTCTGGTGGCTGTTTTGCTTCTAACACGCAGTTTCGAAGTACTCTCCTTCCCATCCAGTTCTCTTGTGATCTGGCATGCCTTTCAAAGTCTCGTGGGAACCTGCTTGTAACAGTTCCTGACACAGTCCGGAACGAGGATAAAAAATGGGCTTTACGTTCTGCAGAGGCTAAACTGTTTGCTGCTGCGGGACACTGCTTGGACATCCAGGTGTTGCATCCGAATTGACTTTTTTTTTCTTCAATGAAGTTTGTTTTGGCCATTATGTGGCGTTTTTTCGTATCCCCGCAGTGTCAGAAGTCCATATGGCAGCATGTCCCTTTTACCTGATAAAAGCTCCTATTGGGTTACGTGTCTGGTAGAGGGTGTTGAGGGCCGCACAAAATGTACTGTGACTGTACACTACAATGCTTTTCTAAACGGTGAGCGAGGGTCTAATTGGGTAATTAACTTTTCTCAGTACGCTGTGCTAAAACATGTTTAAAACTGAGCGGTTTTCAATGAACGACATTTGTTTTCTTAACTTTATTAAATTGATCTCTTCTACGGTGTTTTTGGCTGGCTTCTAAGGGCCCTCTTGCATTGGGACAGTTTTCTCTAACCTTCATTCACTAGACGGATTGGCTGCTTTTTAGTGTGCCCAGTTTCTGCCACTTATCTTGGTTATTAGTGCTGCACATGCCCTGGAAGATTGTCTTGGGTGGTAATGAATGGTAGTTTGTGGGAAGTCTCTTTACTTGTCTAAGTATTGTGATGGTTCTTTGTTAGTGTTGGGGCAGACTTCATTGGTTGGGAGGTTTTCAGCTCCTGCACCCCGGGAGTCTTGCGAATCTGAGCAGATTTTGACTCCCCGGGCGCATAATGAGCTGCTCAAACATAACCTAGTGAGTAAGCAACTCTTAAGGACTGTATAAATGAGAATCCGGTTGCATCTTGCGAGGAATTTAAGTTTGAAACACAAGTGTGGTTGCTCCTCTACCCCAGAGGTTGTTCTGGCTTGCTGGGTGATAATTTGGGGCTGCTCTTAAGAGCTCTTGCTCCAGTCCTTTTCATTACCGTTTTCTTTCACCTATTGTTTTGCCTCGGTATACAGTTAATTGTATCTAAAGTGGGCTCCTTCGGTTATGAGGTGATATGTGAAGGTCCCTCGATCTGTCGTTGGACAGATTTTGGTGGTCTAAGGCATAATCTTGACTCAAAATCTTCCCCTTCTCCTTTTACAGGGCATCCAGGTGACCGGCCCCGAATCCTGCTCAGTGGAGCTATGCTGAAGCACCCTTCCCACCCCTTGACCCCTTCCACCCATTCCCATGATGCGGTTATAGTACACAACTCTAGGCCGCCATGAAGCACACGTGCTGCGCCCCAGAGCCCACCTAGTTTGGTGTTTTTACAGTTTTCACAATCTAAATGTTTGAATTTTGTTTTTAAAATGGATTTTTATTTTTATTTTTAACTTTTTTTTTCCACAGAGGGGGTTGAGAAGCCCGTTTTACTGCAAGTCCTCACCTGCTTTCTGGTGTTAATGTGCATAACTGTAGCCTCAATCCTTCCACGCCCCCTGTTTTTGGGGGTGATGGAAACTCCACTCTAGGGAGAACAAATGTTAGATTTGATGAGTTTTGCAAATATTTTTTGTCACGGTCCTTTTTTCTAATGTAGAATATTTTTATTTTTTCTTTTTTTACAGTGTTTTTTGATCGTCAACTACAGTAAGTCTCCCTTTTATTTTTACAATTTTTTTTTACAACTATTTTTCCTGCCTTTCCAATTCCTTTTTATGGCTGTTTGTTGTTTGCTGGTGTCTCTCAATGACTGACTTTTTTACAGGCCCTATTTTTCTGACTTGGGTACAGTAACCTGCTGTTGCTGAAGTAGGTGGGGTTAATTTTTAAGTTAAAATGAAGTTTACCATTTCCCCCACCCCCTCCAGTACACCGACCAAAACATGAACTAGCTTTTGTTTTTCTGTTTTTTACGTTTCTGCCTTTAGAATGTTAGTCTATTTTTATTTTTCTCTAGATGTATATTTTTGTTTTTTGAATGTGCTCAGCTGGTATTGCTACTGTCAGTCCCTAAATACCTTCATAGGATGTCCCTCCCAGACTTAGCCCCTGGCCTTAGGAGCCCCTCTTCTCCCATCTCCCCTGTCCTTGCTACCATGGTCACCTGACTGCAAGCAAACACGAAGCCTGGCCAGCAAGAGTCGTCGCCTGAGTGATGGTAAGAGGACATGCTTGTATTGTGACCCTTTTGAAGATATGGAGTGGTGATGCATTACTGTATGCTGGGTGAGTGTGGGAAGAGTATTTGCCCTGGGGAATCTTGTACTGTCTTGACGCAGGTGAAGGCTGTCCTGTGTTGCTTTGAGGTGCCATTAGTGTCTGGTTTTCCAAGTAGCACAGCATTGCAGCCATATCTGTTGGTGTAGGTCATTTGTAATCTTTCCAGATTATTAAACAAGTATGCACCAACATCCTAATTTGCAGTATCTTCTCACCAACCTGCATGTTCACGGCTGCTTTAAATGCCAGCCCTGCACCTTCATTCACTGATATCCCAAGGTATGGTCATTTTGTATGGCTTCCTGTTTCAAAACGTATTGATACGTGTAAATTAAGGACTTCCATGCAGAACTATCATACTATAAACTAGTAGAGATACACGTTTTGTTCTCAGCTGTAATGGGTGTTTGGGTGACTGCTGTGTCCCTCAATCTTTTATTAAATGCGTAAACTACAGATAAGTCTCTATGCATGGGCCGGGATTCAACCCTGTGTTGCTCTGCGTTGTCTTGCTTCCTAGAGAAACATCCCCCGACTAGCCTCCTGGCCCTTATTACACATTAAAGTAATCCAAATGGAGGATCATCACATAAGCTTGCATTAAACAGGTTTTGGTTTAGTCACATTGGCTGGCTATGTACATGTATCCTTGTCCTGCCGGGGTGTATCCTCGACCCCCCAGATGCTTACAAGGCAGTTATTTAGGGGAAGACAAAGAATGCTTGTATAGGAGACTATTCTTTTTCCATCCTAAAGCATAGATGGTGTATGTTGATGCAATGTTGGTGGTCTGCTCTCTTCAGGTCTCCCAGGCTGCTTGGATAATAAATGGGTCCCAGTGTGGCATGGTGGACCCTATGCCGCGCCTAGTCTAGCTGTTTGCTTAAAACTACCAAAAGCATCGTGTTTGGGGTTGGTTGTCGGGCGGGGTGGGTCTGGCAATTTGGGTTTTATGGAAGCCTGCAATTGGCTTCCGTGCAAATTCGGATTGCATTGAATGCCTGGCAGAATAAGAGGTCATAAGCATTGTCTCCTCAAGCAGTCTGGAATAATTGGGGGCCCTCTTTTGGTATAGCATGTCAACTCTCATTTCCTTTGCATGCTTGCACACATAGCTTTGTCAATTTGTTTCAGGTCTGAAAATTGCGTCCCCGGTGAGAAACCTGATGGCGAGCAACGTCACTAACAAGACGGACCCTCGCTCGCTTAACTCGCGTGTCTTTATTGGGAACCTGAACACGCTAGTGGTGAAGAAGAGTGATGTGGAGGCCATCTTCTCGAAGTACGGCAAAATTGTTGGCTGTTCCGTGCATAAGGGATTTGCATTTGTCCAGTACCTCAACGAGCGCAATGCACGCACCGCAGTAGCTGGCGAGGATGGGCGAATGATTGCTGGGCAGGTTCTTGGTGAGTATCCTGGATCTGTTTGAGATTCAGCAAACCATGTATCCAACACATTTGCACTATTAAACTGGTAGATGACATTTCCGAGTGCGGTTGATTGCTGAGTTGGATGAACCTGTAGACACTTGATTTAAAGGAGAATTGTATGGTAAACTCCCATTTCCAAATATTTTCTGGATGGATACCAAAATTGTTTGGTGGGTGTTGGCTCAGTGTAAGGTCGAGTGAGTTATCCCCATTTTTTATAAATTGACTCAACCAAGTGAGTCTGTGCTTGCTTAAAACTTAACCACAGGGGGTGGGGGAGATAGGCCAATCTTGGGGCACATGAGCCTTGAGTTGAACGTCAATGTCACTGGGCCTAGTAAGATTGTTGTTTTTGTTTTCCCATGTGCCCCTCCCCTGCCTCGTCGTGCTCTGAAACACTTTTCTATGAGCGTAATACCAATAAAATATCTATCACCCTGAGCAAATCTAGCTTGTTATAACCTAAGCCGACCTAGTTAAACAATGTAGTAATGCATCTGCCCCATCATTGGATCTGTTGTAGATTCACACACTTCAGCTATTCCCATTCAATCTGGACTGCTGGGTAAATTAAAACTGCAGCAGACTATGCAACTTATACACCTCATTATGAGTCACTTGCAATGTGGCTAATATGGTGGCCAATCCCGAGGCCTTCATCTGATTCTTTACTTTCTCCAGCATGGGGTCTGGCATGGATTCACATGCTCATGAATATTCCCCGTCAGGCCGGGAATCCTCGGTATAGAAAAAATTAGTATGAATATTCCCCGTCAGGCCGGGAATCCTCGGTATAGAAAAAATTAGTATCAGTTTCGTTTCTGATCTGTCTTTCTCAGTAGTAACCAATCACTGGTCTCTGGGTCATACTGCCCCCAGCCAATGACTGCCCTCTCCCTAAGCCCTGCCCCCGGCAGCCATTTTACCGCACGTTCAAGTGTTGGGAGTCCTCGTGCTGTAGCTCTCGAGCTTATGCTGCGTTTTCGCGCTTTTTTCAGATTTTCTCATTTTTTCGATTACATAGAGCGTCAAGCTCCACCGTTTCTACTTCCGATCACCGGGGATCCGTTTTGGAGTTTCTGCGCCCCTCAAGGGTGAAGATTTCGTCGAGTTACGCTTTTGGAGGATTCCACAAGTTCCGAGGCCTACCCTGGACATGGACCAGGAGAAAGGGAGCTCGACGCCCGGGAAGCTGTTCAGGACCTGCCCTGGATGCCAGCTTCAGAACGTTTTCAAGGAGGACGAGCATTCGTTATGCCTCTACTGTCTCCATGAGGACAAGACGCACAAGGAAAAGGACTGCACGTTTTGTGGGAACATGTCGGAGCGGACCATGAAGGATCGCCACCTCCGTCTCGCCAACTGGTTGGAAGGTAAGAGCCTGCCAGGCGAGAAGACGGGGGCCCAACAAAAGGCTAAGCACCGCGAGTCAGCGGGCACCGGGAGCGCCGAACGGTCGGGCTCCTTGGCTGCCAGGCAGGGCGCATCCTCCCCGGCGCCATTGACCACGAGCCAACGCTCTGGCTCGAGTAAGAGGAAGTCCGAGAACCCGGCGAAGCTTCTGGAGAGGCCCCGGTCGATCTCGAAGATTCCGGCAGAGGGGGGGCGAGCTCGGACCCACCCCAAGGTGAAGGCCCCAGGCGTACAGAAGGTGACGTTGGCCTTAATTCACCCTGCTAAGACCTGGATTGAGGATGTCGCCACGGCCCTGGCTCAGCCTGTGGAGGCTACACCAGTGGAGGCGCCCTCAGGTACCGAGTCTCCCTGCCACCGCGGAGAGTCTTTCAGGCCCATCGAGAAGACCCCCACAAAGTCCTTGTTGGAAAAAGTGGGGGAGGGGTTGGTGGCCGTCGTGGATACAGACACGACCTCCTGAAGAGCTCATCCAAGTCGTGGAGGAGGCCTAGCCCATCGGGAGGGATCCCGACGAGGGCGACTGTGACGCAGGCGAGGCTCCTCAAGAGCCGTTGTTTCCGGCGCTGCAGGACACCTCGGCGGCCATTTTGTCAGCCATCCAGTCCTTATGCTCAGAGATGAGGACTAGGTTGTCCCTCCCCCCGACGGAGGTACCTGCGCCAGACCCAACGGAGGAACCGGAGCCAGGACCTTCAGAGAGCCCACCACTTAAGAGGAGGGGGACGCATCCTGCGGCCTTCTCTGCCTTCCCCCTGGTCCACTACCCACGGGGATGATACAGGCATGGACACGACTACGGCGGGTACGGGTGACGACGGAGGTGACGACGGGACGTGTCGCCCCCTGCCCGGACATCCCCGCCCGACTAGATTGGATCCTTCCATGCTATGATTTCCAGGGCATCCGAGCTCTTCCAGCTCTGCCCCGAAGAAAAGAAGGAAGGGTTCCTTTACCAACAGCGTGTGTCTAAAAGGAAGACGGTCCTCGCCGTACCGCTTCTTGATGACATCTGGGATGAGGGGCTCGCCCTCAAGAACCCTGCCACGGCTCCTGCGAAGAGGGACCGGTACGAGAAGAAGTACTGGGTCCCCGACGCTGCCCCCTTGTGCTTTAGGGCGCAACCTACCCCGGATTCGGTCGTTTCGGCGGCGGCCAAGAAGAAAGCGGGGGGGGCATCGGCCTCGACTTCAAGCTCCCCGCCGACGGCGAGGGTAGGAAGCTGGATGCGATGGGACGACGGGTCATCTCATCTGCAGCGATGACCATCAAGGCGGCCAACGCCCTGGCCATCGTAGCCCGCTACGACAGGGAGTTATGGTTCAAGATCGCCCCTCTATTGGATTTCCTTCCGGACGCAGAGGACTGAGGCCCTGGAAATCTTACAGGAAGGTGAGATTGCCTCGGACCACGCCATTACGGGGGCTACGGACATCGCCGACACTGGTTTCCGTCAGTTGGGCAACGGCATTTGCCTGAGACGATGAGGGTGGCTCAAGGCGACGGATTTCCGCCAGGACGTACAGACCAAGGTTTTGGACATGCCCTTCGATGGGAACAACCTTTTTGATGAGTCCCTTCAGGCGATCAAGGCGGACACAGAGAAGGCCTGTGCACTGGGTGTGCTCCAACAGCGACGGCCGTCCTTTCGGAGCTCTGGAGGGTGACGGGGTGCCTCCAAGGGAGCCGGCAACAGTTCCTCTACGTACCGTCAAGCGGCAAGATCCTCGTCACGGGAGGCCTACAGGGGACGCGGCAAGTCAGGTGGATCCCGCCGTCGTTGCCAAGGTGGTCAATGAGGCAAAGCGGCCTCCAAGCACGATTTAACCGACCGTCGGGTCGGGCTCCCGCCGAAGCACCCCGGTGGGAGGCCGGCTGACGGTTTGTCGGCGTGTGGGAGTCCATCTCCACTGACCGTTGGGTGCTGGACGCCCTGGCCCTGGGGCACGCCCTCGAGTTCCACAAGAGGTGCCCCGCATTCCTCCCGTGGCCAGGAAGGAAAATCACGTCCCTCAAGTGCTGTTGGAAGTAAGGGCGATGCTCAGGAAAGGTGCCATCGAGCTCATTCCAAAGAGGCTTCGGGGCTCCAGAGTATACTCAAGATACTTCCTCGTAAAGAAGACGGGAGAATGGCGTCCCATCCTGGACCTGCGACGACTGAACAAATACATCAATGCACAGAAGTTCCGGATGGTCACCCTCCAGCATGTGCTGGGACAGCTGGAGGAGGGCGAATTCCTGTTGTCGTTGGACTTAAAGGATGCATACTTCCACATCCCTACTCTAAAGATACACCGAGTTCTCCATCAACTTTCCAAAATCCCACCTGGTCCCATCACTAGTCGCCCTGTTTCTGGGAGCACAGCTCGGCACAGTGGCGCGGCGGGCCTCACCGTCGGAGGAAAGGATAAAAATCATCCTGGGAAAGGTGCAACGTCTGCTGGCCACGGACGTGGTCAGAGTGAGGTCTATCAAGTCCCTCCTCGGAATGTCGTCCTGCATTTATCTGGTGCGCCACTGCAGACTTCGGATGCAGCCCTTTTAAGAATTCCTCGACGCCCACTGGATCCAGATGGGCAGCTTCGAGGGCAGGATCCCGCTCGACGAAGCGTTCCGTCAGGCGATACGATGGTGGGGTGTCTGCTCTCATCTGACGGCGGGAACAGGTTTCCTAGCCCCGGCCCACCAGGTGACTGACGACGGATGCCTCCCTGGAAGGTTGGGGAGCGCACACGGGGGTCTCCACTCGAGAGGCCTTTGGCTCCCGGAGGAGAACTCTCCACATCAACATTTTGGAGCTCGTGCAGTGTTCTGGGCCCTCAGGTCCTTCCTTCCGTCCCTCAAGGGCAAGGTGGTGAGGATCTTCACCGACAACACCATCACGATGTTTTACATTCGAAAGCAGTGCGGAACCAGATCCCCTGCCCTATCCAAGGAAGCCCAGGATCTGTGGCATTGGGCCGTCGCCCAAAGGATGTTTCTGGTACCCTTTCATCTGGCAGGGATAAACACCATCGCCGACGCTCTCAGCAGAGAGCTGCGCTCGTGCCACGAGTGGGAACTGCGCCAGGATCAAGTGGACCGACACTTCCGACGATGGGGCGAACCCCAGATCGATCTCTTCGCGACGGCGGCGAACTCCAAGTGCCGGAGGTTCGCCAGCAGGTTTCCCCAACCGAGGAGCATGGGCGATGCTTTCTCGTTCCCTTGGGACGGCCTGTTTCTCTATGCGTTCCTGCCGTTGCTACTCCGGCTCGTCAACCAGCTCAAGAGGTCCCGGTGCAGGATGATCCTCGTCCCACCAGCGTGGCCGAGGCAGATCTGGTTCCTGGACCTTCTGGACTTGTCAGCGTCCACACCAGTGAAGCTGCCGACGGACGTGGATATTCTCTCCAGAGAAGGAGGCGCCATTCTTCATCACGAACCAGTCGCTGAACTTGCAGGCCTGGCTCCTGCAGCACTAGAGTTTGGAGGATACGACATCCCGGCCGACTGCAGAGGTTCTTGCGGAGGCCAGGGCATCCTCAACTCTAAAGTGCTGCGAACACAAATGGAAGAGGTTCTCTGTCTGGTGCCGTGCACAGATTATTTACCCTCTGCGGATTACGGCCCCTCAAGTATTGCCGTACCTATTGTCCTTGGCCAAGGCTGGCCTGTCTCACGCTTCCATCAAGGTACATCTGGCTGCCGTCTCACGTCACACCAGAACTACAGGACGGGCGTCCTTGTGGTCTCATCGACTGGTGAAGGAATTTATGAAAGGACTGTTCCGATCATTCCCGCCGGTGAAGGCCCCTGCCCCGGCGTGGGAGCTCAACGTGGTGCTGACTAGGCTCATGGGGGGGGCCCATTCGAGCCTATGCATTCAGTGCTGTTGAAGTTTGTCGTGGAAGACAGCATTCCTCGTGGCCATCACCTCTGCACGACGAGTGGGAGAGATCCAGGCCCTGTCTTGCATGCCTCCATACTGACTTTTCACGACACGAGGATGGTGCTAAGGACGCACCCCTCCATGCCCAAGGTGCCGTCGGACTTCCACCTCAACGAGCCCTTGATGTTGCCAGTTTTCTTCCCGTCGCCGGCTGAGAGGACTCTGCACTAGCTGGATGTAGCTAGAGCGCTGAAGTTCTATGTGGACCGCGCAAAGAGTTTTCGGAAGACATCACAGCTGTTTGAACTTTGGACCTGTGAATCAAGGGAAGGCTCTCTTGAAGACTTCCATTTCCAGATGGCTCTCCGGCTGCATCATGCACTGTCACCGGTTGGCAAACCGACCGTTGCCAGGCCGTCCGAGAGCCCATTCGATCAGAGCGATCGCTGCTACTATGGCGTTCCTGTCTGGTGTGCCCCTGCTCGACATCTGCAGGGCTGCTACGTGGAGGTCGACGCACACCTTCACAAGATTCTACTGCGTCGACCGGGATTCCAGGGAGGAGTCCAGAGTCGGCCAGGCAGTGCTGCGCAACCTGTTCGCCTAAGGTGAGCTTGATGAGGAGGTAAGAGTTACTTAATGTTGAGTTGTTGTATTGCTTGATATTGAGCCTTTTGCCACCTCCCGTGGTTGTGCATGTGTATACTGCTATATATTATATTCATGAGCATGTGAATCCATGCCAGACCCCGTGCTGGAGAAGGAACAAGTTACTTATCTGTAACTGTTGTTCTCCAGCATGGGTTTGGCATGGATTCACATGCGAACCCTCCCCCCTACCCCTCTGCGGCTCTTCAATTGGTCATACTGCCACTTCACGTGCTACCAAATCTGAGGATGGCTGCCGGGGGCGGGGCTTAGGGAGAGGGCAGTCATTGGCTGGGGGCAGTATGACCCAGAGACCAGTGATTGGTTACTACAGAGACAGATCAGAAACGAAACTTTTACTGATTTTTTTTCTATACCAAGGATTCTTCGCCTGACGGGGAAAATTCATGAGCATGTGAATCCATGCCAGACCCATGCATTACATGTGAAGCATTTTTGAAGTTGGGGGGCAGGTGAATTTTGTAAATGGAGGGCGTGAATGTGTGTGCTTAATATGTGGCTGCAGCTAACTCTGCGAGGGAGCCTGAAGCAAACAAACTGGTTTGTGGAGGAATCTCTCGGTCTGCCGCCGCCCCACCCCAATTGCATTTTTAAATGGTGCATTTTACTGTACTTTAAGTGAATAATTGGGCAAAAAGCCAGTGTTGTGGAGGAGCTGTACGTCTTGAGGACACTTTTTGGACAGGATTTCATGTCTTTCCCCACAAAATATACTGGTGTATAAAACATGTTCATGCTTGCTGTGTCGTGCATGAATTCGAAAATGGTGATATATGGCATTTGCAACGCGCCTATACACAAGTGTTTCAAGGCGCCATGAGGCGGGGGGCGGGGCAAGGGGAGACAAAGATCCTACTGGGCCAGGTGTCAGATCGGGCAAGTGCATGGGTAGAGGGGAAGGGAGAAGTGCAAGGGGGAAAGGGAGAGAGGAAGTGCAGTACATAGTAGAATACAAGATAAAATAAGGGCCAGCTGGTGGCAAGTGCAAGGTAAGTGCAGACAAGTGCTGGGAAGGGGGGCTGTGGGGATACAGAGATCGTCCTGCAGTGCAGGGGTTGCCAGGGAGGCAATGCAGGGGAGAGTGGCTGGGCCAAGGACCAAGATCGGTGAGTGGTCCAGTTGCGGATTCAGTGCAGTTTCAGTAAATTAGCGGGGGAGAGAAAGCCGAAGCAAAGAGGAAGGTTTTGAGGTGCTTCCAGAGATGGTTCTCAAATTTCAGGGCGGCAGGAAGGTTGTTCCAGAGGGAGGCCCCTGCTGCGGACAGAGATCTACCCCCAACTCGTTGCTTGGAGAAGCGGCTGACCCTGAGGGAGTTGGAGGCGGATGAGCAAAGAGCTCGAGAAGGAAGATATTTAGCAAGAGAGAGTTGAAGGTATTTTGGCCCCAGAAGGCCTTGTGGACAATGCAGAGGGTTTTGAACTTAATCCTTGCAGCCACTGGGAGCCAGTGTAGCGATTGCAGTCCTGGAGAGATACGGTCCCTGGGCTTGAAGCCAAGGACAAGTCTCGCAGTCCTGTTCTGGATGAGTTGCAGAGGGCGGAGAGTTGAGGCAGGCAGATTTAGATAGAGGCTGTTGCAGTAGTCCAGCTTCGAGAGAACCAGGGCTCTGGAGACAGTGAGCTTCTGGGGGAAGGAGAGGAAAGGAAGGATACCTCTGAGGAGGTGCACTGGTAGTGACTTCTTAGAGACGTCGGATATGTGAGGAGAGAAGGAGAGAGTGGAGTCGAAGATGACCCCGAGGTTTTTTGCCTCGCAGGAAGAGGGCCAAGCGAGGCCGGCCAGAGAGCTGCAGGGAAGGAGGGAGTAGGTGTGCTGAGTAAAATCTCAGTCCTACTGGCATTAAGGCAAAGGTCATTGGCGGCGCACCATTCCTGGATAGCAGAAACAGTCTGAGATGAGGGAAGGAGAAGTGAAGGCCGAGGGTAGCCTGAAAATGAGCTGGTTATCATCCGCATAGCACTGAAAGTTAGGGCAGAGAGTGGCGATGCGGTGGGCAAGGAGTGACAGCCAGGGAGAGAGGTTAGATCCCTGGGGGACACCACAGGTAGAGAAAAAGATGTCTGAGAGGAGGGACCCCAATTGGACCTGGGAGGGTCGATTGGAGAGGAAAGAGGTCAGCCACGCCAGAGCCTGACCAGTGATACCCAGGTTATCACTGGGACGGTTGTGCAGGATGGCATGGTTGACAGTATCAAAGGCAGAAGAGAGATCGAGCAAAATGTGAGCACACAAAATGTTAGTCAAGGTTCGAGAGCAGGTCCTCACGGATGTTCAGGAGAGCAGTTTCCCTGCTTCTGGCAGCTCCGAATCCATGAAGACTACCAACAGATTCAGCATGGAGATTAAGCTGGGAGATGGCCAGTTTCTCCAGGAGTTTGCCCAGGAAGGGAGTGATGGAGATTGGGCGGTAGTTAGCCGGGCAGGAGGGGTCGCAAGAGGGTTTCTTAAGAAGAGAGTGCACAAGGGAGTGCTTAAGGGGGGGAGGGGATGGGAAGACTCCAGAGGCGAAGGAGTGATTGCAGAAGTCAGCCAAGGCAGGAGCCAGGGAGTCTATGTGGTCCTTGATGGTTTTGGAGGAACAGGGGTGGACCTGTTTTGACGACTTTCATAGATCAGACTTTTCTGGAAACCTCGTCAGCAGAAAAAAGGGGAAAGGCAGAGGAAGGAGGAGGGGTGGCTGCAGAGGAAGAGTAGGAAATAGAGGGGGGGGAGGTGATGGGAGAAGTGAGGACAGGATGTCCTGGCTTTTTGAAATGAAGTGAGAGGCCAGTGCCGTGCAGAGGGCCTGGCAGGGGACAGGAGGGGTTGAGACTGCAGCAGGGTTGGCCAACTCCTTGACCGCGTTGACCTAGTGGTTCAGCTACCCATGCTCCTTCACGCATTGTCATCCTCCTTTTTTCTTTTCCTACTCTCTGGTTGGAAGCGAGCAATTTAGTTATGCTGGGCGGCATCAAGCACTTGGTTTCAGATAACTGCGCAGATTGTTTCACATGACTGACATCTCGATGGCAACTATACCGAAATTTCACCCTGGCACAAATGGACCTTCTGCATAATAGGTCTGAGGAAGAGGAAAGGGGGGGAAAACACGGGGTGTACAGTTTCTTTAAAATACTATCTTGTGTACTAAGTTCCCTACCATGGAGTGTCTATAGAGACTTGAGACTGGATTTGGACAGGACTGATTAATCGAGAATGGGATTTTGGAAAAAAAAGATTGAAAGTTGAGACGAAGATAGGGCAATGGGAGGGGCTGTGATCTTAAGCGACCTCCCATGATGCAGTTATGCTTTGTATGCCAGCTGCACAGTGTGGGCCCATGTTGGATACTCTGCCATACCGGGTTAGCAGGCGGATATATTAAAACCCTCGGCCCCACCACTACTGGGGCGTGAGGAATATTGCCGAGTGACCACCACCACCTCCTTTAAGTCCAGGCAGGCGAGTCAAGCTGGGCCTGCCCATGCGCGCTAAGTCGGATGCAGCTGGGGCACAGTGGAGGAGTGTGATGGGTAGGTGGAATCTGGGCTGAGGGTCTTGCTCACACTTTCCTGCCTGGGTCAGCACCACCCACAAAAAAACAGCTGCAGAAGTGGGTTACCACAGGAAATGTGGACTGTTTAGCCCCAACAATAAATAGAAGCACTGTGACAGGAAAGTTGGGCTTCCCTTGTCCTAACTACCACTGAGGAATATCTAGTCAACCACCCATGGCAGAGCAGGGTCGAGTTCCACACTGCCCAAGAGTGGGGGACAGGCCCATAAAGGTACTGTATTTTGACTTGAAGACATTACAGAGGTAACACAATTGTGTCTTTTAAGGGCTGACTGCAGCTGCTGTGATTTAAAGGAAGGCCTGTTGGTGAAAAATAGGGGATGGTGTGGCATGGGAGGAGAGGTGGATAGGGACCTGCCCATGGTTTTTATTTATTATATTTGTTACTCGCCCAGACCTGTGGGTATCACGGCGAAAATTTCAATAAATTGTAGCAATTTTACAGCGTTAGTTACCATCACATTTTAATATGGTGTGGAGTTTGTTTTAGATGGGCATCCTTTACCCTCAGGAACAAGTGGACAGCCAAAGGGGTGAACATATTTACATATTTTACCCTCTGCGCCATGTACTACAGTGCGAATAGCACTGTATGGAGAGGGTAGGTAGTGCATAGTGGCTAAACACAATCCATGGTATTCTAGATATTTCCCCAGATACATACATTGATTGGCACCCTCAATTGCCTCAGGGCTCATAGAACTTGGTTCAAATTGTGTGTATCCTGTAACCATACGTTTCCTTGGATAGACAGTGTGCAATAGTTGTCTACAGAGGGATCATGAGGATAAGTGTGTGGAATGCAAACTCTTAAACCTGAAACACGAAGGCCCACCATACAAAGCACTGCCATTTAATGTGATGCAGTCGCAAAGGAGCCGGCCACCCACAGAATACAGGCGCAAATGTTTCTCCAACCCCAGCTCACAAGGGTAGACATCAAATTTCCCTGTAGAGTAGGCAACGGTAAGGTTACCCATACCAACACCATGAAGCAAGACGGAAGTAGAGCAAGTGAACATGGTTCAGATATCAAAACAGCCAGTCAACCTCTCTCAAAACACCCCCTATTTGGTGCCTAAAAGCAAATAGTGTCATGCAAATGGCACAACTTGAAAACTAGATCACTAGACCATGCTTGCAAATAAGACTATTAATGAAGGTTGGAAAAGGGGCATTAAGTTTGTTAATACTTAATACACTCATGTCCCCTTTCCTCCATACTTGTGGGACACTTCATCCTTCGAGGTCTTCCAGGACCGGGAGGGGCTAAAGTAGCTATTCTAGCAGGGTCCTTCAATTGGCCTAAAGGCGCACCAGAGCTTGCTTCGAGGGTCCCTGCAGTGGACCTGACAAAACCGGATCTTCTGAGGTTCCCCTTTTGGGGGGCTAAGGTTGGACCCAGTTCTGTGGCTCTGGGTACCAGGGTTTGCCCTGAGGTTTCCACATCTCGAACCCCCGTACCGAGTCTCGGTTCAAGACCCCTCTCGAGGGAGCTAAACGCACCGGGGTCCAACCTGAGGGTCCCTTTATTTAGGCTAAAACGAATACTGTCAAAATCGAGGGACCATCTGCGAGGTACCTCCCTCAGCCTTCCTGCGCTCACAGCCGTGGTGTTGCCAATTCTGTCAGGGGGGGGGGGGGGGGGGAAGAGTGTGGGGAGGGAGCTACCACAGGCCTTCCAAGTACAGACTCTACCGAGGTTCCTCCACTGGAGGCTAATTCTGGGACCGTCCCCAAGGTGTCAGTAAACACCCTAGACCTGCCTGTAACAGCCTTGTCGAGGTTCCTTGCTTCAAGGCTAAAATGGCACACAAGGCCCCCGAGGAGACTATTGCCTCACTTTCTCTTGTGACGCAGTTCGACTTGGGTGTTGAAAAAAAGGGCGGACCACAGCAGCCATTTTGAATACCTCTTACACCAACGTTCACTACGGCTGATGCTGGTGGGCCTCCTTTTGGGGAAGAGCAGCCTTTCTCACACTGGAAAACCTACATCAGTGGACACTGCTGCCTCGTACAGTCTTGCTCCCTCCTGCATGCCTGATCTATGTGGGGGTTCACCCTGGCAACCATTCTCCCATTGCGTTCATGGGGGTATGCCCTTTCAGAGCAGCCTCTGCCCTCCAGCACCTAGACCTTTGTCCGAGACGCTGTTGCATTCTGAGCCCATGAAGGTGTACTTTAAGGATCTCTTAAGGGAAATGTATACTAGGCCTCCTGTACCGCCTCCTTCTCCAGCAGGTACTGGTGGTGCCTCCACCTCTACCAGTCGGACCTTCTCCACCACTTCCTCTTTCCCCGGTTGAGCGGCCTTACACTTTAGATCCTGAGGCAATAGGTGCAGCAAATCAGGCTCCTGCTTCACTGGACGGTGATCAGGCAGATCAGGACAGCGATGAGCCGCACTGCTTTATTAGAGCATTTCACTACAGTGTGCTGGACATGATGGCACTGCTTGACATTCCGTGCCTGAGGCCCCTGCTCTGCTGGAGGGGGTGCTTTCTGGAGCCTTCACTCTTTGTCGCCTCAAAAGCGCAATGGCCTGTTCCTCCAGAAGGACCTTTTGGCTGAGGCCTGTAAGGTCTGGGGAAAAAACCTAATTCCTGGCAGCATCTCAACAAGAGGATTGACGCTTGCTATAATCTTCATACCTCTGAGGACGTATCTGTCGGCTTGTCCGTTCCCTTCGACGGGGATAGCAGTAGCCACCCTCCAGTCCAAGGAGGACTAGCTTCTTGACTCCATTGGTGAGTCTTTTGCAATTAGGTGCACCAGCTTCGCCAGGCTAACACTGACCGTATCCTGGCGGTGGCAAATGTCAAGCTATGGAGGAAACTAACCAGTTTGTCGGATGCCAGAGTGCTGACAGAGGATCTACTGGAGGCTGCAGCACACCACGTGCACACTTCTGCTTGTACCATCATGGTCTGGGTCCACATCTCCCGCCAAGCATGGCTCCATTCGCTGGCCTGCGCACTATCTATCTTTCCCAGTTCAATCTTTCTCTCCCCCAACAGAAATTCAAGATGCTCACGCCGTGCCAGATAGTCCTCTCTCTGGAAGGGTGACTGGCTCAGTGTGGTAGACCTCCTGGATACTTGCATGCACATTCTGAGTCTGCATAGAATATATCTGCTGTTCTCCATGGGAGCAAAAGACTTCCAGTTTCGTGTACTCCATTCTGGTCTTAGCTCGGCACCGTGTGTCTTTACGAAGGTGACGGACATTGCCGCATTCCTCAAACTACAGGGGATTATTGGCTCATGCGCAGCCCTTGTCCAGGGGCCTGGTCAAATCTTCTGTCAATCCTTCAGCTCCTGTTACATCTTGGGCTCTCTGTGACTTGGCGGGAATTGTCCATGGTGGTCTCTCGACCTGATCTTGCTGTGTTTCCATTGGAAGTCGTTACCAAGGTGTTCCTAACAACGGATCGGATTGCAGACCTGTCAACCACGTGTCTGCTCTTCCTCCAGTCCTCGCAGCCTGGTTCCAGTGACTTCTGGCTCTCATGGGCTTTTGTGCGTTGGCTCTAGCACGTCTATGAGATGCACTTGGCTAGCTCTTCGGAGCTGTTGGTCCCAGTCTTTGGATCCGGATTCCAAGATGATTCCAGTTCCATCATGCATGATGGCTGATCTACAATGGTGGTAGTCTGCCGACCTTTCAATGGGGGCCTCCTTCCAGGAGCTGAGCCCACAACCGGTCGCATCAGACTCCTCCCTTCTGGGGTGGGGAGTGACGCTGCGTCACCTCGAAGTGTTCGACTTGTGGACTCTGCAGGACACAGGCTGTTTCCTATGAATTACCTGGAACTCCTGGCGCTCAACTGACTATCACTGACATGGTGATCCGTATTCGCACGGACAGTTCTATGGCACTGTTTTACATCAATGAGCAGGGTGGCACCAAGTCGCCTCTCCTTGTGGATCTTGCCATACAAATTTGGGACTGGGCCATCCAGCACGATGTTTGACTGCTGGCTGTACACATTCCGGTTCACATCAATGTGGCTGCAGATTCTCTCAGCAGTCAGTCGGCAGCCAGTTACGAGTGGGAAATGAACAGCAATGTTGTGGGCACTCCAGAAGTGGACCTCTTTGCAACTTCCTCAAACAAGAACTTCCTATTTGCGTCCAGGGACAGGCTCAGATCGTCCTCCCTGGGGTACTCCCTCGAGATTCTGGGCGACATGAAGGCTTACACTTTCCTTTCATTGCCACCGATTCATCGGTCACCCTGCCAGCTCAGGACCTCATGGAATTGTACTCCTGTTCATGGCTCCTTGGTGGCTAGCCAGATTCTAGTTTTCGGAACTACAGCATCTGTTGGTTCTTCCCACCGATCAGATTGCGGCAGAGTCCCAACCTTCACCAGCTGTGGCACCCCTCCCCACAATCTTTCAGCTTAGCGGCCTGGTGCCTAAGTTCAGATCTTACAGTATGCGCATTATTCAAGCGGCCAGGAAACCTTCTACGAGGGCCCAGTAAAGAGCAAATGGCTGTTTTTGCCACTGGTACTCAGCTCGATCCAAGGCTCGCTACGGTTGACACAACTATCCTTGGTCTCTCACCTGGCAGCTTTTGGCATCCATGTTCTGTCATGCAGGACTTACCTATCCGTCATTGCGGCCAACCTTTCCTTTTCTCAAAAGGCATTTCATGGGCCTTAATCTCTTCCTGCCGGTGAAGACTCCTCATCCCAAATAGGAGCTAAATGTGGTCCTTGCTGCGTTATGTCACAAGCCGTTTGAACCTATGGCCACTACCGATCAGAAGTACCTCTCTTAGAAAGTTGCTTTTCTGATCGCAATAATATCGGCATGGTGAGTAAGCGTCGTCCAAGCTCTCTCCGTGGAACATCTGTTCCTCTCTTTACACAAGGATACGGTTATGCGTCGCACTCCTCCTTCCTAAGGTGGTTACTGATTTTCTTTTGAACCAATCTATCTCCTTACCAGTTTCTTCCCGAACATGGCATCTGATGCAGAGAGTTCTGTGAAGTTTGGACGTCAGGCGAGCCCTGGAGTTTACCTCGATAGACTGAGTGAACTCGGCTCCAACTGTCCCTTTCGGTGACCCTAAAGGGAAACCAGCTTCGAAAGCATCTAGCTCCCGCTGGATTGCCTCGTGTATTTCGGAGGCCTATAAGATCCAAGGCCTTCAACCACCAAAGTGCATCCATGCTCATCTAGTCCGTGGCAAAGCGGCCGCTGTTGCCTTCCAAAAGTATGTTCCTTGGGAGTCCATAGCAAAGGTGGCTACGTGGGTCTTCTCATCGGCTTTCTGCAAGCATTACTGCTTAGACCTGAGCTCCAGGGCTGATGCCCAATTTGGCCAGGCTGTCCTCAAACGTTTTTCAGTGAAGGGATTCTCCATCCACCCGCGTACTACCTATGGTTGTGCTTGGGAATATCCCACAAGTATGGAGGTAAGGGGACGGGAAGTAGGAGTATAACAAAGTTGCTCGTAGTGACTACCTTGGTGCTAGCCTATAGTCCCCTTTTCTCCATACACCCGCCTGGCGTCCCCTCTAAAGTATCTCTTGTTGCTTAAATGGTCTTCGACCTGGCGATAGAAAAGTACTGGAGCGCATGAGGGCGAGTTACGGCCATGTGCAGTGGCACCGCGTAAAAATAAATGGACAAACATTTTATTTTGGATGCTTTTTAAGTGCTCCGATTCCGTCCCGAAGGATGGAATGTCCCACAAGTATGGAGGAAAGGGGAATGTGGAGTAGGAGTAAGGTAGTCACTACGGTGAGTAACTTTGTTATTTCAGCATAAGATTACCGTAAAAACAGTTAAAACATTGCCACATCAATAGAATCTCTGCAGGCCATCAAGGCAGATACGAGACGGAGTGTGCCTTGGGCACACCAACAGCGACGGCCGTTCTTTCGGGCCTCTGGAGGCAAGTCCCAGGGTGCCTCCAAAGGATTCACTGGAAATTTCTTTGTACCGTCAACCACCCCGCTCCTCGGCCCAGGAAGCCTACAGGGACTCCAGCAAAGCCGGAGGAAATTGTCATTGCCAAGGCTCCCAAGGTAGGTCATCCACGATGAAGCAGGACTGAACCAACCATGTCTGGGCCCCCCACGCGAGCACCCCAGTGGGAGGCCGGCTGGCGAAGTCCATCTCCACCGACAATTGGGTGCTGGACACCCTAGCCCACGGGGACACCCTGGAATTTCAAAAGTGTCTGCGCGTCCCACCAGTGGCCAGGCAAGAGAACCACGTCCCACAACTGCTTCTAGAGGTAGGAGCGATGCTGAAAAAAGGGCGCACTAGAACTCGTCCCAAAGAGGCTCCGGAGTGTACTCCCAGTACTTCTCATCAGGAAGAAGACCGGCAGTTGGCGGCCCATCCTGGATCTCTGCTGCCTCAACAAATAAATCAAGTCCCAGAAGTTTTGGATGGTTACCCCTTAGCACATGCTGGGACAACTAGAGGAGGGGGATTTCCTGTCGTTGCTGGACCTGGAAGATGCTTATTTTCACATCCCCATCAACAAGGGGCATCAAAGTTTCTACGCTTCGGGGCAGCACTGTCCATTCAAGGCCCTTCCCTTCGGTTTGAAGTCGGCCCCAAGGGTCTTTGCCAAGTGCCTGGCGGCGGTGGCAGCGCGGCTGCGCCTGCAGGGGGGTCCACGTCTACCCCTACCTGGACGATTGGCTCATCCGAGCGAAGTCAAGGGAACTCGCAATTGAGCGCAGCAAGGACTGTCCGCCTGCTCCCGGAACTGGGATTCTCTAAACTATGCAAAGTCCTACTTGGTGCCATTGCAGGGCACTTGGTTTCTGGGGTCCAGGCTAAACAGTGTTGCGCCTGGCTTCGCTGTATGAGGACAGGATAAAGGCCCTCTCCAAGGGAGTGCATAATCTACCCTTTCATCTGGCAGGCGTGAAGAACGCTGTCGCCGACTCACTCAGCAGGGAGCTGCGCTCTTGCCACGAGTGGGAGCTGAAGCAAGATCTGGTGGACCTACTGTTTTGACGATGGGGCAATCCCCAGATGTATCTGTTTGCGACGAACGCCAAGTGCAGGGGGTTCACCAGCAGGTTTCCCCAGCCGGGGAGCATGTGGAATGCATTCTCCTCCCCCTGGCACGGCCTGTTCCTCTATGCGTTTCCCCCGTTGCTTCTGCGACTCATCAGTCAACTCAGATGGTCCCGGTGCAGGATGATTCTCGCCGCACTGGCGTGGCTGAGGCAGATATGGTACCGCGGACACAGATCTTCTCGCCAGGGAAGGAGTCACAATTCTGCACCATGACCCAGGGTTGCTGAACTTGCAGGCCTGGCACCTGCGGTGCTAGAGTTTGGTGGATACGATCTCCCGGCGGACTGCAAGGAGGTGCTTGCCAAGGCCAGGGCTTCGTCTACACTGAAATGCTACAGCCGTAAGTGGAAGAGGTTCGCCGTCTGGTGCCGTGAGCAGAAACTCGACCCTCTATGGATTACGGCCCCGTAGGTGCTGCCGTATTTGCCGCCACTGGCCAAGGCAGGATTGGGCCATGCTTCCATAAAGGTTCATCTGGCGGGTTTCTCGCCCGTAAAACCAGGACTCTGAGGCGGTCGTTGTGGTCTCACCGCCTGGTCAAGGAATCATTAAAAAAAAACGTTTTTGTTCCTGCTGGTGAAGGCCCCGCCGTGGGAGTGCAATGTGGTGCTGGGGGGTGGGGGGGGCGTTCAAGCCTATGCATTCTGCACCTCTGAAGTTTTTATCGTGGAAGGTGGCGTTTCTTGTGGCCATCACCTCTGCACGACGAGTGGGAGAGATTCAGGCCCTCTTGTAAACCACCTTACTTGACATTCCACGCTACTAGGGTCGTGCTGCGGATGCACCCCTCTTTCATGCCCAAGGTGCCGTCAGACTTCCATCTCAACGAGTTCTTGGTGTTACCCGTTTTCTTCCCTTCTCCTTCGTCGCCGGCTAAGAGGACTAGGGAGGAGTACAGAGTCGGCCACGCAGTGCTGTGCAACCTGTTAGATTGAAGGTGAGCCTGGTCAGGAGGTAAGAGATGCTACTGTTGAACCTTGCCTGCTCCCGTGGTTGTGCATGTGTGTATGCTATGTATTCTTTAATCATGAGCATGTGAATCCATGACAGACGCATGCTGGAGAACAGTTACAGGTAAGTAACTTGTTTGTTACTATTTATATTCGCAGGCGTTAACAACACAGCATGTATCTGATTCATGAGTGCAGGATGCACTTAAATAAGGAATTCCCTATTGTGGTGGAAGATGGTTATTCCCTTTTCTGTGAAGTGTTTTCAAGGTCTGGCCATTGAAATACTTCCATGTAACATTGAGCCGAGTAGTCTTTCTTGCCCAACCCCCAGAACATGATAAATATGACCATGGCGCAGCCTGGAGACACCAGCTCTTGAGATGGGCAATCCAGGAAGGCAGGTTTGTCATTCAATAAAATGCAGCCGCTTGCTTGTGCTGGCCATATTGTTTGCTCTCTTTTGCCCCTTCGTGGGCCAGCGGATAGGTCCCCTCAGTATCACAGGCAGAAGTAATTGCAACCAAAATTCAGTACCTGAAAGCATGCATCCTGACTTTACAGGATTGGCTAATTTAGTGCTCGCAGGATTTTGGGAAACATCGAAGTTCCTTTCAAAGCCATGTGTGCAATAAGCTGAGTTTTGGACTGTTCATACTCGTGCAACAGTTGTTACTGCACCTGCTGTAGTTGAGGAAACCTAGATCTCTTGCCTCTGTATGGCTACAGCTGGTTGCATTCTTCAGATTTGCAATAGATCCAAACTAATGAAAACACTTTGTTTCTGCCAGCGAGTTTTTCTCGATCACTGCAGCTAAACGTTGGCGAAGGTCATGGGCTTTGAGAGATGGGTGCTTCCATGGTCAATATCAAGGCTTTGCAAGACAAGCCATTCAAACACCCACCCCCTCTGGCCATTCCTATCAGCCCTACATTTTTGGGCTGACTGCTTTACTCACGCATACTGTTAGCACGCGGTAAAAAGCACATTGTTATATTTGTCACCTTTTATGAGATGGCTTCTCAGCTAAACCATCTCGTAAGGATCCTGCCAAATGGATCACTGCTTGTACTGTGGTGCTACAAGGAAGACACATGGGGGCGGGGGCACTGCCAGAGGGAAATTGCAGCAACTATAGTCCAATTTTAAGATTCACGTGCAGCCCGCCCTCTGGAGGTTCTGCTTACTATTTTCTGGCTTTGGCATCTGAGGCTAAACTACGGCCTGGCACCTAATTGGGCACACTCCAAATATCCTGAATTTCGTTGGTTGGTTTAGGAGTGCTTCCATATTCTTACTTGGTGAATTCCCAGCTTGCCACTGCATGCGATTCTTTGAAAGTCCAACTCTGGAAAATGTTATGGTCCCCTTAATATCTGTAGTTATGTAAAATGTTCAATACAATATGGACTGCACAGGTATATTTCATTATGTGCTAGTGTTGGCTCCTGCCCACCAGTTAATCTGTTTTAATATTCTTCAAAATTTGGTGATTTGTGGTAGAAATGTAGGTATCGAAGACTAAGTGGTGCATTAGCCAAGTGTTGTGTACTCTGTCCATCTCTGTACATGAAGCGCAATTCTAAGATGTAGTTGATCCTAGTGCTAACCATGAGTCATGCTGGACCCCCATCTGTGTCTCTTAAGATTGCCCATGGCCTCATGTTTGGTGTGCACTGGTCTCCCACCCCCCCTTACTCCCCTCCTTCCAATGGAGTAGTGAATGTTGGCAAGTGCCACACTCAGAATTCGGAAGGCTAGCAAGTACCACATTTAGAAAGAATTGTGAACAATAGCGTCCGCCAGACGCAGACAGAATTGTGCATGATATCAAGTACCACACTTAGACAGAATTAAGTTTGTTAGCATGTGCCACACTTGGATAAGATTGTGAACAATAGCCTGCGTCACAACTAGATAGGATTGTGAATGTCGACCAGTGCCGCATCTAGATAGAATAACGATTGTTCGCCAGTGCCACGTCTAGATTGCATTGGGATTACTATCCAGGCCAGACTTAAGATAGAACTGTGAATACGAGCCTGCTTCACATAGACAAGGATTTTTGAAAGTGGGCCAGTGCCACATTTGGACAGTTTGTGGACGTCATACATAGAAAGGATTGTGAATATTAGCCAATACCGGATCTAGATAAAAATGCAGAGATATTCACGTGCCACATCTAGAAAGAATGTGGAATTTTGGCACATCTGGTCGAATTGCAAATGTTAGCATGCACCACATCTAGATGGAATTGTGAATGTTAGCATGTGCACACATAGAGGGAATTCTTTAGCCTAGCATGTGCACACATAGGCAATTCAATGACTCATATATTACGCTCCTGCCTAGCCTGGACCTAGCGTGGAATCATGAATCAATAAATCCACAAACAACTCCACTCCTCTGCATACACCTCTCAAACTCGAACCAACCACAAGCCTTAACGCAGTAAACCGCACAAACTTCACTCCACCAACAAAACAAACCGCACATAACTTGCACAACAGCACACGACTTCCGACCGTAAAACACCCCAAGCCCAGTCAACGGACAAATCGGCTGAGACTGCCAACAGCACATCACTGCTATCTTGCACTTCTCCAGCTTATTCCCACTAACTCGCCCCCTTCTCCCTTTTTCAGAGCCGCCAGGGGACTACTCCGATGGTGATGCGGGGTACAAATATCCTTTAACATTAACATCACTTCTAGACACTGATGCCAATAACCAACACACTAACAATTTCATCCCTCCACATTGACCTCAGAAAATCTAACCAAACACAACCCTATACCACAACAAAACAAACCACACATACTCGCACAAGAGTAGCCGATGGATACCGACCAGAAAGCACCCTAAGCCCAGCGAACGTTGTTAACCCTGAGGCTGCCAATGGCACATCACTGCTCTCTTGCACTTTTCCCGCTCGTTCCCACTAACTCAACTCCTTCCCTTTTCAGAGCGCCAGGGGACCACTCTGGTGGCGATAGCGTGCAGTACAAATATCCTTTAACATTAACCTAGCATTAACTGTGCAATTCCCTGTGAGACTTCCAACACACACGCACAATGCTGCTTTCTGTGCCACCGTTCCATGTTAACCTTTGTTCTTTGTACTGACTGCATTTCTTCCCTGTAACTAGGATTCCACTGATAGTTATAATTAATTTACAGATATCAATCTGGCAGCAGAGCCAAAGCTAAATCGAGGAAAGGGCACTGCCGTGAAGAGGACCGCTGCAGATATGTATGGGTCAGTATCATAACCACCGAATTGCCACAGGAGGTGGGGGTTGTAAGTATAGATATTCCAGAATGGCACAACCTCTAGTTTGCCCACTGCCTGGCTTCTGGAAGTCCTCTAGTAAAGTGGTTCACCTAAATTCCTTAGCATTCCCTTTTCTTGACTACACTGGGCCCTCCCAAGTGCTGCCAAGCATGGCCTCAGTCTTAAGCATTTATTACAATTTCCGCAATGAGGTGAGGTTGCCTGCCTGAACAGGGGTTCACGCTTGCCCTTCAGGGTATATTTCACACCACTGACACTTGGCTACCCCCTTTTTTCTATTTCTGTAACTTCAAACTGATGATAACCAAGGTGTGCCACTCTATACTTAAATCTTCATGTTTTTTACCCCCCTTGCAGATCCTCTTTTGACCTAGACTACGACATACAGCGAGAGTACTACGAAAGGTATAGTCTTTGATCTTTTTATTTGTTGGTCAAAGAGCTAGTCTATGGGTGTTGGTTAGTCTTCAGACCTCCAGGTTTCTACAATGGACTAAGTGTACCATGATGCAACTCTATGCCTTTGCTATAGGTGGCCCTGGTCTTATTTCACAGCTTTAAACAAATTCAGTTGATGCTTGACTCTCGATGTCTACTTGGTGGGCCTCTGAGGGTTTACACATTCCTAAATCCCTTTATGCAACAATTTGCATTCTTCTGCTGAATAGCAATTTATAACTTGCCCTAGGGAAGAGAAAATGCCAGTGTGAGAAAATATGATCGTGCTGTAAAAGTCATCTCGGAACATCTGTTGTAGGCATTGTGCAGCATTGGTTTGTGCTTAGGGTAAGGTTCCTAGTATTGATGAAGCTTTTTTTCCCCCTACATCCTTCACTTGTTTCTGCATTGTGGATCTACAGCTACCCGGCTGCACGAGTGCCTCCACCACCACCTATTGCCAGGGCCGTAGTACCATCGAAACGACAGCGAGTGTCAGGAAACACCTCTCGCCGGGGTAAGAGTGGATTCAACTCCAAGAGCGGACAGCGTGGGTCTTCCTCCAAGTCTGGTAAATGTACGTTTTTTGGAGGGTGGGGGTGATTGTTAAACATGTTGCCATAGGTAAGATTCCCAAGAATAGTAACTCCCCCTCCCCCATGTACGAAGTGTGTTCTTCCCTACCAAGACTAGACCACTTCTATCACAGCATAGGTCTGTCTTTTAAAGAAAATTGAATCCTTGTTGCGTATTAATCTGGAATGTTTGAGGATCATAAAGTAATGGCCTGGCGATCAGTAATGGGTTCTGCTCTCCATTCTCGGTTCTCCCTTCAACTTCCAGTGCTCCTGGGGCTAGTAAAACATTTGACTAAGTGGCACTTAGCTTTTGAAATGGAGGGGTGCTTCCTACATTAATGCTATTTTATCAACTTCCACCCCAAGTTTTATTCATGCACGCACCTGCGATAAAGACATCGTTGAGCAAAACTACTTTGTAGTTGGTGCACGCTTTCTGTATGCATTGAGGGTCTGAAATAACCCCAGGCTAAGACTCAAACTAATGATCAACGTCCCTTGCTGGAGTTTGGTTCGAGCCTGCAACCTGATTACAAACACTAAATCCATCAACCAACAATGTCTGGTGTCAGGAGTCTGCTAAATTTGCCTATAATCCTGTGAACAAACCAAGCATTTTGTCAGGTGTAACCGGTGGCCTTCGACATCAAACTGCATTGAAGAACGCACACTCTGATTTCTGCAGCAATGGCTTCTTTTCAGTCAAGTGTAGCACTTGTAATCTTCCAAGTTTTCCAGTATTTGCCTACCAGCCCCAAAATCTACCCACCGACTTGTGTGTGCTTTCAGGGATTCTAATCCTTGTTAAATTGTAGCACAAACTCAGATTAAGGCAGTATTCAATAAATGGAGTTCCTTTAACCTTCCGACTAACAGAGCCAGATGCCTTAGTCCAGTCTGTATTGAACCCTGGACATACGCTCCTGCCAATTTGTCTCCCAGTTTTCAGATTCCAATGGGACTAGTGGCCATTAGAGGTCAATTATGCTGATAAGAAGGGGAAAGGAGGCCTTCAGACCACTGCAACTGCCCCTCTTCAATTTCTCAGAGAAAGGTGCAATATTTACATTGTCCTAGCTTACCTCCATTTAAAGAATTCAAACTTTTGTTTGTTCGTGCCACAGTGGTTCTTTGCACGTGTTCTTTCTACTTTTCAGACTTATTCAACAGTCCTTTTGTGGAGTCCCACTATTGCCCTGTAAGACTTTTACTGTTGTACACCTGAGGTACCACTCCTCCTGAGGGAAGACATGCATCATGTATCTGGTTGGTGATGTTTATTGTACGGTGTGTAGCCTGTTCTTTCGAGCTTATCCCGGCTGGGCACACCCTGCAAAATCCAATGAAGTCTGTCGAGTCTGGGAAGAAGCAATTGAAAGTAACATTTGGCTGGCTGCCTGCACTTTGGCGCCTGATTCCGCTCAAATTCCACAGTTGCTACACATTCTTGTTGAAACTTGGGATGATGGTCTTAACTTGCTAAAGAACAGGCTTGAGAGGGCGCCCTGCATGGACCCATGGGAAAAAATGTCCGGTTGCAAGCTACTAGTGATTGATAGCAGCGCCACAAAACGTGCCATTGCCCAAAGTCCATTACTAGCCAGTGGCGAGTGTAGAGTTCTGCTGAACACTTTACAGCTGCACCTTCCAGGCTCCCATCTAACGCAGTGAGTAACCATTGTGCTGACTTATTGAGTAGCAAATCCAAGGCTCCTGTCTTCCAAGCTTTGTAAATTATGTAAAACCACTGAGATGAGTGCAAATGGAGCCCAGCATGTCTGACTTTGACCATTTGACACCGAGAAGCGAGACTACACAAGGCAAAGAACAAGCTCAGCCAATACCAATGAACCGCGACCCAATGCTCTAAAAGGTTTTTTTCTGGTTCCTCTGGGCCATGGTTTGTGGGGCGGGCTGGGGCAAGGAGGGGCACTGCACAGATTACATAGCAATGGCTGTGCAGGCTGGGGTTGCACTTTATAGCCAATCTGCTTTGACAGACATGGAATATTAGTTAAGCACCAACTATAGAGTAGGTTAAGGGGCTACAAGGGACTGGGTAGCTTATGCTGCTACCCATTGTGCCAGTGGGACCTGTAGTTTTACCACAGGGATAAAGATCCCAATTACGTGAATGTTATTCCTAACTAATGTAAAGGACTGTGCTCGAAATGTTAATGGACATTTGTACCGCGCACTTTCTCCCCCATGGTGGGCCCCTGTTGCTCCGGTGGATCTGAAAAGGAAAGTGGGTGGGGTGAGTTGGTAGGACCGAGCGGGAAAACTTCAAGAGAGCAGTGATGTGCTTCTGGCCGCTTGGGTTGACAGTTCCCTGAGCTTGGGTGTGGTTTTCAGTTGGTAAAGCGTCGTGTTCTGTTGTGCGAGGCAATGTAGGATTTGTTTTGTTCCGGTATAGTGAAGTTTGTGCGGTTTGGTGTGGTTGCGTTTGAGAGGTGTATGCAGAAGGTTTAGATTTTTAGTGGGTTGGTTGGTGGCTTGCTCTCTAGAAGTGGTGCATGCGATGTGGCTCCTGCTAACATTCACAATCCTGTCTAGATGTGACACAAACTAATGCTCAGTGCGCTTCTGGAGTGGCTAGCACAGTTAGGGTACAGTTCATCTAGATGTGAGCCGTGGCTAGGCAATACAGTCGACCGCTTAGTGGATATATGGGCGTTAACCGTTGCTAAAGAGTGGTACATCATGCAGGCTTCAAGCTAATGGGTGGTGGGGAGGGTAAGATAGAGGCAAGTTTAGTGGGGCGCAGCGATTGCTGTGCCCCTTGTCTCCACCACACCTACGCTGTCGCTGCTGGTTGACACTGCAGACACTTCCTGCAGCTGCTTCTGAAGCTGCCCTTTGCCGTGGGCTGCACTGTGGGAGTTTTCGAAGTAGGCCAAGAAAGCCAATAGGGACCTGGGGGTGCTGCAGGAGGTACAAGGAAGCGGTCAAGGCGCCTCAAAGCAATGTGCACAGCCCTCCCAACAAATTTAGCCGGCAAATTAAAATTGCCCAAAAACAATGGTGGATCAGCAAAGGGTCTGGGGTGGCTTACCTCTACGCTGTGGGGTCTAAGTGGCGTTGCTGAGGCAGTGAACGCAGGACAGTCTTATTACTTTAAAGTTCAAATGTGTTCTGAATCGGTTTGTCACCAACTAAGGTTATGTTCCATCAAAGTATGATACATTTTATGCCCTCATTTGGCGTTTTGCCTACAAAAGGTTGGGGGCATCTGACCTATACGCCCTGCAACAGGACATGTGCCAGAATTCCCACCTAAACCCAGTGAAGACATTTTCCTATACGGCTAGAACTAATAACAGCCTTTCTGGTAATGGTTATGCACCTAAAGGAACACACCAAGCTCCTAGAAAAAAATAAGCTAGGAAATGTGTTTATACCGCACACCACTACCACCCAGGGGGCAGTCTCCAGGTGCTCGTGACTCTGCAAGAGGTTAGTCGGGATATGGTGAGAGGATAGGTTCAGAACCAGGTAGTGTTTTGCATGAGGTAGTTTGTGCGAGAGGGCTCATGCATTGTATCAAAGATTCTATGTCTGCATGGGTGGGGAGTGTTGGTGTGTTTGGTTTGTGGATTTGGTTGTGCTCACTGGTTAGTGTCTATAAGGAATTCAGAGTCAATGGTGAAGATTCTCCAGCATGGGGTCTGGCATGGGTTCACAGGCTCATGAATATTCCTGTTGTCAGGCTGGGAATCCTCGGTAGAATTTCTGAACTTTCTCCTAACCAATTACTTTGCTCTGGGTCATACTGCCCCCAGCCAATGACTGCCCTTTAATTAAGCCCCTCCTCTGGTAGTCATCTTCAGATTTTTACCGCATGTTCAAATGTTGGGAGTCCTGCTTAGCTCTTGAGCGTTTTTCGCTTTTGGGGAGTTTTACTCTATTTTTCGGTCAATCGAGCCTTGTGCTCCATCGATGATCCTTCCGATTAACGGGGACCTGTTTTTTGTATTCTTCAGCGCCGCTCAAGGGCGGATTTAGAGTTTCTTCGTGGATGCTTCCAGAAGATTCTTCAGGCCTACGCAGCGTTGTCGGACTAGGATTTCCCCCCTCTTCAAGCTTTGCACCAACTGCGGGTTGTGGAATGTTTTCATGGACGACAAATATCCATCGCACAAGGAAGATTGTGCATTTTGCCGTGAACGACACGCACGTTGAAGGATCAGCGTAAGCGATTGAATGAGTGGCTACAGACCAATGCATCTGCACTGGGTGGGTTCCAAGAGCATGCCTCTCCTGTTTCTAGGAAAGCTGGGTGGGCTTCAAGTCATTTGAGGGCGCCACTCCCACGGGGGTCCAACAAAAGGCCAAGCACAGCGAGTGCAACCACTGGGAGTGCCGTTGTGGCGAGCTCCTCGGTGGCCAGGGTGCGTCCTTCATTGCCGGCTGCAATGGTTGCCAGTCAACTCTCCGGATCGTCATCCAAGAGGTCAGATCACCCGGGCAAGCTGAAGGTGGCCAAGACCAAGCAGGATACAGTGTCCAGCCTACCCATGTCCGAAAAGGCCCCCAAAACCAGGCCAAGCAGGACAAGGTGTTTGGAGCGACCACGAAGGCCAAGCAGGACATGGGTCCTGGTGTGACCGCAAAGGCCCAGGTGCACCAGATGATGGTAGCTCCCTCCATCGAGGTGGTAGCGTCCCTTTCGAAGGCTGCGTAGGCGGACCCGCAGGGTGCCCTTCTGAAGGAAAGTGTCCCTCCCTGCCAGGAGGGAGTCTTAATTCCAACCCATTGAGAAGACCCCGGAGAAGATGCCGGTCATCTCCCAGAGACCCTCCCCTCTGGATGCGAACAAAGGGTGGGGGGGGGGGGAGTTGAAGTTCTCCAAGGCACAGATATCTCTGCGGAGGAGGAACTGGTCTACCTCCAGACCTTCCCGGGGGTCGGTGACTAGGGAAATGTCGATCACGCCCTACGACAAGGGCAATGATGCAGGCGACTACAACGAAGATACCGCTGAGGAAGGTGACGGGCCACTGGGCGAGACCCCGGAACCTGATCCTCCATCCCAGACGCCTCTGTCCCTACACCGCAGCTGCCACCCAGGGATCTTTTGCTGAACTTTCTGCACACCCTCCATACACTTGAGATACAGAAGAGGATGTTGGCGTGGTGTTGCTCGTGTCCCTTCGAAGTGGTCACAGTTTACTGAATAGTCAGGTTTTGAGCAGTTTCTTCAAGGTAATGTGGTCTTGTGTGCATTTGGTTTACAAGGCTTGGAACCCTTTCCCCACATGGAAGCAAATACCTTATGAGTGATCCTGATGACCAAGTATCACTTGGTGCTCAATTCAAGTGACTTTCATCCTGCCTTGCTCTATCCCACTGGCACCAACCAGCAGACTTGTACACCTTAAGCTGCTTGAACAATACAGGGTCACCTGTCCTTTTTCAAACGCACACTGCACAGCCATGAATGTTAAAGGATGTTTATACCGCGCACTGTCACCACAATAGTTTTCCCCTGGCACTATGGGGATCTGCAAAGCAAGAGGGTAGGGTAATCTAAAAGGGTACGTTAGTAGGATTGAGCAGGGAAAAAGCACAAGAGCTGTGATGTGCTGTTGGCAGCTTCAGTTCTGTTTACACAACCTGATGTACAATGCCCCAGTAAAAGATGGAACTATGACATCCAAGTAGTCCTCATAGCCCGAGGGTGGTTTGTAGCTCATATACTCCAATCCACTAGCCAGCAGTATCTTTGATAGGCCGCCTTTACCAGTAATTTGGAATTCAAGGGCATATTTTGTGGATTTTCCCAAAATGTACTTAAGCCCAACACCACCATAAACTCGCATTGCTCAGCCGCGGCTCTTTGTAGGAGCATCTGTTAGGACAGTTTTTCTGAAGTCCAGTTAAGGGCCTAGCAAAACCATTCTACTGAGGCAGTACAAGACTCCAATCTTAGTATAAGGCTGTACCACCTGAGTTCGGGGTAGCGTAGACAGAGCAGCCAGGCTTATCTTAGGATGGAGAGGGGGCAGTAGATACAGTACAAATGAAATTGTAATACAAATGATCCAAAGAAACACGAACACTATGTATTGTAAAAATAAAGGATTTATTTAAATACAGGTAGGCCCAGATAAATCTAGGGGTTAAGTACTAACACATTATATAACACTATCCTTGTACACAGACCCAAGTATAAACCCTATTTGGAGCACCGAACAGTAGTTCTAGGGAAGTCAAAACCTTGCTATACACATTTCGTAGAGGCCAAGCCTATTCTTTGGGAGTAAAAGGCCAATGGTTAATTTTAGATTACTTTTGGTAATACAAGGACAGTAGGCCCTTCCAGTTGTACAGTGACTCTTGGAACAAATCACAAACGGTCAACTGGACAAATACTTTTGGTGAATAGTGAAACTTATTCTAGGTGCAGTAAAAACCAATTACTTTTGTCAAGTTATACCAGGTGAGTAAAACCTAAGGATGTAATATACAATTACAGATGCTTTGGAAATCAGGGAACCCCAGATTGAGGTAAGCAATAACTCTGGTAACTTGTTTTGGATGGCACACAGCTAACACAAGGTAAGTAAAACCCACATACTTTAACTTCACAATGAAGGGGAAAGTAAAACCCAATGTCACACTTTACTGAATAGTTATTCTAGGTAGGCAACAACCTAATGTAGACTTATTAAGAACAGGCTAGCAGCAAGTCAGGGGAAGCAAGACCCAGTTGGGGGACACTCATACAGTTATCCTAACAGGACTAACCTGGTGATACCAACAGTTGGAGGACACTCATACAATTACCCTACATGAATAATATGGTGAGACCTAACACATTACTTTGTAAAGAGGCACAACCTAATCACAGGAGAGTAAAATACCTACTTTCGTTTAGACTGGTAAAACAGTGGCTAAGGAAGAAAAGATGTTAACCATACTTTTAAGAATAGTGCATCACACATTCAAGATCAGTAAGAACTTTAACTGTTCACTCTGAGAATTAGTTACCCACCAACTCTTTACAAGTAAACACTTGATTTCTTTTCTAGGCAGAAGTCCCAATCCCTTCAGTCTTTCCCTTAGGGCACGGGTGTTCTCAGTGGCAGAGGGGGGGGGGGTCACTAGGACTAGTGACCAACAGGCAGTGTTAGAAAAAGTCAGTTCCTTAGGAAAATTGGGCAAACAGGTGAGCACTTTACTTCTGTGAAGCCCCTGGACCCTATTCTAACCCTAGAAGATACCCCAGCTGTATTCTAGCAGTAGGACTGGGTGCACTGGATGAAGGACCTCCCAATCACAGAAGACACCCCAAAGATGCACAGAAATCCCAACAGGCTTAAGGTAAGTATTTACCCAAGCCAACGCAGTACCTCAGCAATGAAGAAGAGATTGCAGCAGGAGAACTTCAGGGACTGCAGCCAAATAACCCGGTCACTGGATTCCTTGTCCTGGAGACTGAACACAAGACCTCAGAAGGGACTTTGCAGCAGGGATCGATGAAGAAGGCTCTAGGCAAGATGTGTCTCGTGGGTGAATGCGGTTTGCGGGTTTGGTGCCTTTTCAAGGAGCACAGAAGACAGAAAATTGCGGTTGAATTCTCGTTGTTACAAAGGTCCAGTAGTCTTGTGAGGGGACTTTTTCGGACTTGATTCGTGTCTCTGGAGATACACCAGGATGCCCACGAAGTTTCAGCAAGATTCGGAAGACCGCGCACCATACAGTGGCTAGAGGTCCCAGGGTATTGGGGTATTGCAAGAACGCATGGTCGCAGCAACCCGTGGGATGGCTCAAAATGCAGGTCGGCTTGAGTCTAGTGGGTCTCAACAGGCTCTGGTTCGGGTCGTTTTCGGAGAACCCAGGTCGAGTGGAAGGAAGGGCTGCAGCAGGCTCCCCGGTCGCTGGAAATCATTCCCGCCGCTTTTCCTTCGTCCTCTTCGGCTTTCTGTTCCAGTGGGTCTACATGACTTCAGCTTCCAGGTTTCCAGTATTTATCAGGAACTACAGCACAACTTCTGCATTCTCTCCCCGCATTTTACGAGAAAGGGGCGTTTGGCTGTCCAATCAGGACAGCCAACCCCCCACTGGGATTTGTCCCAGTGGAAGGAAGGCGTAAGACAAAGGAGGGGGAAGTTTTGGACTTGTACCCCACTCCCTGTGCTTAGACTGACTGGAGCCTGGGTGGGGTGTCCAGGGGACTCCCGCCAAAGACAACTCAAAGACATTTCCCGCCCAGGATGTCAGGGAAGGAACAAGAAACACTAAAATGGCAGAAAGACGGGGCCATTTTGGTAAAATGAGCACCCTTCACTGCCACCAGCCATTAAAGGTAAGCTTGTCACTAACAGAATTGTTAGTTTTAATGTAAA
This sequence comes from Ambystoma mexicanum, assembly GCF_040938575.1. Lineage (NCBI taxonomy): Eukaryota > Metazoa > Chordata > Amphibia > Caudata > Ambystomatidae > Ambystoma > Ambystoma mexicanum. Next base: position 246,435,028 of record NC_090938.1, read on the forward strand.
AGGGGATACATTGTATCTCCCCAGCACTCCACATAAGGTCGGGTGTGCTGGTTTCACAGAATAAAATGTAAAAGGGATCCAAAGATCCTTTCTACCCTTGGGAACTGTAGTTCACTCAAGGTTAGCACAAGAAAGTTAAATGGGGAGCCCCTAAGGCAACCCAGCAACAACAGGCACTTATTGCCAATAAGTTATTTGACATGATAACTTTAAAAAGACACTATGGAGAGTCTTAAAAATTACACCCATGAAAAGTTAAGACAGGTGAGTGTGGAAAAAGGTTCCCACTCACTGAGGTATTAATGAAAAATATCCCACTAGAAAAGCATAAAGTTCTGGAGTTGAACCAGGAAAGGAAGATTTACCAGCTCTGTGGAAATCTTACCTAACCATCTCAGACATCACATGGGCAAGAGCATTTTGGCCAAGCCCGAAGTTCCCATACAGGCGTCTTTTCTGCTGCTTCATCTCTAGGACCTACATTTCATCCTTACTGCTGCTGTGCTTTGTGGAAAAAATAAAATATATTAAGAAATGTGTTCTTTAACACTTAAGTGGGCAAAGTTTGCAAATCCCAGACCTCGGACCCACAAATTGTGGAAACTTTAGCTTGTGCATGGTACACTAATAGAACTTGATTGCTCCTCCACCATGCCTAAAATAACTTCAAAGCATCTCGTTTTTCCAACGTAATCTTGCCCTTTGTGAGCTGTGCCAGCCGCCCGCCCCTGAAGAGAAACGAGTTCCCAGGTATTAATACCATTGCACAATGCCGTACATCCCACAGTAACATTCAGACCCCTGACTCTTGAGGTTCCTTTGGGCAAAGACCATTGATTGGTCTTAATGTTGATGTCCAGCCCAAGGTCACTACACCTACTGTAGCCCCATCGGGGACGTAGATGATACAGCATTGTCCGTAAAAAAAAAAAAGTGCAGGCATCCTATCAACCCCCAAGCTTGGGTGGATCCAAATTGGCTGCAAGGAGAGCATCAATGATGGAATCTATGTAAATGCAAAATAGCAGGAGGGGCCTGGACACATCCTTGGCACCCCAACCCTCCCCCTGTCGATTCCCAAGAGCTTAGTTCCAATTCCCTCTAGACTCCATCGAATGACTGCAGAATTGTTAGAATTCAGTGATATGGGCATCAAAATGTTTTCTGGGATGCTCCCAGCCTGCGCTGTCTAAGGCCATTATCGGGTCCCACAAACGCTGCATACAACCGGGTCTTAGTATTGTTTCTGAACCCTGTAGCCTAAAACTCTCCACCTTACTTATGCCTGCCTGGAAGCCTGCTTGGAGATGGTTTAGTGGTGTGTTCCGTCCACCCATGCCTGGAGGTGCTTCAAGGTGCTTTCGGCATCAAGAAGGGTAATCGGGCGGTAATTTGATGGCACAGCCCTTTCCCCTTTATTGGGACAATTACTGCACCCTTCCACGTATCTGGCATCACATCACGCCAGTGGCAAGGACTGATCCATATCGACATCCAGATTGCAGGTTTGTTAGAGGTCTATCGGGATATTGTTTGGCCAGGGGCCTTTCCACCTGACTGTCTCAGCCAATTGCAACCGGCGGGGTAGAGTAAAAAGACCTGAAATAAAACTATGACTACACCACATGCCTGCATACCCTAGATGCAGACCAGCCCGGGGAAACCACACACTAGGCAGAAAACTATTGCAAAATGCGCACACATCCCTCCACAAAGGCACCTAAAGCAGGCCAAAAACGGATTGAAATCCATGTAAAACTACTCACTGGACATCGGCCAGCCCATAAGAATGCTTTTCAAGTGGTCTCCCTGTAGGAAGCATCTGGATTGGTGAGGGAGTCATGGGGAAAAGGCTGCCAGTAACTGGCACAGACACCTATGCTGCCCTCTAGCAACGTAAATAGTCAAGATATGCGGTCACTGCATTGCGCATTCACAAACTTAAATTTTATTATTCTACCCTGGCACCCTCTTCCAGTGTGATAAAAGATGGTTTTTAACACACACTAACTAGCTCCTACCCAGCTTGACGGAATATTTCTTGATTGCTATGCATCCACTATATACTAGGATACTGTGCCACTACAGCAGGCTTGTCCAACCTTTTTGAATGTGGGGCTGAAGCATTAACTTTTGGTCACCGAGTGGGCCGGTGAGCCAAAAGTCAACAACCTCACCCAAAGCAGTATATTAAAGTGATGGTGTGTGGACTTTGACACAATAGCATCAGTCAGCGATAGCCATGCAGTCACAAAGTAGTTTTTGGTGTCAGACAGTGATCAAAGGTTAGTTGCATGTGATTTTTCAGTGTTCTTTTTCTGAAATAGTGGGGGCGACCGAGCGTAGGCGCATGGTCCTATAGAGGTCTCCCAGCTTAAAAAGCAGTCTTGCGCTCACCATTGTCTTGCTTCAGGACCAGTATATGGTTCAGCCATCTAATAGCCCTATGTCACAATTTACTTGGAGCCCTTACCCGCAGATATGGGTCATTTGAGCCTGTGCATTTTGGTACTCCAAAGCCTTTGGTTGCCACCAATAGATTTTCTTAATCAAAATTACTTACCAGCTTCGCCCCTGAAACTGGTATGCAAAGTTTCTATCTGCGCTTGCATCAGATCTGTCATTGCTGGACTCCACTTCCAAATCACCAATTGGCCTTTTCTGTTTGAGACCCCTACCCAACTAAACCACAAGCCCTATGGAAAAGTGTTTTAGTCATTACGGTGAGTAACTTTAAAAACCTTTTTTCCTGTAATGTAAGTTGCCTGTCAGTATCCATGCTGTCTGCCCACTGTTGATTATATGTAGAGAACAATTCAGTGGAGTGCTTACTGGCTGCTTAGTGGCAAGCATTGCAATACAAGACTACCTTAATGTACAAATTAATCTGCTACTAATGTTGCAGAGAGGCTCTGGGCTGAACTAACTCTATGGCTGCTTGTGCTAGCATTATTGCACTTTGCAAGAGTTGCGTTCTATGACAGGATAACTATGGTTTGGCGTTTGTGGCTTGTGTTGGATGTGACTAGTCTACAAACTAGTTTAATTGCTGAGTTTTTACTTTCAGTAAAAGGGGATGATCTCCAATCCATCAAAAAAGAGCTTAGCCAAATCAAACAGAAGGTGGACTCTTTGCTCGAGAGCCTGGAGAGGATTGAGAAAGAGCAAACTAAACAGGCTGGTAAGTTTGCCCTGCCTACTTTCCCTTCCTTCCAAGAGATAATTCAGTATGTTTGGCTCTCTGTAAGTGACTGCTCAACTTTGCCAGAACCTATCATGTGAAGCCCAACTAGTGGACATTTGGGGAAAATGTTTAACATTGGTATTCTATGGTGCACTCTTACCCTGGTTCTGTGTGGTAACACATAACATCCAGTCTGCCAGGTCACGTGCACATCCGTTTCTGATGCCTGTGCTCACCATGTGCACAATGCATGTATTGCTACTGCAAACACTGCTGGGTGTGTCCAAAAAATGCTAGTATTTGGCACTGTAAGAACAGTCCTACTGGCTGTGCAGTCATATTTTTCCACGTCCAAATCTCCTTTACCTGCCAAGTGTGGCAGAGGGGAGCCAACCACACGTCATAGAAACCTAAGACAAATGCACACATTTGCAGCATTAATGGTGTCCCCTCTTTGCTTGGTTCCTTGGCACCCCCACTCGGTTGGAAGAGGCAGTCTGGAGGAGCCTGACCTCACCCTTCCCTGCTCGGGTTATGACTGCACATGTCCTGAGGGAGGGAGGGAGGTCTTTATTCCTAATAGGCTGGGTTTTCTGGTTCAATCTCTTTAATACCACCATTTGCCGCTTCCAACTCTAGTCTTTCAGTTTGATCATACTCTTGTTCCTGCTTTTTCTTTCTTAGAGATTAAAGCAGAGGATGAGCAAGGCACCCCTGGTAAGAAAGAAGAAACCAATGTGACCATGCAGTCAGAGGGTGGTGACTCTGCTGATGAAGGGGATCTGCTGGATGAAGAAGAAAATGAACATCAAGAGGCATCGGTAAGAAACTGGAACGTTGCGGTTTGAACACTGAGTTATGCTAAGCTTTTTATGTGGATTCTAGATGTGTTAAATGCAACAGATGTTCATTAAAGTTTTATTTGCAAATGAAGTATGGTGTAGGCAGCTTAGTCCAGCACTAGGCAGTCATTTAGAAAAGGGGTGATCTATGACACCCTTGCAGGCAGTGTCAGTCTTTCACTGTGATTGAAAACTGGATGTTACAATGCTGCTTTTCTGCTTCCTGATTGGCTCCTTTTCAGTTCTTTCCATCTAATGGTGATTTCAGGATCATGAAATGACTACCTGCAATAAAATGTTCTCCAGCATGGGGTCTAGCATGGATTTACATGCTCATGAATATTCCCAGTCAATCGGAAATCCTCTGTAAAAGAAAAAACAGTTTCACTTAGTCTTTCTCCTCTAAACCAATCACTGAGTTCGGTCATACTGCCCCCAGCCAATGACTGCCCTCTCCATAAGCCCCTCCTCTGGCATCCATCTTCAGATCTTTACCACACATTCAAGTGTTGGGAGTCCTTGTGTTTTGCTAAAAGAGTTTTCTAAGTTTTTGCACTTTCGATTCGAGCCCGTGCGCACTCCTTTGCCCGGCAAACGGGGATCCTTTTCTCTTTCAACGCCCCTCAAGGGCAAGAATCATCAAGGATTTTTCCGAGGCCATTGGGCCTACACTGCATGCCGAACCATGTCGGAGGAGGGAGGCGCACTCTTTAAACTCTGCTCCAGCTCCGGATTGAGGAACACGCTTGTGGATGGCAAATACTCCCAGTGCCTCTGTCTCCATCCAGAACACACGGAAGCAGATTGTGAAATCTGCTTTGGTTTCTTCAAGCGCATCGTCACAGTAGGTTTGTTGTGACTCAACACCAAGGCCTCTACCTTGTACGGCAAGCAAGGGCATGCCTCACCCAGGACTGACCAGTCTGAGGAGCAAGCTGCTAAATCCTTTGAGGGTGCTCCCTCTGTACCCCCCCACCTCCATCCCCACCTCCCCCTCCCCTCCAGGACAAGCACCGAAAGTGTAAGTCGGCCGCGCAAGCGGGTCCCACAACATGCTAATCTCCAGTCATTGCTTCAGCTCCATCTCCAGTCATCGCTTCAGCTCCATCTCGAAGAGGAAATCGGCTAACCCAGGAAAGCTGCAGAAGACCAAGGCACAGGAAAGATGTCTGACCTGGCCCAGGTGAGGTTTTCCTCGACGATCGAGCTGGTGGCGGCTGCCCTCTCTAAGGTGAAGGGGGCTGACGCGGTCCAGGGGACCCCAACGGTGCCCAGAGTGGCCCTCCCTCTGAGGCGGGAGGCCTTGGCCAAGCCAGTGGAGAAACGCTGGAGAAGAGGATGCCATCCCTAAGCCCGACCTCTCAGGACGCAGGAGGACCTGGTGTCCCGATGACATGGGGAAGGATGGTGGAAATGGCAAGGGGGATGATGGCAGAAATGCTGAGGGCCGGCAACAACATTGGAAATGCAGAAGGGGGTGGACGCGGCGGCGGAATCGCCCACACTGCACATGGTGGTTGCGCTGGACATCCATTCAACTCTCCACACACAACGGGCCTGGGGATGAAGAGTAAACTCCCTGCGCTGCCTCATTAACCGCCGCACCTGCACTCCCCCTAGGGATATGGGAGAAGGGCGGTTGTTTCCTGCCTCCGAGAGCTGCTCCCCGGACGAAGTGGGTTCGTTCCACGCCATATCCCCCGCACGTCATATCTTCCAGCTAGTGCCAGAAGAGACCAAGAGGTGGTTTCCTTTACCAACGATGTGACCCCTCGGTGCCTCTCCTAGATGACGTTTGGGATCAGGGCCTGGTGCTGATAGGAAACCAGACCACCGCCTCGGCGTAGAGGGACAGGCTGGAAAGTACCAGAGGCCGCACCCAGGTGCCGAACGGTTGCAGCACTCTCCAGACTCTGGTCTCTGCAGCTGCAAGGAAGAAGTCTTCTAATCCCTCATCTTCAGCATCCATTCCCCCAGAAAGTGAGGGGAAGAAGTTGGACGCCATGGCAGCATGTGGCCTGGGCATGCTGCAACAACTCGTGCCTCAGAGGGAAATCGGGCAGGTCATCAAAGTTTCGGCGGAAGATCATCCTGGTACCGCCAACCCTCCCGTTCCATGACCCAGGAGGCCTACAGGGGCCGTTCCAATGCCTTTGGAGGTAGCTAATGTTACTCCCAATGCAGCACGCAGGCCCCCAAGTAGGATTAAACCGACCAATACATTGGGCCCCCACCCCAGCGGGAGGCCGGCTGGCAGGCTTCGTCAGCATGTTGCAAAACATCTCCCCCGATTGATGGGTGCTGGGCGCTCTTGCCCGAATTGGCCCAGCATGAACAACACGACCTGCGGCGACTCACATCCAGTCCCAAAAATTCACGTGCTCTGGCAACTAGAGGGAGATGTCCATTGTTGCTGGACCTGGAGGACACTTACTTCCATGTCCCCATTCATGAGAAACATTTCTTACGCTTCATCTTTCAGGGAAAGCAGCACCAGTTCAAGGCCCTTCCCTTCGAACTGAAGTCGGCACCCAGGATATTTACGAAGTGCCTGGCACCAGTGGCGGCGCATCTGCACCTACAAGGGATACATGATGTGTACCCATACCTCTGTGGCTGGCTCAACCGTGCCAAGTCAAGGTAGATTGTCGACAACAGAGGACCGTTCGGCTGCTGACGTATCTGGGTTTCTCCATAAACTATCCGAAGTCCTGCTAGATTCCATCGCAAGACGCTCTGTTCCTGGCTCCAGGCTCAACCTGGTCTCCTGCGATAGCGTCGATCCTGGGCAAGGTGTGACAGCTGTTAACACTGAAGATCGCCAGAGTGAGGACCATCAAGTCGCTGCTCGGCATGTTGTGTATCTACCTGATCAGGCTCTGCAGGTTCCCTTCTGGAAGCTTCGCAGACAAGGTTGTTCTTGTAGAGTTCAGTCGAGTGATAATGTGGTGGGGCGTGCGCTCCAACATCGTCGGAGGCCTGAATTTCCAGAGTCTCCCATACCGGGAGACTGTCGGCACGGCCGCTTCCCTGGAAGGATGAGGAGCACACTGGACGTCTCCAGGCCAGTAGCCTGTGGCTACCGGGGAGAAGGGTCTCCATTTCAAAGTTCTGGAACTGCGAGTTGTCTGGGCCCTCAAGTTGTTCGTTCCGTCCCTCCAGGACAAGGCCCTCCTGCCACGAGTGGGAACTCCGCCAGGATCAAGTGGACAGTCTCTTCCTCAAGTGGGGCAAACCCCGGATCGACTGTTACGGCGGCAAACTCCAAATGCCAGATTCGCTAGCAGGTTCCACCAACCTTAAGAGCATGGGGGTTGCGTGGGAAGGCCTGTTACACGATTTCCTCCGTTGCCCCTCCTGCTGCAAACACTCAAACGATGTAGGATAATCCTTTGCCTTGGCGTGGCTGAGGCAAATTTGGTACCCGGACCTTCTCAGCCTGTTGATTTCATCGCCAGTCAAGCTGCCAGTGTTAGCGGATATGCTCACCAGAGTAGGAAGCCCAATCCTACATCACAACCCGGGATCTCTGAACCTGAAGGCTTGGCTCCAGCAGCTTTGGAGTTCAGTGGGTATGAGCTCCTACATCACAACCCGGGATCTCTGAACCTGAAGGCTTGGCTCCAGCAGCTTTGGAGTTCAGTGGGTACGAGCTTCCGGAGGACAGCAGGGATGTCCTTGCCAGATCCAGAGTCGGTGCTACGGGCACAAGTGGAAGGGTTACGCAATGTGTTGCCTGACGCAGAAGATCCTTCTGTACTAGTTGTCCTTGGCCAAGGTGGGCGCAAGCCTCATCAAAGTGCATCTGGTGGCTATCTCCTGCGACACAAGGTCTACGGGACAGTCTTCTTTTTGGTCACACCGTCCAGTCAAGGAGTTCCTTATAGTACTGTTCCAAACATTCCCGCCGGTGAAGGTGCCCACCTCGGTGTGAGAGCTCCACATGCATCAAGCCCCTCTCGTTTGTTTCGTGGAAGACCGCCTTCCTCGTGGCCATCACCTCTGCCAGGAGAGTAGATGAAATCCAGGCCCTGTCCTGCAAGTGAATTTATCTGACTTTGCACGGTACAAGGGTGGTGCTGCAGATGCACCCCCTCCTTCATGCCAAAGGTGCCGTCAGAATTCCATCTCGAAGTGCCTTTGGTGTTGCCTGTTTTTTTTTCATCGCTGGCTGAAAGGACTTTGCTCTGAAGTTCTATGTGGCTTGCACAAAGTTTCCGTAAGACATCTCAACCTATTGTGAACTTTGGTCCTGTGAAGCATGGGAAGGCCTGATCGAAGGTGGCTCATGCCTCGGAGCCCATTCTACCAGAGTGATCAATGTGACGGCGTTCCTGTCTGGTGTGCCCCTGCTGAACATCTGGGTGCTAGGTGGGAGTCAACTCACATCTTCACAAGATTCTGCGTCTACAGATTCTAGCGAGGAGTCCAGGGTCAGCCAAGCAGTGCTGCGTTACCTGTCTGCTGCAGGTAAGAGTATTGCTTCTGTTGAGCCTTGCCACCTCTCGTGGTTGTGTAAATGTTGTTTCTGATGTTTGTTCTGCTTAAAATCACATGCTGTGCATAGGTCCGACATCCAGTGGTCACTGCGGAGTATTGCATTTTGTTTTTCGTAGTCGAAAAAGGGGACGTCGACAAGGCGTGTCTGTAACACTATCCCTATAGTGACGTGCGTTGTACCCACAATCCCTCACGTGTCGAGGTCCCTCAGATTGTTTTTTTCAGCCCAGCTTCTGGTCGCCTTACGCGGAGCTCCTAGAGAGACATTGCAAATCTTCTCTTTGAGAATGTCTTTCTTTCTCTCCTATCTTTCCCTTGGGGTTGTTATCACCAGTTATTATTGCCTCAGCTATGGAGAGGACACCTTTTAAGTTTTGCCCACGCTGTAGGGGCAAATACACTTGGAAGGACACAAACAAGCTCTGTAATCGTTGCTTGCCCCTCGATCATAAGGCGGACAGTTGCGCGCGGCCTGTAAGCTCTTGAAACCAAGAACTCTTAAAGAACGGAAAGTTAAGAGGTGGGCGGACTACGCTATGTCGAAGTCCGTTTCCTCACCCGCTGCCGCTGTTACAGAAAGTGACGAGGAGGGTGATAACTCGACGTCCGTTACGGAAGTCATTAACCCCCAGAAGGAGCGCTCGCGCTCCTCGACGTCCGTCCCCGACGGGCTCGGCTCACGCCCTGCTTATGGGGATGAACACCCCGGCGACAAGGACGCACATAGACCCCATAGGCCTAAGCACACAACCCACGGCTCTTCGTCGAAGACGAAGGATCCATCAGCGCCGAAGGGGACGCAGGGCACTCCGGCGTCTACCTCAGACCGTAAGGGTCTCAAGCCCCACCCGCAAACGCAGCCGCGACCAGCGATTGGGCTTTCATCAAATACGGGCGCTACCTCAATCATCCGACGTAACGCTCCATAGAGCGGTCGTCGCGGAACAACGCGTAACACAGGCAACGTCGACACCAGAGCCCTCTACTGACAATCTCGTTGTCGAGAGCCTGGCGAGAATTGTTTCCGAAGACAAACGTAAGCGGACGACGAAACGAACGTCGAATACCGCACATATAGCTATGGAAACGCCGAAAAAGCGCAAGAGTAGCCAGGAACTGCCCCCTTCATCTAAGGGCACTTCTGAACTACCGGAGGGCTTTTCAGAGGGCAACGGAAACCGACGTTGTGGGAGCGTTCTAAGCGTTTTGAAGGTGAAGACACTGATTTCCCCCCTCTAGACTATTCAGGGGTCCCCCATGAGACCCTTGAAAGACTCCATTCTTGTATGGAGAAAATGGAAAGGTTTTTGGGAAGCCAAAACCCACCCACACCCAAAAGACCAAGAGAATGGCCCCAGGATGACCCTAGGGTCAAGATTCCTAGGCTGTTTGCCCCTTCTACAGACGCATATGACCTCACTGGAGAGGAGCAAAACCTCCAGGAAGATGAGGAGTGTTTGGGTGGAGAGGAAGAACATGAGGAAGAAGGGTTTGAAGAAGATCCTTACACTAGTGCAGGAGCTTTTGAAGATGATACAGCTACCTCGCAGCCCTGGCAATCACCATCAGTGCAGCCTTGGCAATCCCCATCAGTGCACTCAGACCCTGATATCTTTCACCCTCCTCCTCCCAAGGATTCACCTATTGGAAACACCTCTCCCATAGATGACCAACCTTCACTTAATGCACTATTGCGCAAGGCAGCAGCGCATTTTGAAATAGACACAGGGGAGACTCTTCCTGACATAGACTTTTTAGAGAAAGTTATTAAAGAAAAAGCCCCTGTTAGTCAGTCTATTCCGCTCCTGGCTTCTATAAAGAGAAGAATAACTCCTTCCCTTTCCAATCCGGCCTTAGTCAGAGGGGTCAACCCTCGGATAGAAAAGCTCTTCAGCCCTTCGTCCTCTGACCCTTTGTACATCAGAGGACATTCTATTCCGGACTCCCTCGTAGTTACTAATACAAGAAAAAGAGCGGGGGTACCACTATCCACTAGTGAGGCACCACCTGACAAAGAGGGCAAGAAGCTCTATGCACTTGGGAAGAGAATCACGACCTCTGCCGCCTTCTCAACTAGGATTGCAAATAACAATTCCCTACTAGCTAGCTACGCAGATGCACAGTGGAGCAAGCTGCGCAGCGAAGCAGAGGACGCACCAGAACCCCTGCTTTCACGCCTGTTAGCTATAATCTCGGAGGGAACTCTTGTAAACCAGGGCATCGTAAAGAACTCCTTAGATGCCGCAGAGACGGCTGGCCGTTCCCTGGTTCAGGGAATACTTCTCAAACGCCATGTCTGGCTGCGCAATTCGGGATTTAAGCCGGAAACCCAGGCTTCCCTGATAAATAAGCCCATAGAACAAACACATCTGTTTGGGAAAGCAGTTGATGAGGCCCTAGAACATGCGAAGAAAGAGTTTGATACCATCAAGACTCTTGACCAAATTTCTAGGCCCCCTAACAGACGCAGCTATGGCAATAGACGCTCCTTTCGTGGCCAACGGCAGCAGCAAAACCAACAACAATTTTACTCTGCTACCAACTGGCCCTCTAACCAGGGCAACAACACTCAGTTCAGCCAAAGAGCCAACGCCGTGGCAAAGGAAGAGGTCGCGGCTCCAGCCCCAAAGGTTCCACGCCCAATACCAACAAATGACCCGAAGATTCGGGTCCCCTCCCATGCATCACCGTTCGGGGGCCGGCTAACATCGTTCCTTTCAGCATGGGAGGGAATATCGTCAGACCGCTGGGTATTATCCACCATAGCCCAGGGATACTGCATCGAATTCAACGGTTCCCCGAAGTACAGACCCCCACGGAACTGACGCATGACACCGGAACACCTCACTATTCAAGAAGTAGAAGAGCTACTGAAAAAAAGCTATAGAGGCTGTCCTCCCTATCTCAGGTAACAGAAGGTATTTATTCAGTGTACTTCCTTGTACCCAAAAAGGACTTAACCATGCGCCCTGTATTAGATCTGCGCCCAGCGAACAAGTTTGTCAAACCCCAAATGTTTCGTATGGTGACCTTGCAGGAAGTAATCCCACTGTTATCACAAGGGGATTACATGACAACACTAGACATGAAAGATGCATACTTTCATATTTTAATGTTGCCAGCGCACAGAAAATACCTCAGGTTCAAGATGGAGAACAAACACTGCCAGTTCAGAGTACTACCCTTCGGGATAGCATCTGCACCAAGGGTATTCATGAAAGTACTGGCAGTGGCAGCGGGCCACCTGCGCAGGTTATCCATCCCTTACCTCGACGACTGGCTCATAACAGGGGATTCTTACGAAACATGCTTCTCCAATACCCAAAAGACCGTAGACCTTTTGCCCCAACTGGGCTTCTCCATCAATGAAAAGAAGTCCAGCTTAGACCCCAGCCAAATCAAACGATTCCTAGGGGCTCTAATTCGAACAAAGGACGGCCTTGTCTTCCCCTCCAACAAGAGGGTCCAAAACATGCTGTTTCAGATCCCCCATTATGTGGCAGGTCGAGAGGTGACGGTACGCAAAGCAATGCGCTTGCTAGGGATGATGGCGTCATGTATTTATTTGGTACCTCACGCGCACCTGCGCCCAATGCAAGAGTGGCTCTACAGCCAGTGGTGTCAGGCCAGCGGACAATGGGACGATCTAGTGGTGGTCTCGCAGGCCTTGGTTCTCTCGCTACGGTGGTGGACAAAAGAAAACCTGTTATTAGGGAAAACTTTTGCCACACCCGCAGTGGAAGCCACTCTAACCACAGACTCATCCCTTACAGGATGGGGGGCTCACCTATCCCATCAGACTGCTCACGGAGCGTGGACTCCGAGCTTAGCATCCAAGCATATAAACCTGCTGGAACTACTAGCGGTGTTCAAAGCACTGAAAGCCTTTCAGGAACACCTACAAGGAAAGACAGTGATGGTCCTCACAGACAGCACCACAGCCATGTACTACCTCAACAAGCAAGGGGGCACTCACTCTCCAGGACTGTCCAAGAATATATGGAAGTGGGCTCTCAAACACAACATGTTCCTACTTTCACAACATGTACCAGGGGAACTCAATCTGCTAGCAGACAAACTCAGCAGACACTTCCCCCTGCCCGAAGAGTACGAATGGCAATTGCACGAAGACATCGTCTTAGACGTCTTCACGCAATGGGGGTTCCCAGAAATAGACCTGTTCGCAACTCTGGAGAACTCACAATGCCAAAGTTACGCCTCCAGGTACCCCCAGAACCAGTCCAAGGGGAACGGTCTGTCGATTCAATGGTCAGGGAAATTTGTTTACGCCTTTCCCCCGACTCCCCTTCTCAACAAAGTGGTGCACAAGATGCACCAGGAGCAGGTTACCATGATACTAGTGGCCCCAATGTGGGCCCGGCAGCAATGGTTCGCTCACTTGATGGAGATGTCCCTATCTCCCCCAGTGAAACTTCCCTGCCCGTACAACATGCTGTCACAGGACAAGGGCAGGACACTGCATCCATGCCCTCAGACCATGAACTTAGCAGCCTGGCTCCTGAGATCATAGAATTTGGACATTTACAACTCCCGCAGAGATGTATGGACATCCTGAGGGAAGCCAGACAACCTAATACTCGCCACTGCTATTCTAGCAAGTGGAAAAGATTTGTCATCTGGTGTAGAGGTAAGAGCATCAACCCGGTTGACTGCTCTCCCACTAACATTGTTCTGTACTTGACCCATTTACTGGATTCAGGTCTAGTCTTCAATTCCATTAAAGTCCACCTAGCGGCACTTTCTGCATACACCACTTCCCAACTTAGTGTTGTGGAAGATACCAGTTATCAAGGCCTTCATGGAGGGGGTAAAGAGAATACACCCTCCGATAGCTAACCCAGCTCCCGGATGGGACTTAAATGTGGTACTTTCGAGGGGATTGGGTCCTCCGACGTATTCCATATCTATGACAGTAATCACCACAGCTGTGCTGCTTCGGAAACTTTTTCGGCGTCTGCGTCCTGCGTCGATGACGTCGATGCGCCGCCGTCGAGGACCTCCTCCGACGTCATCCGATGTGATAAGTAGGACGCACGACGCCAGTAGCCTCAGTTCCGTTTTTTCCGCGAACGTGTTGCTTCGTGTTTCTCGGTTCTAGCCTCGACTCTTTGGAGTTCTGTTCTTTCTGGTTCTTCGAACCTGTTCGTTTGTGAATATTCCTTCGCAGCGATGTCTTCCACTTCGTCTTCAACCCCGCGTCCGGGCTTCAAGAAGTGCGGGGTGTGTGGGTCCAAGATGTCGGTGACTGACTCGCACGACGCCTGCCTCTGGTGCCTCGGGGAGGCCCACGACACGGATGACTGTGTCGACTGCCTGTCGCTCACTTCCAAGGCCTTACGCGAACGTAAGAAGAAATTGTCGGTAGGTCGGGTGTCCAAGCCCCGGAAGTCGAAGTCGGCGGGGCTTTCGACGGATGATTCGAGGGGTGACTCTCCGCGTCATCGTCGGAAGTCTCGTCGGTCTTCTTCTAGGAGTCGGTCTCGCCACTCCTCTGCCTCTTCGAGGCGTTCTCGGAAGCGCCGTCACCGGTCGCCTTCCAGGTCCTCTTCCGAGGACTCTGCCCGGCACGTCGGTTATCCCACCAGCCGTGCGACGCCGGAGGAATGGGCTTCCTTCGGGAAGAAAATGTTGACGATTCTTGAGTCGCAGGGTACTCAACCGTCCGCGCCCCCGAGTGGGGTCGGCCGTGTGAGGTCGAGAGACGCCGCTCGCAAGAGTGGTCGGCACGAGTCACGGGAGTGGTCCCGTTCGGACAAGGAGGCTCGTTCTCGCCGTACCCGTTCCAGGTCCCGGTCCTCGACGCGATCGAGACCGTGTGCACCTGTGATGTCTTCGAGGAAGACATCGACGTCTGAGGCGTCGAGGGCGTCGACAGGCTTTCTCGAAGCTCCGGCTCCGAGGAAGTCGTCGAAGCCGTCGACGTTCAGGTCGTCGAGGGACACGCTCGGGGCTCCGGCTTCGAGGGCTGTGTCGACGCCGCCGATATTGGAGGCGCTGCGTCTGACGTCGACGCCGATTTCCTCGACGTCGACGCCGATTTCGTCGACGCCGATCCTCACGGCGCCGTTGCCGGTTTTCTCGACGGCGGCGCCGATTCGCTCGACGCCATCGACGCCTTTCGTGTCGGAGGTGCCCCGTGTCTCGGGTGTACCCCCTAGGAAGGCTCTGGCTAAGAGCAGGCACTCTCAGGTGCCTTTCCACCACTTGGATTATATTTCGGAGGCGGATGAGGATTCGGTTCCTGATCAGGTGCCGGATGACATTGTCTCGGGCCATAGTCAATTTGACGATTTGAGGCAGTCGCTGCATGATGCTAGTGGTCTGGACACCTCTCCGGAGGTGGAATTTGGTCGGCCTGAGCCTGGCTCCCATGCCGATTCCTCATACCGGCGCCTTATGGCTAGGGTGTCTGAGTATCTGGGATGGTCTGCTCCCCCAGGGGAGTTTGTGCAGGATGATCTGACGGACATCCTTGATGTTGGTCCCCCAACTGACCCGGTACTGCCATTCCATATGGCTTTACAGCGTAGGGTGGCGGCGGCTTGGACTGCTCCGGAGAGTCTCCCGGCAGTGGGCAGATCCTTGTCGCGGAAATACCGTCCAGCCAGTGGCGACCCCTGCTACTTGACCAGGCACCCCACTCCGGAAAGTTTGGTGGTGCAGGCGGCCACGGCCCCGGCAAAGCAGGCGTCGTACCCTACCATCCCTCCTGATAGGGACGACAAACGTTTTGATGGCTGGGCGAAGGTGTTTTCTTCTGGTGGTATGGCGCTTCAGGCGGCCAACTCCATTTGTGCCTTGTCACGTTTCACGCACACTCTGGAACTGTGTTGCGTTAGCGGCTGAACATATTCCCGAAGGGGACGAACGGGATGGTTTCCTTGCTTTGGTCCAGGATGGTAAGGATGCCATGTGTGAGTCCGTTCAGTCGGGTTTGGACTTAGCTGAATGCGTCAGTAGGTCCATGGCGGCGAGCACCGTGATACGCAGGTTTGCGTGGTTGCGGAAGTCGGGGTTTGCTCCTGATGTGCAGTCCCGGCTCCTCAACATGCCCTTTGATGGTGAACATCTTTTTGGCATCTTTTTGGCAGCAAGGCTGACGAGAGCCTTGAGAGGTTGCAGACCTCAAAAGCTGCAGCGAAGTCGTTGGGCGCTGCAGTTCGCCAACCTCCGCCTTTTCGTCCTAGGGGACAGCAGTGGAGGGGTGGCTCCTTTCGCTATTACTCGTCCTTTGGTAGAGCGAGAGGAGCTGGCAGTCAAAGGGGCCAACGCAGGGGTACCAGAGGTGGACGACAAGGTACCCGTGGTGCCAAGGCCGCTCGGGCAGTTGCCTCTTTGCCCTCAGGTAACGCCGCAGCCGCTCCTACTCAGTCATGAGGCCATGTCCCATGGTTCGCCGGTTGGGGGAAGGCTGGCGCAGCATCTTGTAGAGTGGCGTGCCATTACTTCAGATGTGTGGGTTCTGGAGATCATAACCCACGGCTACTGTCTTCCCTTTCGGCACAGGCCTCGCGACAATCCACCGGGGAACCTCTCTTTGAAGTGTCCGGATCCGCTCCTTGCGCAGGAAATTCAAGCCCTGCTGGAGAAAGGCGCCATAGAACTGGTGCCTGTAGCGGAGAGGAACAAGGGATGGTATTCCCCTTATTTTTTGATTTCCAAGAAAGACGGGGGATTGAGACCCATCATGGACTTGCGCGGTTTGAACAAACTCCTCAGGAAGGACAAGTTCAAGATGGTTACTCTCTCTCAAGTCCTCCAGGCCCTTCGGCTTCAGGACTGGTTGGTGTCACTCGACCTCAAGGATGCTTACTTCCATGTGCCGATCCATCCCACGCACAAGAAGTACCTGAGGTTCGCGGTTGGCGACTCGCACTTTCAGTTTCGGGTCCTGCCGTTCGGTTTGACCTCCGCCCCGAGGGTTTTCACCAAGCTCATGGTGGTGGTGGCAGCGCATCTCCGGCAAGGGGGGATTCACGTCTACCCCTACCTGGACGATTGGTTGATCAGGGGGAGCTCTCCCGAGCAGGTCCTGGATCATCTGTCCGTCGCCTGCCACTCCCTTCACAGGCTGGGCTTCTCCCTCAATTTAAAGAAGTCCCATTTGACGCCAACGCAGAGGCTCCAGTACATCGGAGCAGTGCTCGACACTTCCCTGGGGCAGTGTTTTCCTCCCCTGGTGAGGGCTCTTCACATTCAGCAGATGGTGCGCAAGTTTCAGCATGCCCAGACGCTCCCAGCGTTCGAGTTCTTGAGGTTGCTCGGCCTCATGGCATCCTGCATTCTTCTGGTGCCAGAGGCTCGCCTGCGAATGAGATCTTTGCAGTGGGCTCTCAAGATGCAATGGTCGCAGTCCTCCGGCAGGATGTCGGACCCGATTCAGGTGCTGCCCTCGGTCGCCCGGGACCTTCTGTGGTGGGCCGTCGAAGGCAACTTGATGAAGGGGGCTCCGTTTTGGCTTCCCTGGCCGGAGGTGACGATTGTGTCGGATGCATCCCTCACGGGATGGGGAGCTCATGCCAACGGGCTGACAGTCAGCGGTCGTTGGTCTCCGTCGGAGTCCAGACTCCATATCAATCTGTTGGAGCTGAGGGCCGTCAGGCTAGCCCTGAGGGCTTTTCTGCCGACTGTGCGAGGAAAGAATGTCCTGATCCTGACGGACAACACAGTGGCCATGCACTACCTCAACAAAAAGGGGGGGGCAGGGTCACTTCCTCTGTGCAGGGAGGCGATGCAGCTCGAGTTCTGGGCCATCCAGCAGGAAGTTTCGATCTCGGCAGTTCATCTGGCCGGAGTCGAGAATGTGACGGCGGACGCTCTGAGCAGGCAGAGCACGATCTCTCACGAGTGGGAGTTGGCTCAGGAGATTCTCCTGGAGATCTTCGCCCTTTGGGGGACCCCTCAAGTGGATCTCTTTGCCTCCAGTGTCAACCGGAAGTGCGAGAGGTTTTGCTCGCGGGAATTTCCTCCAAAAGGAGCCTTAGGAGACGCGTTCGTGGTGGAGTGGTCGTTCCCGCTGCTGTACGCGTTTCCTCCAGTCCCCGTCATCCCGCAAGTGCTGCGGAGGTTACGGAAGTTCGGTTCCCGGATGATCCTCATTGCTCCGGCGTGGGCTCGGAGGACGTGGTACCCGGACCTTCTCGACTTGTCCATCTGCCCTCCACGTCGTCTTCCCTACCGAGACGATCTGCTCTCACGGGAGGGGGGTCAGGTTCTCCATCCAGAGGTCGGATCCCTCAACCTTCACGCTTGGCTTCTGAAAGGTTGAGGTATAAGGATTGGGACCTCCCTGAAGACGTGATGGAGGTGTTGCTTTCGGCCCGAAGGCCCGCAACTAAGTCTCTGTACCGTTGCCGTTGGCGTAAGTTCTGCGACTGGTGCAGAGTTCAGAATGTGGATCCTTTTGCATGTGACATCCCCATGGTTCTGTCCTTTTTGCTTTCTTTGGCCCACAGGGGCTTGCAAGTGGGTACCGTCAAGGGTTACCTGGCGGCGCTGTCCATCTTTAAGCGCTCATCTGAAGAATGTTCTTACTTTAAAATCCCTTTAATTTCACAGTTTCTGAAAGGGCTCACTAATGTGTTCCCTCCGTCGCCTTTCCTGGTGCCCGGTTGGGATTTGAACCTTGTTCTTAGGTTTCTTATGGGTGCTCCGTTTGAGCCTTTACATTCTTGCCCTTTGAGGCTGTTGACTTTGAAAACTGTGTTTTTAGTTGCGGTTACTTCCGCTCGCAGAGTGAGTGAGTTACAGGCACTTTCTGTTAAGCCACCCTTCACTGTATTTCACAAGGACAGGGTTGTCCTTCGAGTTCGTCCTTCTTTTCTTCCAAAGGTAGGACGGAATTTCATTTGGCCCAGAAGATTGTTCTTCCGGCATTCTATCCTCCTCCGCATCCTGGTAAGGAAGAGGAGAGGCTCCATAGGCTTGATCCTAGGAGAGCTTTGAGCTTTTATGTTTCTCGCATGTCCCGGGTCAGAGTGGACGATCAACTCTTTATTGGTTACGCTGGTAAGCGCTTGGGGCAAGCTGTGACGAAACAGACTTTGTCCCGCTGGATTATTTTGGCCATCTCGGAGTGTTACCGCTTGGCGGGCAAGGACCCACCGGCTGGCTTGCGGGCCCATTCTACCAGGGGCTTGGCTGCATCTACTGCCCTGCAGAGGGGTGTTCCTATTCGCAACATCTGTGATGCTGCCACCTGGGCTTCAGTGCATACATTTGTGCGGCATTATTCCCTCGATTCCATCAGAGGGCAGGATCTGGCCTTTGGCAAGGCGGTCCTTTGCTCTGCTATTTGATTGGCTATTCTAAATTTTGTTTCTAAATTCTTTCCCTCCTCCTTGATTTGGTACTGCTTTGGGAGTCTGTCATAGATATGGAATACGTCGGAGGACCCAATCCCCTCGAAGAACAAGTTACTTTCTTACCTGGTAACGTTCTTTCGATGGGATGGTCCGACGACGTATTCCATATCGCTCCCGCCCTGCCTTCCCCGCTGCAGAATTTCTGTTGCGATTGCAGCTTACGTTCCGCAAGGCTTTGTGTCGGACTGGCAGTTGACTAATGTCACACGTTCTGGGGGGAAAAAACTACAACTGAGGCTACTGGCGTCGTGCGTCCTACTTATCACATCGGATGACGTCGGACGTCGGAGGAGGTCCTCGACGGCGGCGCATCGACGTCATCGACGCAGGACGCAGACGCCGAAAAAGTTTCCGAAGCAGCACAGCTGTGGTGATTACTGTCATAGATATGGAATACGTCGTCGGACCATCCCATCGAAAGAACGTTACCAGGTAAGAAAGTAACTTGTTCTTCTAGACTCATGGGCCCTCCTTTCGAACCCATGCACAAGGCAACTCTTAAAGACCTCACTCTTAAGACTGCTTTCCTAATAGCTATCACCTCCATTAGGAGAGTAAGTGAACTACAGGCTCTTTCTGTACTAGACCCCTTCGTAACAGTTCACAAGGATAAGGTGGTTCTACGCACACACACCAAAGGTTTGCACCAAAATTCATCTCGAAATTTCATGTAAACCAGTCAATAGAACTACCAACGTTCTTTCAAAACCCTTCCAGCTTGGGAGAAAAAAGTCTGCATACACTAGATGTACGCAGAGCTGTCATGTTCTACATGGAAAGAACCAGACCACTGAGAAAGACTAATCAGTTCTTTGTCTCTGTGGCAGCAGGAAGAGAAGGAGATGCAATTTCAAAGTCCACTATATCTAGATGGATTGTTCAATGCATCACTCTCTGTTAGACTCTTGCTAAGAGAGAACTACCCTTCAAGCCAAGAGCACATTCCACTCGAGGCACTGGGGCTTCCATAGCGTTCATTGCAAATGTTCCCCTTGAGTCCATCTGCAAAGCGGCTACCTGGAGTTCTGTGCACACCTTTACAAAACACTGTCTAGATCTGACTCCCAGGTGGGACAGGCAGTATTAAGACATCTTTTCTCTACTGTTCCTTCTCATAACCCACCGCCAACTCCAGGTACTGCTCGGTAGTCTATGCACAGCATGTGATTCTAAGCAGATTAACAAACATCAGAAGACAATGCATTACTTACCGTAAAAGCATTTCTGATGGTTGTATCTGCTTAGATTCACATGCGCCCACCCTTCCTCCCCGCTCGGATGGAAGGAACATAGACATCTTTTTCTATATTTCTCTTTTCTGTACTCACGTCTAGAAGGCTCCCTCAGGGCAGAAAAATACAAACAGAGGGACCTTGACGCGTGAGGGATTGTGGGTACAATGCACGTCACTATAGGGATAGTGTTACAGACAACGCCTTGTCGACGTCCCCTTTTTAGACTACGAAAAACAAAATGCAATACTCCGCAGTGACCACTGGATGTCGGACCTATGCACAGCATGTGAATCTAAGCAGATGCAACCATCAGAAATGCTTTTACGGTAAGTAATGCATTGTCATATCTATGTAGTCTTGATTCAGGAGCTTGTGAATCCATGCCAGACCCATGCTGGAGAAAAGTTACAGGCAAGTAACTTCTTTGCTGTTGGTTGGTGAAGCAATTGTAACTGGCATGGAATGCAAGATTGGGACAATTTACTGGATTTGGAGGGGTAACAGCACTTGGAAGAGGGCGGGTGTTTCTGCAGACAGGGTGAAGGTAAACTACAATATTCCTAAAGCATGGTGGTTTGTAGTCTTTTTGCCAATAAACCTTTGCTGAAAGGTGTTATACCAGCAGGGCATTGGTTTAAAAAATGTTTTAAGTTCTATACATTCTTTCTCGTCCTATTGCACCACATTCTGCCAGGTGTCAGTACTGAATATTGCTTTCTAGGCAGCGCATGTGACTGGCGTAATTATCCCCATCATATTCCATGTATGTAATAAACTGTACACTGTACCCCAGTTTACAGTAACTTGATACCAGATTCTACAGACTAGTTTCATTCTTGTGAATTTGTATAATGTGCTAGAGTATAAATGGCATTTAAATTTCAAGCAGTGAATCCCATTGCACAATTGTATGCGGCTGTTGTCCTGTTAGAATACTGTTCGAATATTCTAGCATGGTTATCAACTCAGTTTTACTTTTTTTTTTCTTGCTTGTATAGGGTGATCTGCCTAAAGACGAAAAGGAGACGGAAGAAGGTGAAGATGATAGTGTCAACGACGATGAATCTTAAAATCGCTTTCCACTGCTGGTCACTTCCCTTTTTATCCTTGTTCGTCCGCGCCCCAGCACTTGACTGGTATCTGCCATCCTGTCACACTTTGCACAGCTCCCTTGCTTTCCTTTGTCTTGTCTAGTAGTTACCTGTGTTAGTTTGTCCTAGTCCACTGTCTTCATTTTGATACCTCTTTCAGACTTAATAAAGGATGTATGGTTTTTAAGATGGTCTTTTTTTGTCTTCAGGGGGAGGAGCGTCCATTTTGCATAAAAGCTAGTTTGACTCCTGAGTGCATGCAACCACACGCCAGTTCCAGTTCTGGGAGGTGCATCTAATTTTCTGCACAATTCATGTTTTTTGTGCGTGGTGAGATCAATGTACACTTCCTTTTGTTGCACATCAGATTATTTATATGAAAGTTTTCCAGCATTGGATCATTCATGCATGCAGTTTAGGTTAGTTCCTCAACTAGGCAGCCTTTGCCATCACCCTAGAACAGTGGTTGTGTCACTATCCTACCACTGTCCAGGTTAAACCTTCAAAGTGCCAGAATAAAGAAGCGCAGCCCTCCCTGCAGTGGAATCAATGGGGTGGGGTGGTCGAAACCGCCACCTAACTACAGACTGAAGTGGCTTGTCAGTCTCGATCCCTGGGGTTAGAGGAGGAAGTTTACAGCAACTGACTGCTGAGCAAACAGCTGCTACTTTCATTTTAAAGAATGTCCTAGACTGACCCAAGAGCCATCCAGTGAGACAGGTTTCTGATGTTTGGTAAACTACTTGGAATCACATGCTGTGCATATGGTCCGACATCCAGTGGTAACCGCAGAGTATTGCATTGCAACTTGTCTTTTGGGGACTGAAGGGGGACGTCGGCATAAGCGTGTTTGTAACACTATCCCTATTGTGACATGTAGTGAACCCAAAATCCCCCACGCGCCGAGGTCCCTCGGATTGTTTTTTCCTGCCCAGATAACTGGTCGCCCTATAGCGAGCTCTTACATAAGAGACATTGTTTCCTACTACTAGGCCTCCAACCGAGAAATCTCCCGCTAGGCCCTCTAACGCCACAGTAGATCTACCGATAGACCTTTTGGACCGTTAACTCACGCCGAATCAGCAGAGATTGAACACAGTGTTGCGAGAATAACTTTGGCGGTTGGCTTGGTACCTACCACGTTGAAACGCATGGGGCAGGGTGCGGACAAGTTGAAAGACGTGCCATGGTGCCCCGATTCTCGCAAAAGGACAGTTGCCTCTTTCCAACCCCCTGGGAGACCAATTTCGACGCCAAGGGGCGGAAGATTACTTTTTTTTTCTTCCACCCGTGGGCCCTTCTGGTTCCTGTGGACAAGGGAGAAATTTGAAGGGTGTATGGATCGTCTTGAAAGGCTTGTCCTTTTCTGAACATCCTTCCCTTAAGACATGGGTGCACAACATACGGCCCGCGGGCCAGTTGCGGCCCGCCATGCTCTTTTGTCCGGCCCGCAAGGCACAAAGACTTGGAGGGCAGCCCGCAAGCAGCATCGGCCGCCCTCCATTAGGAAAGTCTTAGTTGTCTTCCGGGCCGGACAAAACACTGGCCCTCATTGGCTCAGCACACACGCACCACGTCGCTCCTACGAGCCACGTAGTGCGTGTGCGCTTCAATGGAGGGCCAGCACTACTGCTGGCGTGGTCCATAAGGCTTGATGCCGGAAGGCATTTCAGCCTTGGGCCACGCCAACCGTAGTAAGATTCCAGCAACTTCCAGCTTACCTGCTTTCCAGCACGTCTCCGGTAAGTGGTCTGTTTTGCTGTAGGTTTGTGTGTATGTTGGATGCGGGGGTGTCGGATGTGTATGAATGTTTGGTTTTGGATGTTTGTTGTGAATGTTGAGATGCGGTGGTAGGGGGGGGGTGTCGGATGTGTATGAATGTTTGTTTTGGAGTATAAGTGCAGTGTATGTTGAGATGCAGGGTCTGTATGTGTGCATGCTTGCTAGTTTGTATGCTGATTTGGAGGGTGGTGGGGTCGGGTCTGTATGGGTGCATATTTGTGTGTGCTGAGTTGGGGGGTCCAACTGTCATAGTGTTTGGTTGGGTGTTGAGGGTGCCATGGGGCATAGCGTTTGGTTGAGGGGTGGGGGCACCATGGGGCATAGTGTTTGGTTGAGGGGTGGGGGCCATGGGGCATAGTGTTTGGTTGGGGGCGGGGGCGCCATGGGGCATAGTGTTGCACTCCCAAGAGTGAACCCAATAATAAAGCTAAAACAGGCACAGTTGGGAGATGTACATTTGCTTTTTGAGGCAACCTGACTCAACGAAGGGCATACTCCTCTTGGGCAACCCAAACAGCAAACTATAGCAGTCCAAAATAACGGAATGTCCAATCTAGGGTCAATAAAATATATATGTTAAACAGACGAGCTACAATAACTAAATAGAAATAAATTATAACAATGGAAAATGTGTAGTACAAAATGTAAGTTTGAAATGCAAATAAAAATCGTTACCCCTCAAAAACATTCTTTTTCCATGTGTTTAATACAAATTGGGGTTTTAAAAAGCCTCCCGCCCACATTTACTTTTCGGCCCACTATAGCCCTCATGTAAGGTACTTTCGGCCCTCTGTCAAAATCAGTTGTGCACCCCTGCCTTAAGAGATCTCCTATTAGATCAGCTCCATGTATCCAGAAAATTTGGACTCTCAGCCCTCGGTCCCTGTCCATCATGAGGACGTTGTCCAGATGGACACTTTAGTGAAAGACCCTTCCTGCAAGACTACAATGAGGACCTGGCGAATGCCATGGACAACTGGGAGGAAACCCAGCAAGTGGAAACGGAACCATGGACGCTCCCCATTTCAAGATCAGGATTCTCCTCTGTCCGCCCCGGCTCACCAGGCTTTGCCTGTAGACGACCAAATGGCCTTCAATGCCATCTTAAGGAAGGCAGCAGATCATTTTCAGATCACTACTCTGTACTTGAGCGAGACTTTGTGGAGGACATTGGAGACTTTGTGGGGAAGCCCCCCCCCAAAGCAATTCCTCTCCTTAATTCTGTCAAAAGATTGACCCCCTCCCTGTTAACGCCAGTTCAAACCAGTGCAGTGAACCCAAGAGTAGAGAAGCTATTTCGGCCAGCTCCTTTGGACCCTCATATTAAAGGCCACGCCACCCCCGACTCCCTGGTAGTGACTACACCCGGGAAGGAGTACCCCGTGCTACAGGGGAGGCACCTCTGGATAAAGAATCCAAGAGGTTGTACGCCCTAGGTAAGCGTGTTACCTTGGCAGCTGCATACACCACACTATAGCGAATAACACCATGCTGCTCGTGAGTTATGAAGACGCTCAATGGAACCTGGTACAGGAAGGGCTCGGGAGGTTCCTGAACCAGTCAGGTCCAGGCTTCTTACCATTGTGGCCGAAGGTAGGCAGGTAAACCAGAATGTCACCAAAAACATGCTGGGCACTGCTGAGACGGCAGGTCTCTGGCCCGGGGCACTTTACTCAAGTGGCATGCTTGGCTCTGTAATTCGGGATTCAAGCCTGAAACACCGGCCGCGCTTATCAACAAACCCATCGAAGAGACCAACCTCTTGGGGAAAGCGGTCGATAATGCCCTGAAGACGGCCAAGAAAGAGCACAAGACTCTTAAGTCATTGCAACAGTTAACTACCGTCCTACCCAAAGGCAAGGTGGTTCTCGTCAGTCCTTTCGAGGGCAGTCCCGTGCAAATCGGAACTACAGCGCGGGAAACTAAACTCTGGACAAATATCAGGAAGCCCTGCCTACTACCCACCAAGTGGTCAGCGACGCGGCAGAGGTAGAGGCCCTAATCCCAGAGGAGCTGTAGCCTCTGGTCAGGAATGACCATCAGATCAGGTCCCCTCCCATGTCACCCCATAAGGCGGGTGTTTAACATCTCCTCTCGGCATGGGAAGGTATAACTTCAGACCAGTGGGTTATAAAGATGGTCACCCACGGGTACTGCATGGAATTTGCCCGACCACCACAGTTCAGACCACGGCGCTGCTCACCGGACCATCTACAGATCCTAA
The DNA here is from genome assembly GCF_040938575.1 of Ambystoma mexicanum. Lineage (NCBI taxonomy): Eukaryota > Metazoa > Chordata > Amphibia > Caudata > Ambystomatidae > Ambystoma > Ambystoma mexicanum. The sequence goes on from NC_090938.1 coordinate 246,460,271, forward strand.
ATCGAGGTGGAAGCGCTGCTGGGAAAGGACGCCATAGAAGCCATCCCTATTCAGGTAAACAAGGGTATTTATTCGGTGTACTTTTTTGAACCCAAAAAGGACCTCACCATGCGCCCTGTTCTAGACCTGCGCCCAGCGAACACATTTATAAAACCTTGTTTCGTATGGTAACGCTACAGGAGGTGATCCCACTGTTGAAACGGGGACCACATGGCAACATTGGACATGAAAGATGCATACTTTCATATTTCAATGTTGCCAGCACACAGGAAATATCTAAGGTTCATGATGGAGGACAGGCATTACCAATTCAAAGTGCTCCCCTTCAGCATCGCCTCAGCGCCAAGGGTATTTACAAAGGTCCTGGCAGTAGCAGCAGCACACCTGTGGACACTGTCCGTCCCAGTTTACCCATACCATGACGACTAGCTCATAACAGGGGACTTCTGATACATGCTTTTTGAACACCCAGAAGACTGTAGACCTGTTCAGTCTGGGATACTCCAATGAGAAAGTCCAGTCTGGTCCCCAGTCAAGTAAACAATTTCTGGGGGCTCTTATCTGGACAAAGGACGGCCTTGTTTTCCCCTCCGAGAGGGTTCAGAACATGCTTCTTCAGATCCCTCAATATGTAGCCAGTCGGGAGGTGACTGTACGCAAAACTATGTGTTTGCTAGAGATGATGGCGACATGCATATACTTGGTTCCCCACGCGCGGCTGCACATGCGTCCCATGCAAGAGTGGCTCAACAACCAGTGGTGTCAGGCCAGCGGACAATGGGAAGATCTGCTAGTTGTCTCGCCAGCCCTAGTTCTTTCTCTACAGTGGTGGTCAAGGGAAAACCTCTTGAAGGGGAAAGCCTTCACCACCCCTGCAGTGGAAGCCACACTCCTCTCATGGGGGTGGAGGGGGGGGCCCCCTCTCACCTGCTACAGCACACAGCGCATGAAGTGTGGTCGCCACACGTAGCATCCAACCATATAAATCTACTGGAGCGATTAGCAGTGTTGAAGGCATTGAAAGCCTTTCACACACGGCTACAAGGGAAGACGGTTTCTAACAGCACCACAGACATGGATTACCTGAACAAACTAGGGGGGCACACTCCAGGGCTATCCAAGCTGTCCCAGCCAGAACATTTTTATGTGGACTCTCAAACACAAGATGTTCCTACTGTCGCAACACGTTCCAGGAGAACTTAATCTTCTAGGGGATGTGCTCAGCAGAGATTTCCCACTGCCCGTAGAATATGAATGGCGTCTGCACGAAGACAGTGTCCAACGTCTTCACAGAATGGGGCTTCCCAAAGATGGACCTGTTGGCTACTCAGGAGAACGCCCAGTGCCAAGACTACGCCTCCAGGTACCCCCAGAATTGCTCCAAGGGGTACGGTCTCTGGATAACATGGTCAGGGAAATTTGTTTATGTAGCCCCTCCCCCCCGACTCCCCCACTCAAGATAGTGCACAAGATACACCAGGAACAGTCACCATGATATTGGTAGCCCCCATGTGGGTCCGCCAACCCTGGTTCGCTCATCTAATGGAAATGTCCCTCTCCCCACCAGTGAAACTGCCCTGCCTGTACAACATGTTCTCAGGACACGGAGACCCTACACCCATGCCCACAAACTCTGAACTTGGCGGCCTGGCTCCTGAGGTCATAGTTTGGACACCTTCAACTCCCTCAGATGCATGGATATTCTCAAGGAAGCTAAAAAACCTAACACCCGCTATTGCAAGTGTAAACGGTTTGTCATCAGGTGTAATACCAAGGGTGTCAATCCCATTGATTGCTCACCCACTCACATTGTGCTGTACCGGAACCATTTGTTACACGGTTGGTCTTCAATTCCCTAAAAGTTAATCTGGCTGCTCTTTCAGCATACACCACGTCACAACAAAAGGTGTTGTGGTGGAAAATACCGGTGATTTAAGCTTTTATGGAAGGGGTTAAGAGGATTTATCCTCCCATTTCTCACCCAGCTCCTGGATGGCATCTAAATGTGGTTTTAACCAGACTCGTGGGATCTCCCTCTGAGTCAATGCATAAAGCAAGTCTAAAAGATCTTACAACACGACCTTCCTAGTGGCTATAACCTCTATTAGAAGGGTTGGTGAATAGAATATAACTTAGAAGGGTTAGTGAACTACAGGCCCTTTCTGTTCTAGACCCTTTTGTGACAGTCCACAGGGATAAGCTAGTTCTGCGCACTCATCCCAGATAAATTCATCTCGAAGTTCCATGTGAACCAATCGATCGAATTACCTACCTTTTTCCAGAATCCCACTAGCCTGGCCAAAAGGAGCCTACACACACTAGATGTGCGCAGGGCAGTCATGTTCTATCTGGAAAGAACTAAACCACTGAGGAAAACGAACCAGTTTTGTTTCAGTGGCAGCTGGTAGAGAAGGGGATCCTGTCTCTAAATCAGCTATCTCAAGGTGGATTGTCCAATGCATCGCACTGTTATGTTCTTGCGAAGAGAGAACTGCCCTTCAAGCCTAGATCATACTCTACTCTGGGGGTTAATTTGCAAAATGCCAACCTGGAGTTTGTATTTCCCATGGGTGGAGAAACTTTTTTGTCCCTCCCCTACAGACCCACTCTATATTCAGGGACCTGCAACCCCGGATTCTCTCGTGGTCACTACGACAGAGTGGGGGTACCACCGGACAAAGACTGCAACAAACTATGCCCTGCTGCAGCGTATTCCACCAGGATTGCCAACAATACAACGCTGTTGGCCAGTTATTGTGATGTGCCATGGAACCTGTTACAAGAGGGCCTGCTGGAAGTCCCCGAACCAGTCCGTTAACATCTGCTCTTGGTGGTGTCAGAGGGTAGACAAGTTAATCAATATCCTTAAAAACACCTTAGATGCTGCAGGGAGGACTGTGGCCCAGGGTGCCCTTTAAAAGACTCGCCTGGCTAAAAGAAAAGGCAGGGTTCAAACCCGAGACACAAGTGTCCTTAACAAACCGGTGGAGGAGTCCAGCCTGTTCAACAAAGCTGTAGATGAGGCACTGGAAACCGAAAAAAAAAAAGCATCAGACTTTGAAATTGTTAAATCAGATTACTGAAAAAGGCCCTTTCAGCAGCCAGGTGGGAGTTCTTGCTGCTTCTTTCGCCTGCAGTCCTAGCGTTCCCCACATAACCAATGTGGAACGGGTAACACTTGGTCTTCAGGTCAAGGGTCTGCTGACTCCAATCCGTATCCACTGAGGACCGCGCTGTGGGAAAGGAAGGTGTTGCTTTGCCACCCCTAGAGGCTCCCCAGCCTCAAGTCAGAAATGACTTACAGATCCAGGTCCCCTCCCATGCCTCCCCGGTCGAGGGATGAATAACACTTTTTACATGCATGGGAGGGGATTACCACAGATCAGTGTATGCTCAAGACAGTCACTCCCAGTTATTGCATAGAGTTCAGCCGTCCACCTTCATTCAGACCTCCCAAGTCCAGGCGTTGAACACAGGAACACCTGAAGATCCTGCTGCAAGAGGAAGATCCTGCAGGAAAAGGGTGCAATTGGAGTCATCCCCAGTCTACAGATAAACTGATATTCAGTGTACTTTCTTATACCCAAAAAAGATCTCCCCATGCACCCAGTGCTAGACTTCCGCCCAGCGAACAAATTTGTCAAACCCCAAAAGTTTCATATGGTAATGCTGCAAGAAGTGTAATCCCTCTAACGCAGGGGGATTACATGGCAACATTGGACATGAAAGATGCATACTGTCATATTTCAATGTTGCCCGCACACAGGAAATACCGAAGGTTCATGATAGAGGACAAACGCTATCAGTTAAAGGTCCTTCCCTTCGGCATTGCATCAGCCCCAAGAGTATTTACAAAGGTGCTGGCAGTTGCTGCAGCTCACCTGAACAGGCAATCCATCCCGGTTTATTCTTACCTCGACGACTGGCACAGAACAGGACTCTACGGAACTTGCCTGTCAAACACCCAAAGGACAATAGACCTAGTCATCAGTCTGGGATTCTCCATAAACTAGAAGTAATCCAGCCTCTACCCCCGTCCGAGTCGAGCAATTTCTGGGGGCTCTAATTTGGACAGAAGACAGCCTTGTCTTCCCTTCTAACGAGAGGGTTCAAAACATGCTGTTTAAAATCCCTCAGTATGTAGTCTGTTGAGAGTGATGGTACGCAAGCCATGCGACTGTTGGGAATTATGGCATCCTGCATTTACTTGGTTCCTCGCGTATGTTTGCGCATGTGCCCCATGCAAGAGTGGCTCAACAGCCAGTGGTGTCAGGCCAGCGGATAATAGAATGATCTAGTGGTTGTCTCGGCAGCCCTCGTTGTCTCTGCACTGGTGGTTGAGGGAAAACCTCTTGAAGGGGAAAACCTTCACCACCCCCGCAGTAGAAGCCACTCTCGCGATGGACGCATCTCTCATGGGGGGCGCGCCTCCCCTTCAGCAGACAGCGCACAGTTTGGTCTCTAGCAGTAGTATCCAACCACATAACCCTGTTGGAGCTGTTAGCGGTGTTCAAAGACAGTTGCAGGGAAAGACAGTACTGATCCTCAAGGACAGCACCAGGGCCATGTACTACCTGTACAATCAAGGGGGCACTCTCCAGGGCTGTCCAAACTGTCTAGGAACATTTGGAAATGTGCTCTCAAACACAGGATGTTTCTATTTTCTCAACACATTCCAGGGGAACTCAAATCTTCTGGCAGACGTGCTCAGCAGAGACTTCCCACTGCCCTTGGAGTACGAATGGTGACTACACAAAGGCATAGTCTCCAACATTTTCACAGAATGCGGCTTCCTAGAGATCGACTTGTTCGCAACTCTGGAGAACTCTCAATGCCCAGATTACGCCTCCAAGTACCCTTGGAACCGATCCAAGGGGAATGGTCTCTGGATAACATGGGCAGGGAAATGTGCTGACACTTCCTCCCCCTGAATCCCCTACTCCACAAGATGCACTAGGAACTAGTCACTGGTATTGGTGGCCCTGATATGGGCCAGCAAACTTTGGTTCTCCCATCTGATGGAGATGTGTCGCTCTCCTCCGATGAAACCACCTTGCCCATACAACATGCTTGCTCAGGTCAAGGGGGAAATACTATCCATGCCCGCAGACGCTCAACTTAGCAGCCTGGCTCATGAGGTCCTAGAGTTTGGGCATCTCCAACTTCCTCAAATGCATGGATATATTTAGAGAAGCAAGATAGCCTAACACCAGACATCACTACTCCAATAAATACGTTTCGTCATCTGGTGCAATTCTAAGAGCATCAATCCCATTGACTGCGCTCCTACTCGTATTGTATTATACCTGACTCGCCTACTAGACTCGGGTCTACTTTTTAATTCCCTGAAGGTTCACTTAGCTGTACTCTCAGCCTATACCACGTCCCAGCGTAAAGTGTTGTGGTGTAAGATCCCAGTAATTAAAGCTTTCGTGGAAGGGGTTAAAAGAATTAATCCCCCTATTTAACTAAACTACTAAGAAAAACAGTTTTTTTGTTTCAGTGTCGGGTGGTAGAGAAGGGGATCCTGTCTCTAAATCAGCCATCACAAGGTGGATTGTCAATTGCATCACTCTGCTATTCTCTTGCCAAGAGAGATCTGCCCTTCAAGCCTAGAGCACATTCTACTCTAGGCACTGGGGTTTCCATAGCATTGATTGCAAATGTTCTTCTCGAGTCATGCAAAGCCGCAACCTGGAGTTCTGTACGCACACCAAGCAATACACAAAGAAGGTGCAGAATTCCTAAGCGATAAACTACGCCTACATCAACCGACAAGAACACTGAGATCAAGCACCGACATCTGCCTGGAACCAAAACCCTATAACAGAAGATAACTTGGAGGATCCTCTTTCTCTCACCAGGCACCGAAAACCTGGAATGACCTACCTAAGAATATACGGAACACAACAAACCACCTAGCATTCAGGAAATTCCTCAAATCATGGCTCTTCAGTGTAACCACAACAGCGACGCACTAGACTGCCCACCCCATTAAAACAACGAAAATAACACCAATCTTGGCCACTCTCAAATGGACAAACGCTAAACCCAAAGAACCGACCACACGACAGACCATAAGATATCATGGGAAATAGCCACAAAAGGAGTCCTCCAGAGACTGATCACATACTCTGACCCAGACGAAAGCCCTAAATGACTCCCCCACTCCCCCGGATGTACCATAACCAAACCGGCAGACGCATTTGATAGAAACTTTGAGGAGTCTGCTACACCAGCCCCAGCACCCAAGGAGAATAGACACCCAACCCACATTAATCAATCCATCAGCATTAGAACACCTACAGAGCTGGCTAGAATAGAACAGCGAGGAGCAGTTGGAACACTTACAAAGCACGTTACAGCAGCACAGGGAGCGTCCCACACAAACCAAACCCTGACAGGCGTTGCCCTTTTGCCTTCCCTGATGAAATTGGGAGGATTGGCGAGCGCCACGCTTGGACAGGTTTCTGAAATTCTGTTAACCTTCATACAACTGACTAACAAAAAAACTCAATTTCTGCACTTATCTCACAACAATCTCTCGCACAACAACCCGCATGCACTTCACAACACCGCAACAACACACAAGCAACACCAGGAGGACTGATATCGATCCAATACTCACACCGAAGCTCAGCACCCGGTTTATACAGAGTTGAAGCTGCCAACAGAACACCACTGTCCTACTCCCGCTTCACCTACTAACCCATCCCACCTGCTCATTTGCAGATCCGCCAGAGTGCCTGGGGACCAACTCTGTTGGTGACAGTGCGCGGTACAAATACTTTTACATTAACATCTTTACAAAACTATTGCCTAGACACTCAGTCTAGGTCTGATTCTCAGGTTGGACAAGCAGTACGAAGACATATTTTCACTACTATTTCTTCTCACATCCCCCCACCTACTGCTTGCTAGTCTATGCACAGCATTTGATTCTAAGCAGATTCACAAGCATCAGAAGACATGCATTACATAATGTAATAGCATTTCAGATGATTGTATCTGCTTAGATTCACATGCGCCCACCCTTACTCCCCGCTTGGATGGAAGGAACATGGACCTCTTACTACTCTTTCTGTACTCGTAAGGCTCCCTCACGGCAGAAAAAATACAATCGGAGGGACCATGGCGCGTGAGATTTTGGGTACACTACACGTCACTTTAGGGATAGTGTTACAGGCCACGCCCATGGCAACGTCCATTTTTGATCCTCAGACAAGATGCAACACTCTGCAGTTACCACTAGATGTTGGACTATATGCACAGCATGTGAATCTAAGCAGATACAATCATCAAATGCTATTACAGTAAGTAATGCATGTCTTATGAAGTGCCTATACACAAGTGTTTTAAAGTGCTCGGGGGGAGGGGAGCAAGTCGCTCCTCAGACGCCACAGCTCCTCCCTGGCGCATGTCTACTTTGACAGGGTTCAGCAGGTGCCCATCATGCACGGGCCTTTCCCAACTTCAGACCCCCACGCCCTCTGCCTACGTTGCCTTGCCCCAGACCACAGTTGGCAAGCCTGTTCGGCGTGTGCCTGGCTGTCCACGAAAGCGCTGAAGAACAGACTAGCCAGGTGGCGGGAGCTCTTCCAGCGATCTCCGGAGGACCTAAGAGTTTCGTGAAACGTTCCAGGCCAGAGGTAGGGCCTATATTTTCACCTGCACCCCGCAAGGGAGACTCCTTCCCAGGGACTCTCCTATGCGGGAGGGAGCGCTCGGGTTCTTTTACCAACTTGGGCGCTGTCATGGCTACCGGGCTGAGGGGTCCTCAGATCCTCCCGGTGCCAGGGATAAGGGGCCGCTACCCTCTTATATTGGGCTTGTCCCAGAGGGGCTCCACCCTTGCACCAGCATCATGGCCGAGGGCCTACGCCCTGTTACTGGCAGTCTGTCCGAGGGGGGCGCCTGTACGCAGCTCGAACGACCCCCTGGTTGAGTTTATTTCACCTACCGGGTGGGTGCCCGAGCAGCAAAACATGTCATGCGCTTCACATAAGAGACTTGGCTGAGGGTAGCAGCGACGAGCTGAGAAACGCGCCGCAGCCACGTGGTAGGCAGCTCAACAAAATGGTGGACAGGCCAGATAAGGATGCCCGTTCGCCTCCGCAGGACTTCGGTGAACAACGAGTATCGAAGTGGGACTGGCATCAACAAGGTACGTGGCCTACGGCCTACCCTTATGTGCAGGACTGCTTCCCATTGCGCCTGTATATACCGGGTTGGCAGCGGCCTCAGTTGCCTCTAGTAACCTCTTCAGGCCCTCCTCCTCGGTCAGCGAGGACCAGATCTTTGAGAGGTTCCTCTGCCACATGAAATCTCCTGATATGGAGAATGTCATCAAAGACTCTGTCAGAGAAGTCCTCCCCGCTATGCTAGCGGCACCTCTGCCGACACCCCCGGCGCTGTCTCCTCTGCCGGCCCCTCAGCTGATTCTACAGGCGGTTCCGTACCAGCCTCTGCTACTTCCTCCGGGAGTGGCCCCTGTGCCCCAGCCTTCAGCTCCGGATACTCCTCCACAGGATCCCCCAGACCCTCAGGATACTGAGTAGGAGGAGGACCCCCGACACGCCATCATCAGCCAGGGCCTTCCATGAGCGCATTGCGGGTCTGGCGGAATACCTGGGCCTCCCACAGCCACAGGTCGAATAGCCGGCAGAGGGGGACCTCGCTGAAGGCCTTACAAGGCACCCTTCCAGCAGAACAGAAATTTCACTGCATACCGATGTAGTCTCCCTCGCCAAGAAGGGTTGGCTCAAACCACACTCTGTCCAGCCAGTCAACTGCTGCCTGGACGCCAAGTACAGGCAGATGGCGGTGGATACACGCTTGTTCTCCACCCATCCTCAGCCGCACTCCTTGGTGCTAGCCACGGCATCACTAAACTCCAAGCCTCAGTCCTCATCTTCGTCATCTACGGTGCTGGTAGGTAAGGAGGAGAAAACCTTGGAGGCATACTTAAGAAGCTGTATTCCAATGCACCTTTGGAGGCGCCAGGCTAGGATATCAAGCCTCCTTCTCCTGCTGGGCGGTCTCGGCCACCAAGGAAGCGTATGAGGGCCAGCATAACCCCGCCCTGCGAACATGCACGCCCAGTCGGGGCCAAGGCAACGGCCATCTCCTTTCAGCGCCATGTCCCATGGCAGGTCATCAGCAGGGCAGCTGCATGGGCCACTCCTCGGCCTTCTGCAAACATTACTGTTCGGACGCCAGCTCCAGATCAGATGTGGCGTTCGGGCAGGCCGTTCTCTGAAACCGGTTTGCTTAAGCAGGGTCTCCTCTCTACCCTGGGGCTACATTCAGTGGTACTCGCCCATGCAGTATGGAGGAAAGCGGACGGGACATAAGACTAATTATAAGTTACTCACTGTAGTGACTAACGTACTCTTAATCCATAGTCCCCTTTCCTCCATACGTCCCGCCATCCTCCCACCCCTTAATATTCTAGCGTCATTAGGCAATGGTAAAACCTGCTGTCGACATGTCTTTTGGGGTGTGGTGTTGGGCGGAGTCAGGCCAGCGCATGCTCCTAGAGCCGCGCCTCTAAATTTTAGAGGGAAAGATTTTTCTGGTGAAAAAGGTTCTGTCTCCTGTCCCTCGCGTGGGACGCCCATACAGTATGGAGGAAAGGGGACTATGGACTAAGAGTACCTTGGTCACTACGGTGAGTAACTTATAATTTCTTATTGGGCCTACTGGTAGCGTGCTGCTCTGACCAGTGTGTGGCATGATGTCGGTCTACTGTGGAGGAACGCGTCAGAGATGTGTCTGAGTAGTGGTGCACCTCCCCTGCAGTACAGCACTAGATCTGGGTGTTTAATGTTCTATGGCAGGTGGAGAGGGTGTTGACAGGAAAACTTAGTGTTCAGGTCGGTTTATAGAGGGATAATGCCTTTGGAGTTATGGATCCCAGATGGTGTATCTAGAGGTCTAAGCCCCACAGGATGTAGGTAGTAATCGTAATGCACCTATATTCGTGATTTCTAGAGTTGGAGAAGCATTAGGCTTCACAGCGTGGCAGATGAGAACTACGCAATTCGACTAGATTCCTAGACAGCTGGAGGGACCTATGTTTCACAGAATGGCAGATCTGAATGCACCTGTAATTGAGATTCATAGTGGGAGAGATGCCCGTTTCACAGAATGGCATCTAAAGCACATTTGTATTTGAGGCTCTTAGATAGTGGGAGAGAGGCCTATGTTTCACAAAATGGCAGATCTAAACATGTGGATCTGGGACTCCTAGATGGGGTGAGAGTGGGCTTATTATGAAAGGAGGGTGGTTGACTTGATCACATCTGTGCCAAAAGTCCAAGAATGGTGTAGCCCAACAATCGTAATGCACTATAAGTTGGTAAGTGTCTTTAATAGCAGTCAGCAAAGCTGCAATCATGCAAGCCAAAGTACACACAACCAAAGATTGAACTGTGCATTGCAACTCCCCCTTGCTATGTTTGCATGATTTGTCCCCCATGCAACAAAACCGGTTGGGGGGGAGGGGAGGAAGAAATCGAACAGTCCAGCATGGCTCTGGAAGGAATGAGGGGGGGGGAGAAGTTTGACAAGTATTGTGCTTAATCGGTCTACTATGGAATGGGAGTGGTGAAATTACAATGGCAACTGTATACAATGTTTCAGGTGTTTTCAACTTCTCCAGCATGGGGTCTGGCATAGATTCACATGCTTGTGAATATGTAAACTCTTGCATCTGGCCTCCTGAGACCCACAGGTGAGTGGTAAGGTTCCCCAGACCATTTTGGGCCTGTTCACATTTTTGGAAAAGGTTTTCCCAGCCCGCCTGCAGCCCCGCTCCCACCTTCCTCCCCAGACCCGTTTTGCTTTCCCTTGAGTCCCACCTCCCGCTTCCTAGCCCTCCCTCTCCCCTGCACCCCTCGGCCCGTGCGGTGAAGGGCCCTAGGCAAAGGGCTAATCCAGGCAGTGTCGGTGTCAACAGGGGAAGCCAGTGGCCAGCTGTCAACCGTCGGCTGCTAGTAAGGTAGGAGTGGCCTGGGTGGTAAATGGAGAAATCACTTTACCCTCGAAGTCATGCCACATAGCAAATATACCAACACCGGGTTTATACTGTGATTCTCCAGCATTGGATCTTCCATGGATTCACATGCTGTGAATATTTCCTGTCGGGCTGGGAAACCTTGGTACCTTTTTAACATGGCAGTTTTCCTATGGAAAACGTTGTCCTATTTGGGACCTTTAGGTTGCACCAATAGGACCTCCTGTATAAATAGACCCGCCCCCACGGCTTCCCTTCAGATTTCAACCGTCGCCAAACTGTTGGGATCACCTTGTGTTCTCTCTTGAGAAATTGTTTTTTGAATTGAGTTCCATGGCTTCATTGCTTCGATGTGTTCCGGGACCATCATGTCTGCTGTGGGCCAGAAGTAGTAGTTCCGGCCATGCAAGACCTGTGGTCCCAAGAAAGTCTACAAAGGGGACGGGCATGCAGACTGTATTGCCTGTACCCCAACCTCTCCCTGGATAACTGCGAGATTTACATGGGGTTCTCCCAGAAGCGCAAAGACTGTAACCGGCGGCTCGTTTGCTGGTTGAATGAAGGGGCCTATCTGGGATCAGAGGTTGGTTCAGCCTGGGGTGCAAGGCTGCGGTGCAGAGGCCGTCTCTGTGCCAGAGGGTGCTGTTGGCGGAGCCAGCGCCCAAGAAACCACGCCCCGGAGCACAAAGGGCTTCGGGCGGTCAGAGCAATGCCGCAGACTCTGGGTCAAGTGACCCCGCTTCAGGCAAGCTGAGAAGTCGAAGAATTTGTGTGGCCAGCCGGAGAGGTCTGTGGATCCATCATGGAGGCCCTTGTCCAAGGACAAGGAGAAGTTGCAGTCACATTCCTCCTCGTCAACGAAGTCGTCCAAGGGCAGGCGACATTCGCCGTCAGAAGGAATCTTTGAAACACCATTCCTGCTCTGCTTCCAAGCGGTCATCTTCACTAAGTCCCAGCCCCCGTCTGAATGCCGCAGACAAGTGCGTTGATGGTGGTGCATCAAGTGTTTAAGTCACCGATCCCTGCAACCACCTTGACTACGGCTGGGGCCATGGACTTGTTGGGAACTATGTTGATGACTGCCTCGACGACAGTGGTTTCATCGATTGTGGGACCTTGGAGTTCTGCAGTTCCACTGTGGACCGAGAGTGGTCTGTTGCCGTTCGAGGAGGTGCCGTGGCAGTCTGGTGCTGGCTTTGGTCCTTTGCTCCTGAAGAAGATTCTCCAGCAGGAACCTGAAACCTCTGATTTGTTTTCGAGTCTGGAGGAGATAACATATGGTTCGACTCCACGTCAATCTCTGACCAGATCATTCACAGAGAATCTAGAACCACTCAATCTGAAACACCACTCCTCCAGTCACACCCTCTACGCAATATTCAGCATCGCAAACATATCTACCGTGCCCCCCTGCCATGGACCGATCACTCAACACTGTGCTTCTCCATACCTCTGAGCACAGAGTCAGCAGTCAAGGCCAGTCACAACCACCACCAACCCACACTTCTGTTGTCCCACTATGGAACAAAGTGGTAATCACCCCAGATCTTGAACTCTCACTCAGCACCTCCCTCAACTCACTTTTCCTCCAAGAACGACCACCAGCAATAGAATCCTTCAACTGCTGGTTTACAAATGCCCTCACGCCCCTCACCCTGTCAAAACGTACCTCGCTGAGATCTGGACCAATGCCTAGGTGGTTTACCCCCAATCTCAAACCACTAATAACTATCAATCACCGCCTTGAACAGACTTCGAGAGCCGACCTGTCATCCCAGAACAAATCCACCCTAGCAAGGACAACCAGAATTTACAAATCGGAAATCAAAAAAAGCAAGAAATTGTTTTAAGTGAACAGAATCCAAAATGCTCACAACCAGAGTAAGGAACCACATAGAATCATAGCATAATTCAAATCCCCCTCATGCTCGCGCTTGCCCTCTTTAAGCTCCCAAGCCTCATGCGACATCCGCTTGCTCCACTTCCACAATGCTGCCAACGAAAGACACAACGCCATCATCGCTAAACTAAAACTCTTACCACCACCTCCCACTCGACCAGAGACCTCTGCCCAAAACTACCCACAGTCACATTCTCTTTATTCATTCTCTCCCATCACACACCAAGAATTCCTCTTGCTTGTAGCAGCCATCTGCCCATCGGGCTCCCCTGAAGACCTGTGCCCACCCTCAATGCCTAAAATACTAACTGCCACCTGTGCAGGCAACATTGCACACGCAATGTTATGTTAATTGACATTAACGCCTTATGTATCATTGGTATGACCTTAATGCGCTGGTAGGTTGAAGGCCCTAAAGAACCGTAGTTCATCAGTAGAGTGTCGTATTGTGCGTGGGCGCACCGGATATGTGTGCAGCTGGTGTGGTTGTTGCATGATGGCCGCTTCTTAGCGGTAGATGTGGTGCTGAGGAAATCAGTTGCATGTGTTCAGTCTGGAGGGTGGACACCCAGACTTAGTTCTGGCTGCGTTAGGCCTGAGGAGACGCCTAAGCTAGCCGGTATGTGCTCAGCTAGCTGTGTTTTATTAGGATGATGAGGTGTTGATGGGGTCCTGTTAGCATGAGAACAGCTAGACCAAATGTGTCCTAGTATAGCTGTGCTCTAGTTGAATGATGATGTATAAGGAAGAGCAAGTGTAGTAGTGTTATATGGTGGTTATCAGTAAAGCGTCTGTGACCAAGCACGAGAGCAGGACAGGGGGCGTACATAGCAACTTGCGTATATAAAGCGACAGGATGGATAGGGTAAATGTGTGATACAGATAACATGGGGATACTGGTACATAGCATATACATAGTGTATATAGGACATACAGAGATATAGCCATTCCATTCACTCTGTCCTTTCCTTCCATTCACTCTATCCTTTCCATCCACTTTTTCCATCTGTTTCATCCGCTCCATCCTTTTCATCCTTCTGGAGAACGGGTGTTGTCTCGATCTGCACCACAGATGACGATATTAGTGACACTTTCTAGTGACATTAGTGACACTTAGATTCAACTTTAACACAGTGACGCTATTAGGGCACACTCAATGATGCTGGGAATACCTTCTAAGTTCAAACCTTAAAACAGTGACGCTAATAGGGCACACTTTCGAAGTTCAAACCTTAACACAGTGGTCCTTAATCACTCACATCAGAATCTTTCCCCAAAGCCCTAAAAACATCATGCATCAAACCATTCTCAAAAAACCTTCTCTCGACCCACTCACCCCCACTTCCCCCAAAACTACCGCCCTATCTCCAACACTCGTTTCATTGCCAAACTGATGGATTGCGCAGCATACAAACAGCTTGGCCTATTTGCTGAAGCCAACAACCTCCCAGACCCAGCGCAATCAGGCTGCTGACCATTCGGGGGGGGGGGGGGAAGCAGAATCTTTGCTAGTCTCTATCTGGGATGACCTTAAAAGAACAGGAATTGCAGACGGCTGTGCGGTTCTCATCCTGTTAGACCTCTCCACAGCCTTCGATACCATTGATCACTTGATTCTATTAGTTGTACTATAAACATTAGGAATCAAAAGCGCATCCTTTCGTGGATCTCCTCCTTTATCTCTAATCGGTTGCAAATCATGCACCATGACCAGTTCACATCCATATCACGACCAGTATGTAAAGGTGTTCCCCCAAGGAGCATCTACATCACCCTTAATTTTCATCTACTCCATGCAACCCATTTCTGCAATCTGCTCGTACAACCTTACCTGCTACAACTATGCAGACGATGCCCAGATTGTCCTCAAAAGCACTAATTCCGAAGGCTCTGGCAGCACGTACCTGTCATTGTGCCTTTCTGCCATGGACCACTGGATGACGACCAACCACATAGGTGTGGTGGTTGAGGAATCAGGAGTATGTGTTCGGTCTGGCAGGAGTTATCCAGTCCGAGTGAGGCAGCGTTAGGCCTGACGAGAACGCTTGGCTGGGGGTGAGAAACCAGCAATGTTTACTTAGAGTGATGGGGAGTGAGCGGCGGATGTTGATATGAGAACAGTTATACCGAATGGTGTCATAGTATCTCTGTGTTCTACTTGAGTGGTGGTGTAAGGAGAGAGTAAGCGTGGGGTGTGAAATGAAGTATGCTCTTACAACGGTTCCTTGCGTTCCACATCAAAGTCTGCACATTACGCAATTCAGAGGGGTCCGGTCCGTGCAATGTGTTTTGTTTCTCATCTGCTCTTATGCACTATTCATCAGGTCAGCGAATTCATCCGTATAGCGTACTCCTCCATCTAGCATAATCATGCGCTCTGGTCCATTCATTCATTTGTTTCGTGCGTTCACCCGCTCCCCAGGCTCATCTGTTACGCACTCATTCGCATCAGATGCTCATCCGCCACTTGTCAGTTCTGCATTCATCAGCTCCGTTCACTCTTCCGTACAATGTACTTATCTGTTTTGTGTACACTCGTTTTCTCGCTCTTATTGTTCGTTCGACGCATACCCGTTCTCTCGCCATACTCAGCCGCTTACTACACTCGGTTGCCCGACATACTCAGCTGCTTGCCATACTCAGCCGCTCGCTACATTCCGTCGCTCGCCAGATTCAGCCGATAGCTGTACTCAGCCGTTCCCTAAGCTCCTCCGCGGTCCATGTTCTTCCCCTCGTTACACTCAACCGTTTTCTACATTCATGTGCTCTCCATATTCATTCAGCCGCATTCTACACTCATGTGTTCTCCACATTCATCTGTCCACCACATTTATTGGCTCTTCATATTCGTTCGCTCTGTACGCTCACCGCCCTCCACAGTCATCCGCCCTCCGCAATCATCCGCCCTCCGCAGTCATCCGCCCTCCGCAGTCATCCGCCCTCCGCAGTCATCCGCCCTCCGCAGTCATCCGCCCTCCGCAATCCTCCGCAGTCATCCGCCCTCCGCAGTCATCCGCCCTCCGCGGTCATCCGTCTTCCACACTCATCTTCCACAGTCATCCGCCCTCCACAGTCATCCGCCCTCCGCGGTCATCCGCCTTCCACAGTCATCTTCCACAGGCATCCGCCCTCCGCAGTTATCCGCCCTCCGCAATCATCCGCCCTCCGCAATCCTCCGCAGTCATCCGCCCTCCGCAGTCATCCGCCCTCCACGGTCATCCGCCCTCCACGGTCATCCGCCCTCCACGGTCATCCGCCCTCCACGGTCATCCGCCCTCCACGGTCATCCGCCCTCCACGGTCATCCGCCTTCCACAGTCATCTTCCACAGGCATCCGCCCTCCGCAGTCATCCGCCCTCCGCAGTCATCTGCCCTCCGCAATCCTCCGCAGTCATCCGCCCTCCACGGTCATCCGCCCTCCACGGTCATCCGCCCTCCACGGTCATCCGCCCTCCACGGTCATCCGCCTTCCACAGTCGTCCGCCCTGCACAGTCATCTGCCTGCCACGGTCATCCGCCCTCCACGGTCATCCGCCCTCCACGGTCATCCGCCCTCCACGGTCATCCGCCCTCCACGGTCATCCGCCCTCCACCGTCATCCGCTCTCCACCGTCATCCGCTCTCCACCGTCATCCGCTCTCCACCGTCATCCGCTCTCCACCGTCATCCGCTCTCCACCGTCATCTTCCACAGGCATCCGCCCTGCCCAGTCGTCCGCCCTCCACAGGCATACACCCTCCACAGGCATACACCCTCCACAGTCAACCGCCCTGCCCAGTCATTCGTCCTCCAGTCATCCGCCCCCCAGTCATCCGCCCCCCGCAGTCATCCGCCCCCCGCAGTCATCCGCCCCCCGCAGTCATCCGCCCCCCGCAGTCATCCGCCCTCCGCCGTCATCCGCCCTTCACAATCTGTCAGCAGCGTTCATCTTCCACGCGCATTCCACTCGTCGGTACTCAGTCGGTCTCCCACCCTCCACATTCCTCCGCTTTCCACATTCTTCCGCTCTCCACACCCTGTCGCTCCCCCATTCAGTCGCTGATACTTTTCTCTACTCATTACGCGCATCTGCTCTCCACGTTCTGCTCTGTATGCTCTCTTCGCTCAACAAGCTCCTTCGCTCTGCATGCTCTTCCATTCTCCACCTTCCTCCACTTTCTACACATAGCCGCTCTGCATACTCGGACCGCTTTCTACAGTCAATTGGTTTACACACTCATCCGTCACCCCCATTGATTTTGCTCGTATTATTCATCGGGTCTCCAGACCCAACCGTCTTCCAGACGCACTTGTCAACCGCTTTCATCCTCCACATTCATTTATACTTGTCTAGAATCATCTTTATTCATTCGCCCTTCTCACTCCCACACTGATCGGCTTTCCAAGCTCGTCCACGCTCTATTTTTCTTTTGCCCAGTGATCAATTCGTGTTATTGACTTCACTGTTTAGATCTACATTACTCGTTTTAATTTCATTTGTGAACATTTGATACAATCTGTGTTTTTTTTTTTTTTTTTGCTTTTGGTATTGCTTTAGGTGCTTCGCTGGGTCGGTGTTATTTTGATGATGCTAGAACGGAACCGGTTGGTTTTAGGGAAAGAGCCAGGTTTTCAGTAGTTTGCGGAAAGCTGTTAGCTCCTCGGTTAGCCTGATGTGGGGTGGGAGAGAGTTCCACAGGGTTGGGGCTAGGGCTGAGAATGATGCTCCGCCTAACCTGACTGAGTTAGTCTTAGGAATTACTAGGAGGCCGGCTGTGCTTGATCTGAGGGTGCGAGTGGGGTGATAAGCTATTAGTTTTTCTTGAAGATATTGCGGTCCAGTTTTATCTACTGCTCGATGGGTGAGGCATAGGGTTTTGAAAGCTACCCTACGGGCTACTGGAAGCCAGTGCAGTGTCTTGAGGGCTGGGGATACGTGGTCTCTTGGACCAAGCGCAAGTAACACTTTGGCCGCTGCGTTTTGTGCTCTTTGAAGTTTGTTCATTTGGTAGGCATGGATTCCGAGGTATAGGGGGTTGCCGTAGTCCAGCCGTGAGATGACGATTGATTGTACCGCAGAGACTCTGTTAGGAAATGATAGATATGGAAAGACGCGCCTAATGTTTTTGAGGTGGTAGTGGCAGGACTTTGAGACATTGTTGACTTGGCGCGAGAGTGTTAGGTCAGAGTCTAGGGTGCATCCAAGATTTTTCACTGTGTTGGAGGGTATCGGTGAGTTGCCCATGGCGGTTGGCCAGGGTAGAGGGTGCGGGAGAAGATCTGGGTTGCCGCACACCATGATTTCTGTTTTGGAGGGGTTTAACAGGAGGTGGTTTTGGGTCATCCAGCGTTCAATGTTAAGGAGGCAGGATGCCAGGTCTGGTCGTGAGTTAGGATTCGTGTTCAAGAATTTTAGAATTAGTTGTGTGTCATCGGCGTAATTGTAACATAGGATGTTGTGTGCACGAATTATCGGTGGGAGGGTGGTCAGGTAGAGATTGAAGAGGAGGGCAGATAGACACGCTCCTTGTGGGACTCCTGTGTCGACTGGTCGGGCTTGGGAGGTAAAGTTGGAGAGTGTCGTTATTTGGTGCCTGTCCTTGAGGAATGAGGCTATCCATTTGAGGGCGGTTCCACGTATTCCTAGGGAGTGGAGGCGATCAAGGAGTATTGAGTGATTGATCGTGTCAAAGGCGGCTGATAGGTCAAGAAGGATTAGTGCGGCGCATCCCGCAGAGTCAGCAGTCATTTTAAGGTCGTCCCAGATAGAGGTTAGGGTGGTTTCAGTTCCGTGACAATTCTGAAGCCTGATTGGGCGGGGTCTAGGAGTTTGTTGGCTTCAACAAAGGCGTTAAGTTGAGAGTAGGCGGTTCGATCAATGAGTTTGGCGAGGAACCTGGTGTTTGATATGGGGCGGTAGTTTTTGGGCTCAAGCGGATCGAGCGAGGGTTTTTTAATCAGGGGTTTGACGTGCGCCAATTTGAATGCGTCTGGAAAGGTACCGGAAGAGAGGGAAGCATTTATGATAGATCTTGCCATAGAATTCTACCATCGAACCCGAACTCGGTGCCTATGGAAGAACAAAAACAAGAGCAGCGTTCACAGCCCACTCCTTCATTGCCTCCTCAGACGAGACTTCAGATGCGGCATTGTAAATCAGCACTTCCAGTTGCATCACGCCGTGATCTTGTGAACACGGCGAGTAGCAATCGAGTAAGTGCTGATTGTGTTGGCAATGAGGGAAGTGGGAAGAAACGTGCGATAAAACAGTTAAAACACCATTCTGTTAAAAACACACTGCAGTGGGTTCCCCTTTGTTGAACTCATGTCTCTGCCCCAAAGTCCTTACAAGCTCCCCCCAAGCATCCCAATCCGCTCCCCACTCGCTATATGCGGGGCACCTGGCTCTCGGCAAAGCTATTGCTGCAAATCAAACTGAACAACGAAGAGCCAGTTGAAAATAATGTGCAAATCGAGACAACCAGTGGAATTCAAGTGAACAGAGAAGAAGAGATGAGTGCTACTCTAGGTGTCTCAATCCCCATGTTAAGTAATGGTGGTAGGGGCGGAGGTTGCGTGCTGCCTTAATCAAGACCAGCAAATGCATGAAAAAACATAAGGCGAACAAAATGAGACGGCGCAATGCAAAGTCGCTCAAAGCTACGCTATTACCATGGAACCCCGGCTTGACAATAACTTACAGCAGACTGTCACATCTGATTTATTAGCAGAGTCGAACGTTGCTAAACAACACTAGGAGGAGCAGTGCAAAGCTTTATTCTCCTTATGTGAACTTAGTGTCTTGGCTGGAGCATGTTATTCACACCGAGAAGCAGTGCAAAAGTCCTCAATACACAAACCCCCTATACCATGCTGAATGCACAAATAATCAAAACCAATGGACGCTTCACAGGACTGCATTGAGAACAACTATAGGCTTAACCACATATGATTGAATGTAGCGTGGACTCAAGTAAGTGTTAACAGTGAAGAAACATTCTCTAGCCAGAACCTTGTAACCGGCACGCCACAAGTGCAACTTAAACCTAATTAAACATCCAAGCAAGCTCGACAACACTTAGAAGTGGTGGTGCCGTCATTGTCATCAAGTCCGGACATCAACTATATTCAAGAAAACGCATCCTTAAATGTACGTCCAAACTCATTAGCCGTTGCTGATAAACTACTGAGAGATTTGACTCAGATAAACAACAAATTGAGCTATAGTGCAACGCTCAACAACCCCTCCAAAGTGGATGACCTTTTGTGGCTGGATAATTGTCCAACACAGGACGACGTGTTCAAAATTAACACCAACATCAGCAAACACCCACACAAATGCTGAAGAGTGGACCTGAGTGAATCACCGGCCATACTGAAAGACCTCAAACATCAAAAGAAAATACCAGAAAGGGACGGACCAAACAACGTAAACATGATGAAACCAGCTTGAGCGAGGAACAAATGTACCCAAAAATGCAAACGGCTCAAACAGGCCAAAACCTTGCACTAAATGGAATAAGTGAGCAGATAAAGATACAGCTCGACAGGATGGCAAAAGACCTCATCCCTAACATCATATCCACCATTACTTTAACGGTTTCCCCATTTCTTAAAATGTATGAGCATTTAAATGACAATCTTAAGGATCAAATCACGCTTAGCGCCTTGATGAACTCCAAGTTGGTTACCTTGGAATGTTAACTTGGAACGTGAACTTGCCATTTTAAAATCACACATCTCAAAGGAAATCCCAAAGGCAGATACAACAATGAGTCTCCTAAAAGAACAACTAAAGAACAATGCTGAGGATAAGTGATTACTCGCAGAAGTAGCGAAAGAAGCTCTATGCACCCTCAAGCAGTGCAAACGAGACCAAGAAATAAAAATGTCATGATATGTCTTGGACAAAAAGCATGAAAACAACAAATATAACTCACTTGGACAGAAAGGCACGGACATATTGTAGGCAACATTAGCTTCTGCGAGAATTCTCAGGAAAATACAGAGGTCGATGCATTAAATCCAGGAAGAAAAGAAAAAAACGGTGGCAATCAAACATTCCATGAAAAAAAGAACAAAGACTTTGCACTCTTCAGTTAATGAGGGCTTACAGTGTGTTTCCCCCTTCTGTCCCCATGTCCTCTCTATACCGTTGGGATGCTACAGTATTGGATACACTGAGCAATTGTCTACCACACCCCATTTGCCAGTCAGGGACCAGTATACCTTCCAGCCTACCTGACCCTCCCAATACTCACAAAATTGTGAGTTCTGACTCTAAATATGAACACTCTGCATGTGACACACTTCCACTTTTTGGTGAGCATGCACTTTACCCTGTGCATTGTCTTTATGTAGGACCCACGGGAACTGGTGCACCTCTTCTCATATCTGTGCACCTCTTCTCCTTGCCTTGTTCAATACAATCTCTGCCTCCACCATTTGTTTTTAACCCTTGTCTATTTTTAATTCACATGCATGCTCTGGCAGCCTCCTTTACCTTTAACGTCCTGTACCGGTCCTGCAACCTATCACTCTCCTAGGTTGGACTCTTTCCAGCCTATCCACTTGCGTCCTTTGGGCGCATACTAACTTGATAGTTGCTATATTCCTGACCAGACCGCTCCTCCTTTTCTCTTTTTTTCCTCAGGGGTCCCCTCACTGCACATCTGACTCTGGTCCTGAGGAAGGCGGATATTCCATCAACACGCCGAAACGTAGCCCACCCCTGCGTCAACATTCAGTTACGCATGAGTGGTGCGCCTTTCAAGAACCATGCAGGAACCACACGTAGACTCGAAAGACATTGAGCTCTACTTATTAGTAGTATGATATAACTATCAGCACAATTTCTCCAAAACTATATGTATAATTGTTGTACATGCTACGAGAAACTGATTAATCAATGACTAGATTTTGGTCATGATGCTTTGCTTAATTCATGTAATGTTTGTCCTGTAATTTGCTTGTTGATGTACTTAAAATAATGCATGGTTCTAAAATACCAATTGTATTTATTTTAGACCTTTCCAATTTCCTTTTCCTTCATCTTTACTTCTTTCTATTACTGATTTTGACTTCAGGCTTCTTGATTTACTATTGCCTACTTAACATTTGTTTGTATCTAGAAATTGTCACTCTTTAATTTGTTTAATTTTGTTAGCTAAAGAAATAAACAACGTGAAATTTTAACCCATATATATGCTGAGTGTCCTTTATAGAGTGTTTTTGCTCCGATACATTTGAGAGCCGCCAGGAGGACATACTAGTATGTGTTATTTAATAACGCATAATGATGGCTCCCCGTTGAGTAGAAAGCCATCACAAGTACACCACACTAGGTAGTAAATAGATGCACCTAGCCAAGAGTGATCCCTTTTCAGCCATTGTATATTGAGACAGCACACAGTGAATCACTTTACTGTTAGAGTTCACATTTTTTCCTGCTGAGACACACTTACGTGTCTGATTGTGTTCTTAATCCCAGTCCCAGACAGCGTAGGGATCTACCCTCTAGTTTACAAGTAGACTGTCCTTAGCCAGTCCTTCACGCCACCGGCAACTTAAGTATACACACCTACTGTTTTATTAAAGGCGCAAGAGCGTGCTCACAACTTGTATCCAAGGAAAGGAAAACACAGGAAAGAAAGGCAGCTCCTGCGTTCTCCACTCTGCCGTAGACTGTCCTTAGCCAGTCCTTCTCCTGTACGCAGTCCTGTCACCAGCAATTAGAGTAAGCTGTGCAAAGGTGTTTGTGCAACTCAAGGGGAGCACTCCCAAACATTCTGGGAATGCTCACCGGGGAACTGGTGTCTAAGAGCAATACCCACGAGACAAACAAGGCAAAGTCTCCCTAGGAAAATACCTGCGTGGTGGCACTCGCCACCTGCTGTGCAACCAAAGACCGGGCAGACGAAGATGAAATTGCCCTGGGTGCTGGCAGACTACCACGACAACAAGGATCTCTTGCCCAACTAACTGAATTTGACATTTCGGGTTCCCTGTCAAGTCTGGGTCTGTGCTGAAACCTCTATCGAAAAGGCTTGAGATGTATTTTGATGCCACTAAATGATCATGCCAGGAAATCCACTCTACTGTATTCTGCTATCCATAAGGTGTTGAAGACCCTGTGGCCAGCTGACAATTCATACGCTGCTGCCATGGCAGCACTGAGGGAGTACTTCACGCTGATGGTCAATATTGACAATGAAAGATTCATGATGAGATTGGCGAAACAGAGAGAGAGAGAGTCTTGATGCGTTCCATAGAAGACTACGCCAGCTGGCCTTCACATGTGCGTTGACCAACAAGGAAAAGGAGGTTCAACAACAGCTGATCCAGGGCTGCCTGAAGAGAGGGGTCCTACAAAAGCCAGGTATCACATTGGCTCAGAAACTAGAACTTGGCTGGTCGTGTGAGCTAGCAGACATCGGAGCATCCGAGGTGGATAGTAAAGCTGGAAAAGGGGTGTGTACAGTGGACAAGCTGCTGTTAAACAAGTCCCGTAACTTGAACTGATAAAATAAGGACGCATGGACTGAGCCCACATCTGCATGCCCACATTGTGGATATGACCTGCAACACTCAGGGGACTGTCCAACCAGAAGACACTTTTGGGAGATGTGGCATCTCAAACCATTTTGCAAGGATCTGTCTGGCTCTGGCGCCTGTCGCGCACGCATCTACTAGCAACCCTGACCACCTCCCTGTCATGCACACATCTGCCAGCAACCCTGAACTCCCCTGGGTTCGCCCTTGTCCCTCAACCCCATCACATTCCTCTGAGGTTCCGGGACTCACATGTGCAGCCCCCAGCTTCTCGTGTGCCAGCACGGTTCATCCACAATGGGATGCACTCTCGATTGCGCCCGTTCCATTGGCATATCCCCTGGCGCCGTAGAGACCGACTACGCTGCAGTTCACTTCCACGTCACGTGTCTAGCGCCTCGCATGACTCAAGAACCCGTCCACGTGATGCGGTCGCGCATCACGTGACAAGGAAGTAGTTCCGGTAGCGCGAGCATTTAAACAGTCGTCCGGATACTCACTGCTTCACAGCTGTTCACTACGACTCTGTTTGGCGTCTCGAATGTGATCATTTTGGATTTTTGGAACTCGACCTCGGTTTTGGAACAAGGACTTCTTTTGGAAATACTCATTGGCTAGTGGCGTCTTGGATGAACTTTGTTGATTGACCATGGACTGTTTCTTGGATTGCTCTTGGACTTCCTCTCGGCACTTTGTTCTCTTTGGCCCTCTTGTCAACCCTCCACAGTTACCTGGATCTGGATCCCGTAATCGGGTGGGCCTGATTACCACACTCCTAACTGGGTCCTAAAAGGGTCCGCAGCGCCATCTCTCTCCCTTTTATGCGGCTTGGGGTCTCCAGAGGTTTGTGGTTCTGGAGAAACATCTCCCACCTGTGGCCTCAAAGGTTGCACAGGGAGTGACTTGGGTTCTCTCTGTGCGACAATTGGGGACGGAGGTTTCTTCTGCCTACATGAGTCAAGTCACAACAGTGCCCACCACACACCCAAGAGGCAAAGAACGGGGAAGGCAGCCATTCCAGAAACCGACTCAAAAAGTGGTACAAATGGAGCCAACAGAGAAAGAAGATGAGCAGCCAACAAAAGAAGATGTGGAAGATGTTTTCTGCATCTCGAGTGTGATGGAGTTAAGAGGCAAAAGAAAATGTCAACCTAAATGTGTTGTATGCATCAACAACACAGACAGCCCAGTGCTGATTGATGGAGGCGTGTTGGTTAAAGTTATGCCCGACTCCCAGCAAAGTCCAACGAGAACCTACAGCACTCGACTGCACACATGTATGAATCTACAGCTTTGGAGGGAAGACAACTCTGCCTCTTCAGGGTTTGTTTGTTGCACCAGTGCAACATGAAGGGTCAAAAATTAAAACCAGATTCTTTGACACAAAAGCAAGTGAGCAAATGCTGCTAGTATCTGCAGCGGTGGAAGCCTGCGAAAGTGTCAACTTCACATTTGGGGTGTACATCAAAAACGTGCAGTCACTGATCGAGAGTTTCAAGGACGTGTTCTCAGGAATCGGCAAGATGAAAGACGAGCCAATTCACCTGCACATCAATGACACTGTCCAACCGGTGGCCCTCAAACACTGACAAATACCTTTCCACCTAAGAGACACAGTAGAGCAGGAACTCGACAAACGTGTTCAACTCAACATCATTGAACCGGTCAAAGGCCCCACCTGTGGCTTTCCCCGATTGTAATAGCAAGTAAGCCCAAACAGCCCGACTGTGCATCTGCGTTGCCATGCGCCTCTGCAAGAAGGCGATAAAGAGGGAGAGGCACATCACCCCCACCATAGATGACATTGTAGCTTATCTTCATGGAGCAATTTTCCAAAATTAGACCTACGAGCAGGTCATCAACAGCTGGTCCTTCACCAGGATATATCACGACCTTCACCACCCACAAAGGACTCTACAGATATAAAACTAAACTTTGGAATATCCTCTGAGGCTGAGGTGTTCAAAAATTCTGTTAGAGGGGCGTTAGATGGTATTCATGGTGTGCTCAATATCAGTGACAATGTCCTGCTGTTTCACCAGTTCAGAAACGTAACATCTGGATTGCCTGGAAAGAGTCCTGGAGAGAATTCGGTCCCTGGGGCTGACGCTGCATGAAGAGAAGTGTGAATTCCTTTGGAAAATAATTGTTCTTAGGACTCATCTTCCAGGAAGGGGGTATATCAGCAGACTGAGCGCAAGTGAAGGACATCCAAAGTGCCAAACCATCAGACAATGTGTCTCAAGTTAGGAGTTTCCTAGGTATGGTCACATACTGTGGCAGGTTTATCAGGGACTTTGCGACCATGTCTGAAGCCCTTCAGAGTCTAGGCCAGAAAGAGTGCTCATGGCAGGACGGCAGACTGCACAATGGCTTTCTTCTATCCTAGAAAAAACAGATAATTGTGGACGCCAGTGTGTTCGGCATGGGTGCAGTACCCCCCCAGTGCAATCACAGGTGGGAGGTGAGGCCGGTGGTATACGCCAGCAGGGCGCTATCTTTGACTGAACAACACTACTCACAAATAGAACGCAAAGCATTAGCTGTGCTGTGGGCATGCCTTTTCACCTATACAAATATGGCAAACCAGTGCAAGTGGTCACGGACCACAAGCCTCTAATCCGCATACTTGTGGGCTAATCGTCTAAACCCCCTGCATGCATTGAAAAGTAGATGCTGGCTCTTCCGGAATAAATCAGTGACATATCCCCTGGGGAGCGACAACGCAACTGACTACCTGTCACGGCAACCCACCACTTGTGTCGAAAAGTCACTGAGTGATGAGGAGAGCACAGAAGCATTTGTTCTAATGGTTATGGAGGCCGCGATTCCCGACTCAATGTCTGTGGAAGAATTAAGGAAGGCTTCCATAATTAATGTTTTCAAATATTGCAAGAAGCAGGGACCAGCGCCGAGTGGAGGGGGTCCTAGTAAACCTTGACAAGAGAACAAGCGACATCAAAATGGCACTGGAGCAATTGTGGCAGGTCAAGAGTGAACTCACATTCCCAGAGGATGGCCTACTGCTGCGAGAATCGAAAATGGTGGCCCACACCAAACTGATACCAAAGGTGCTGGAACTAGCACACCATGGCCACCAAGGAACGGCTAAGACAAAAGCTTGACTGCGATTGAAATTGTGGTTCCCCCGCCTGGAGGAGCAAGTCGATAACTTTGTTAAAGTCTGTGTATGGTGCCAGGCAGCAGTTCCAAAACAGAAAAAGCCACACATTGAGTCATTGGTCAGAAGTCATAATGCCTGGAAAAGCATACACATGGACTTTGGGACCACAAACGGAGAAACTCACTTTCTGGTTATGGTTGACAAGTGGTCACGCTGACAGCCCTCTATGACGTTATTCCTGTCATGAAGAAGATGTTTGCCACCTACGGACTTCCATTGAGGTGTGCTCTGATAGCGGCCCTCCATTCCAGAGTAAGGGTGAGGGAATCCGTCAATTTGTGCATGCCCAAGGAGTGCGTCACAGGAGAATTACCCCAGTATGGGCCAGAGATAATGGATAGGGTGAAAGGTTCACGCAGACCCTTAAGGTTTTCAGAATAGTGCATGGGCAAGGCTGTGTGAAGAGGGCCCTTTACCAACTTCCACTCAAATATCGAACTACAGCTCCACCGGGGTGGCCCCGGCAGAAGCTTTATTCCAAAGATGTCCCAGAGTTCTCACCCTGGAGCACGGAAGCCGAATACTAGGTGTGATAGATGACGTGGTGGTTCAGGAAGAGAAAAGGAAAGGGAACGAGAAAGAAAACTGCAGAAGAGGTTTACATGATTACCAGCTGCCGCTGGATGATGCAGTATTGGTGCGTTTCTGACACCCCTGCTGGCAAACTGTCCCATACATATGAACCACATTAGCTTCACATGGTTGATGTCAAAGGATCAATGGTGACAGTGTCCGATAGCCAGGGCACTATTACAAGAACCTCTGCAGCTTACTGCGCTAGTATGCCACTAAACTCTCAAAGAGCTCAACATTCAATGTGATTCCATTATGCTGCTCGAAATCAGACTTACAGACTTACAAACGGTGCAGTTCATCCACATGACTTAACAAGCATCGACAATGCCAACAGTTTGGGCTCTTGTGTGGGCATGGGAAAGGCATTTGCCGGGCACTGCCATAGTGGTATCAACTGGCCATTGATGGTTGCAGGTGCAAAATGGTGTGAATACCTGGACATCTAATAGCAGTGCCTGGCAAATGCCTAATACCTATCCACAAGACAAAACAGTTGGCTTATTCAATGCTAATTTTTAGCAGGCCTCCAGTGAAGGCCATGCATAGTGCTTATAAATCGAGTGGCTGAAGGCAGACCAGGTTTAGACATATTTATTACACCAGTAGCGTGCTTACAACCCCAATTAAGTCATTCATTTTGAGAATACAGATTTGGAAAAACACTGGCAGGCACTTCGAGTGCAAAGTTTGATGGTAAGGATTGATTAAAGTGAGCTGAAAGAGTTTCTGTGAGGGGGTGTTTTGGGCAGGGAGGGGCCGGAACTGAATGGGAATGGCCATGGGGATTGGCATGGCCAATGGCAATCAATGGGTGACCTCCAACAGTCTGGACTTCGGACTTTCCCACTAACAGCGCATTGGGACTATAATAATGGTAAAAGGGCAAGTACAATATAATACAAATTACCAAACACCTCCAAGCATTGTGTCCATCCTCATATTCTGTTACTTCCTGCATGTACTCTTATGCAGTAGTTTAGGCGTATAGGTGGCACTCCCACCTACTAGCCGAACTAAAAACCAGAAGTTCCCGTCTTCAACTGCAATATATTCAGGGCGTATGGTTGAAAAGCGAAAGATGTTTGTAGGAGCTCAAAACTCAAATGCTGAACTCATGAGGAAGCTCGCGTCGTGGTGGAAGCAGGGCACCTAGAAGAATGTCTGGTCAGCCAGAAAGGTAGCGTAAGGGGTACCGAGCTGAACGTAAGTAAGGCATCCCCCTGGGAAACACAATATTCGTTCCCCTATGTTTTTGTTCCTATTTGGTACTGTTACTGTACAGCCAGTCTTCACTTTAGCCTTTGTCTTGTAGGTGAGGTACGGGAATTGAGGCCACGGCAACTGGAGCACTGATAAAGCAGTAGGCGGGCGGTGTAGGTGACAATTTACTGCCACAAGTAGGTACACGCCTTCAGGAGACTGCTTCAGAGATAACAGAGGGCCATGTAAAGTAAAGTGCAAAGCTTCTACCCACGGAATGAGGGCCCATTTGTCCCTGTCCTAAATTCTGTGGTTGTTTCATTGCAATGCTTTGCAATGTTACAAACGCGACTGTTTATTTGATTTGTATACAAGTTGTGCACATTTGTATTATATTTTTGGTTCAATCGTGTTTCGTAGTTTCATAAAACTTTTCATACAAATGGTTCACTTTTTATTGCATTGAGCTTTCAATCACTCATGCTGCTCTTTAAGGGCTTGTGTTTTTAGTGTGTATATATATATTACACGGGCCGCGGTAGTGGCTGTGTAGTTATGGTTAAGTTGCTCATCTCATATGAAGACCACTTTTTGGCCACCTTACAACTTCACTCCTCCTTTTTGCAAAGTTGGGTGAGGTTTCGTGGAGGGGGGAAAAGTTATAGTGGGGGGTCCCAAAACATATATTCCAGGAGAAAAACTCTGCGCAGGCCTACATGGCAAACGGCTGGACGGATTTTCACCAAATTTGCGGCAGGAGCGGTGCCTTGTTCCCGAAAGCGTGCTTTTGTAAATTTGGGGAAAATCCGTCCAGTACTTAAAAAAAAAAACAGCTAAAATGTACGCATCTAAAAAATAGTGATATCTGGCTCCGCTCCGCGTTCCTATTTCCCTGTTCGCTCTGCGGTTCAAAGTCTCATTGGCCTGGTGTGTGGCGTGATGTCGGGGAACATTGGACGCGGCCGCTTGTGGGCTGGAGGGAAGTGTGATGGGCGTCACAAATTAGGGAAACGTTGCCGTGTTGTATTAGAGGATACTGCGGAACCGAAAGGTCCTGGAAAGCATGGTTTGCGGCATCTGGTGGTGGGAAGTGAAAAACGGGTCATATGATATATTTGTTTAGGTGTAAGAAGACGATGCATGCCAACACTGTCAAACTGATATATGGATTTCACTAATCGGTTTATGGAGTGCATTTTCTTTCCTTTGCTGGTTTCGGTCAGCGCTTATAAGCATATGTTGCTCCCTTGTACACCCTTTCAAATATGCATCTCTCCGATCGGTGGTCACTATTACAGAATGGTTGTGGAGGACATTTTAGACTTCGCAGAGCACCAGAGGTGACCAGAAATGTGTGGACTGGAATATGCTGCACTCTATTGGAAAAAGCCTTTGTTGGTTTGCCGTTGTCATTTTACTTTTGTGGTCTGTTTTTTTTAAAGGGAAACCAAACATGTGCACTGTAATGTCGCCCTCATGTACACACCCTTACCTGCTGAGCAACTCACCAGGACAGTGCATGGGGAAAAGTTTCACAGAAAGCATCACAATAGTGAGAGTGACAGTGAACAAACACTACAACACACCATATAGCAATATGTGGATCGAACGCAAGTATGGTCACATGCTGGCATGCCATTTGCCATAGCTCCAGCATTCACGGAGATGACTACATTCTGAAATATAAGATTGCTTCAAACAACGAGATATGCAGGTTTGTTACTTGGAGTAAGAAGATAATTATTCAGGTAGCCCCATGTGGCCGTAGTACCTTTCAAACCACCACTGACATTCTTACAGATCTGAAGACTGTGCTGTTTATCTACTTGTGCATACATTTAATTGTATGTAAGTAAGCAAGTAGCAAAAGCAATGCCATTTTGCAGACTGACTACAGACTGGCACACTTGAAGCAGTGGGCGAAGTGCACAAAAAGAAGCAGTGGAAGTATGTTCCCTGCTGGCCTGCACCGATTCCCCACAAACCACATCAACACACCCCCTCTCCCACACAATACAAACCCCAAAACACATGCACCAGTTGTTTAAGGGAAAGTTCAGTGCAGTGCACAGAAAGTGCATGTTTCAAGTTCTTCCTACACTTTTATGTTAAAACAAAACCATTCTGGAAAAGTTTATTTTTCAAATAAAAGTATAGGAACAGTAAAATGTAATTTACAAAACTAGTGGAGCACCGCTCCCAACCGCTACTGCTCACTTACAACACTGATTTACAGTGACATCTTTTCCCCAGCTCTGCAAACCGCAGGCACACTTTACCTCACTGTGCTCAGTGCAGAGACGATGTGTCAGTTTCTTGGGTCATGGAAGGGCAAACGGCTCATCACTCAAATTAATGGGCCATTTAACACGCCCATCGTCCACTGGAGGATGCTGCTCCTTCCCACTGGGCCTCAGGCGGCAGCTGTGCTGCAGCCATAAATGGGTAGGTTTGGATAGCAAAATCCATAGGAATCGGTAGTGTTGGCAAGTATGAGTTAATATTGGCTTTATTTTGTGTACTTTTTGAGATGCACAAAGAACGCGGTCGTCGCTGCAATTTTGTGCTATTATGTGTGCATGCGTTGCACTAACTTTACGTGTGGGCATGCCACAACATCCGCACAGTGACCTTTGTAGCTGACATTAGTTGTTGACAGGAGTTGCTGAAAGAATGTACTCCAGGTATTTTCATAATGTACATGCCCAGCGTTGCTGAACCTGTCATGTGAGGAGGTAGGTCCAAAAACGTGGTACATTAAGAGAAGCTATAGCAGACATGTGCACACATAGCATGTGGTCGCAGTGTTCTTGTATACAGTAGTTGGTCAGAGACATTTGAATAATTTACACACACCTATGTACTGTTGGAAGGTGTTTTATTCTTTATACAACGTTCACAAGAAAGTGTAAGATGCTTGCAACCACTGCTTTCTTCATTTTGCGGATAAATTCCAGCGTAGAATGCCGTCTGTGTCTTCCTGCACTTCTTTTGTCATCTGGCAAAGTAGTAAAAGGATTACTTTGTGGTTC
This sequence comes from Ambystoma mexicanum, assembly GCF_040938575.1. Taxonomy (NCBI): domain Eukaryota; kingdom Metazoa; phylum Chordata; class Amphibia; order Caudata; family Ambystomatidae; genus Ambystoma; species Ambystoma mexicanum. The sequence goes on from NC_090938.1 coordinate 246,491,710, forward strand.
TTGGTGGTTCGTGTGGAAGAATACAATTTTTATGTAATTTAGAAAAGGAACCACCTGTTTCTTTGCGTTACATCGTAAAGGTTGGCAGGTTGCTTCTAATTGCCGGAAATGCAAATGGACATACAGGGCCATTGCGGTCGTCCCAGATAACAATGAGCAAAAACACACTGCTTATGGTAATCTTGCAATGCTTCCTCCACCACCCGTCTGTTGGGAGGTGAAAGGGGTGACACGGGCAGTAAGGTGCAATGCATCTGCGAAGAAACGGGTACAAGAACACATTTAAGTAGCCATTCTCAGTGGTAGCGTAAAGAACAAGGTTCTGCATGAAGGAGGTCGTAAATGGCCACTAGGTGGCTGGGTCATGGACCTTTGGGCGGCATACTGTGTGTATTAGAGTAGCGTCATATGGTCACCCACTGCCTTCCTCTCCGTTTTGTAGGTGCCACTCTTATTGTACGGTTACACACCTGCGTCTTTCAAGCATTGTTAATACCTGCTCCTTTTATATGTTTGCTTTTCGCAAAAAATGTCAGTGGAAGGGAGTGTTGTCAGAAACACAGCACATTTTCTCTGTGTGTTTCCAAAGAAACATTAAAAAAAGAAATCTTCACCGGGGCCCACCCCGATTGTAGCACTATGCAGGAGCTGTTTTGCAAAAACATGCAACACTACAATATCACCTGTCGACGTTTGTGTGTCGGTCGTCTGCTATATGGACCTCTGGTGGTTATTAATTTCAATACAATAAAGCAGTGTACAACTCTTAAGTGTTTGAAAGGTGATTGTACGGACAATACAAGCAATGTAGCAGCACAGGATTGATGATATAGTGTGCTGTTTCAGTGCACAAGTTGCGTTCACTGTCAGTGTAGCATTTCATGTATGCTTGTATCGGGAGGATAACTTGGGGGCAACGTGCTTGCCTTGGAAGCAAGATGACACGGAGCAACACAGGTTTGATCCCCGGGTACGCACTTAGAAACCTCTGGGTATTAAATGTGTTATAAATAACCTTTCATATCATACTTTTGCATGGGCTGGAGAACTGTGTCAAGTAAACGAAGAACATTCATATCTTCCTTTTACGCAGAATGGTGGCGACATGGCACTGTAAAGCAGCGTGACCAATGCTTTTACAAACCCACGTGCAGTGTACACATACAAACTCTACGGTCTGGTAACTTCATCATTATGCATAGTGAACTGTGTCCTACTAGATTGTAATCCCACAACACATGTATCGTAAAGTTGTACTTGCATAACTTCTGCCAACTCCATATTTATACTTTGTCGATGGGTAGTTGTTCTGTGCGGCGTATTCAACAGTTGAAAAGTACATTTGCGGAACATGTGCACGGCCACTATACTGTACGTTATCTATGATTTTTCTTTCACATTTCTTTCAATGTCTGTCCTTGGAGCAAACCATGTGTCCCACTCAAGGCTGTTTTACAATGTGCATTTGTCCTGTTGATAGAGAGGTCTGTTAGGTTTCGCTTTCCAGAGATCATGCAGCTAAGAAAAACAAAAATCAGGCGGCAACAGGTTTCGATTTCTCTGTGCTTTTCCGAATGGTAGTAGTGTGGTTACGTTGTAGTTAGTATGACGTACATGGAGAGATGATGGTATTTTACTCCTACTGAACTGAATGTACAGATGACAAAATACATAAATGTAAAGTAAGAGGCCCTGGGCCTCATTACACGGAAGGCGGTAAGGGATTACCGGCACCGTTAAGGGCACCAGTGCCGGTAATCCCTTACCGCCCTACTACGAGGTCCCTCAGCGGGTCCTCGTAGTAGGGCGAGTAATAGCGGTACCGTTATTAGCTCCTTCCCCATTCCCATTGAGCCCTATGGGGGCTCGAATGGGGAATGGTAATTGGCATGGGGATTTACCGGGTCTTCCAGGGTCGGAATGACCCGGTAACTCCCCATACCGCCTAGCCAGACCCAGAAGGCGGTAGGGGGTAGCCATGGCACTAATAGCACCATGGTTACCTCCTACCGTGTAATGAGCCCCTCTATGTACTATTTATATGTGTAGTGTTTTACGAAGCAATGGTGTATGATGGCAGACTGTGGCCCTCATTAGGACCCCATTCCAAGGTTGGCGGGGCGGTAATTCCCCATGCCACCATGGCCCTTCCTCATTCTTGCCCATTAGGGCATAATGGGAATGGGGAAGGCGGTAAGTATGATACTGCAAATTGCAGTACCGTACTTACCTCGAGAGTCCCTTTGCGGGCCCCTACTTTAACGCCTGGTTTAACCCCTTAACGCCAGGGTCCTAATGAGGGCCTGTGTGTGAGATGGGTGCACATAGGCCAGTGGGAGGGCCATTTTACGCAGTTTGGTGTCTTGCTGCATGAAGATATTTGGGCCTCGCGTTCATCAAAGAAAAGGAATTATTTAACACCTTCTTCAAACATTGTAATGGGGGTGTGGGTTTAAAATTCTGTCTCCAATCCACATTAAAAAAGAGAATCAGAAGTTTGAAATTTTGAGGAGTACCGCACAATTTACAATATGGTTGCCGAGTTCTGCACCGGTCACCAGACATTTGATCGAAAAAAATTGGTCGACTGGACAAATGGTCGAACCAATTTGGTCGAAAACCAAATGGTCGAATTTTTTTTGTTTTTTTATTTTTACCCCTTTTTCTTTTTTTTGGGGAGGGGAAAACCCTTTTTTTCCCTAAACTACAACCTAAAAAAAATTCCACCATTTGGTTTTCGGCGAAATTACGTCGACCAAATGTCCTGTCGACACATTTTTTTCGATGAAATGTCCGGACACCTTCTGCACCATGTGCTGCACTGTATTCTGTGTTCTATACGTTCGAGAGAAATGGTGTGCATGACAAGAAAGATGAACTAATGCCGTAAACGATGCTAGTGACATGCGAGGAGGGAAATCTTATAGCACATGGGACAGTTGCATAACACATATGGATGCATTTTTCTGTTTGGGTTGTTGTGCATATTCACATTATTGGGTAGGTTACTGTACTATACTGCATTGAATGTGTCCACTTATTACAGGCTTAGGTGAAGAGGATATTCAGGAAACAGGTTGTCCATTGTGTGGAAGTAATCAAATACAATGTGAACTAAAGTGGGTAAGGAGTAGGTGGCTGTGTTAAGTGGTGGGTTTGTGGTGAGTGCATACATGTTTGCACGCATGGTTGTACAGTGCAGTGCTAGTTGACTGCATGGCTGGAGCCTCTACACTTTACATTGTGTACTGAAGTGTGTAGGCCAGTAGAACAAGTGTCAATGTAGTTCTACATTGAAAATTGTGGCATTTGTATGGGGTTTGTAGAAATATGTGGACACATTACCCTTCGCGGATTATGAAGAGGTATGACACCTATAATTTCATACTTAGTTTCTATTGTGGAGTGTGTGCAGTTTTTTATGTATGGGATGTGACATGTTGTAGTAATCGTTCCTTTATTATCTGTAGAAAAAGAGAATATAACATGTTAGAGCAGGTATGTCATCATTTTGCAGTTCATTACATTGCAGACATTTTTAGACTTTTTGGACCTGTTCCTGTGATCTTTGCATTATCATTGGGTCTGTGGGGAAAAAAAACATCCATGCTGGATTTTAAAAAAACAAGCAAATGTATTTGCTATTACCTTGCACAGTCCATTACAGTACCGTTTGCACACATTATAGGACTGTTTAAGGTGCACTGTTGTAGTATGAGGAATCACAGTGGTGTTCCTAGTATGGTTGCAGTTGTATGGCAGTTGGTGTATTGGAACTGTTTACCTGCTTCCTTTTGTTAGCACTGGTTCTTTGTGTTTGGTTGCTGCTGATGCTTTCCAAGTTTTGTGCTATTGCACTGTGCTACTGTAGAATTGTGAGGGCAGTGACGTACCTGTTGCCGTACTGTAACTGTTCATACTTTGAAAGTGCTTAAGGATATGTTTGTAGCACTGTAGTTGGTGAAGGTTGAGTTGACCTGTGCTGTAAGTAATATTGCAGTATTCTGGGTGCAATTAGATACCAGTTGGCGTATTCTAACTGTTTACAGTGTCCTGTTTGTATAGGGTACGTTTGGAAGGTTGTGCACTCCTGATGGTAGTTTGACATCTTTCCACATTAGGAAGTGGTGGTGCACCACTGTGGGTTTACGCACTGATGCTTGTATCTAAAATTAAATTTGTATGGGCATTGTTAGACAGGTGGTGATGCAGTTGCGTACTTGGTGGTTTCTGAGGTTACTGAGGATAGTTTTGAACCCTTATACATAGTAGTTTTCCCTTTTACGTATCATGTAGGAAACAATATTAGTGTCGTATTTGTACACTTATTGTTTCTAAGTGTGTAATCATTGGGTTCATAATTGAACAGACATGTTCATGTAATTGCTGCATACTTATTGTATGCTAAGTTGTTCTAGTTCCACAGTGTAGAAGATAATTCCTGTTTTTGTGCAATTACGTAGGTACTGGTGGGTGTTGGGGAGTAGGGTATTCCAATTTTGAATATCAATGCATAAATTTTGGCTTTAGGAATATTAAGTAGGCATTTGCAAGATTTGCAGATAATCTCTGCTTTGGAATAATGGAAGTATCATTGCATTCCTACCATGACCATTGCTTCCTAATGTATGCAGTATAGTGGTCTGCACTGGTTGTCACCTTTGTAGTAGATTATAGCTACTGCTGTGAAGTTTTTCTTGCCAAGTGATACTTGCCCATGTGGGAAGGTAGTACGTTTGCAGTTATTTTTGGTTCCATCTGCTTTGTACCTTAAAAGCATTAATATTACATATTGACTGTGATTGTATATGTAACATCGAACGACTATCAGAGTTGCAAGAAGTACACAATATGCTATGGTTTGCATTTTGCACCAGTTGGTGAAATGGAATGGATTCACAGTTTGGTATTGATACATAGACAATGCACTCGTTGGGGACTTGATCCTGAATGACATGGTTGCAGAGAGTGCATGTATATTTCCACATGTATGAAATCTGAAAAATGTCATTCATGGGTATGTTTTTGCTTTCCAGGATTTGTAGCAAGTACATTAGAAATTCCTGTGGATCGTCTTGTCTGTTTAACGTGAATTTCACCATTCCAGCACAGTAGTCCAATTCCTGCCTTACTACTGAGACACTGTGTGTTGTCAGGATTATTTGCTGTATTTCTGTGAAGGATTAGCATTTGTAAACACAGCTGGTCAGAGCCATTTAAATAAATGTTTTCAACATTTGGTGGCATCTGGAAGAGAACATTTATTGCTACATTAGCATAGCAATTTACACCAGTTGTAATGGAAAATTTGAAGGGACAAGGTAGTTCTGTGTCTGAGTACTTAGATGGATTTGCACATGCTTCCTTTGCAGAGGTACTTTTCTTTGTGTGCAGAGTTGGGTATGTGTTGTCCTTGTAAGTCCTTTTTTGTGTGTTTTTGGTAGTTGATGCAGTATGAGCTGATTTTAATTTCTTTGGTGGTACTGTTGGCAAATCATTTAGAACTTCTGATTGCATGAATTTTCTTTTGGAACCTTTCCTTTGTTGAGGAACAGGGTACATTTTGAGATGGGGTGTGTTCACTGCACGCAGTCTATTGTACTCTATGATGCAAGGAATGTCAGCGCTGACTGCACTTGCATCAAAATGGACTAGATATAGGCCTTCAAGTGTACGTAGGCGGGACAGTGCTACGTAACTCATGCCTTCTTTAAAGACTGTGCTGCCAATATCAATTGTTAGACCTTGTGATTTATGAATAGTCACTGCATAACCTAGTGACAGAGAAAACTGTACTCTGCGTACATGCATGCCTTTGAAAAGATGGAATTGCGCTGTATTGCGATCTATTCTTTTAACTTCTGTATTCAATAGATAATCTTTTTTCAAAGAAAAAGACGAAAACCTGTCGGATTGCGCCCTCAGCGTGCTAGTTTGTTGAAAGGAATCCAGTTTGTATTATTTCTCCATAGTTTTTTAGTTTTTTTAATCAAAGTTGTCAAATGCCCTCTATCAAATGCCCTAAAGTAACACTCCTGTTTGGGTAGTATGTGTCTAATGAGTTGTTTTTCAAAATGTCTGTCAGGTCCTTGGTCCTCTTGACTGGCGCAGAGGCAGCACAAACGCCTACTTCCCCCTCGGGTCTTGGCACCTGGGAAGTTGTTACCGCAGGCCACCGCAACCCCCCGGGGAAAGAGGGTTAGGGTCCATTGAGTGGATAGGTAGGGGTAGTTCAGGGAAACCGCAAACAGGTTTAGGGAGATGAATTGGATGGGTAGGCGTTCTTAGGGAAACATGCTCCTCGGCTCCTGCTCCGGGTCCAGTAGATAATGACTATGCCCTTGCACACTCACTCCGCAATCATCCTTGTGCCCTTTATAATTGGGGACCTTTGTACTGGAGTCCCTAACCAGGAAGTACTATGACAGTTGTGTGCTGTTCACACCCGTAACCCACATTACATCATGTAGGCAGGTTCCCGCAGTTGCAGAGTTAACGGGTTCCCCACATCACCCAAAGCGAGGATAGAAAAAATATGCACCAATATGCACTCAGAAAGCAAAATACACTTAGCTTTGTTTTCTTGTGCAAATTCAAGGTCCTTCTGGCCTTTTCGTGTTGGTGGACCGATGCGCAGTCACTCAGTTTCATAACATGCTGAAATTAGCAAATCAGAGTCAGTACATGTGTGCGTAGGCTTCGTTCCTAAGAACGCTCTAAGAGTAAATACTGGTGCGGTTACTTTCACCACCGTTTACATAACAGAACTCAAAAGGCAGTTAGGCATGCATAGCATGCAGAGGTAACAGGTGTTGTTCAAGCGTGTCTGCTGGTGGGGTTTGCGGGTCTGGGCGGTTAGTACTTAGGGTTCTCCCAAGGCGCTTTTCCCTCAGTGTGGCGGGGAAATCAGGTGTTCAAGATTATAATAGGGCTGCTACTTATCTGTAGTTGTGCGCAGGGCCTGGGGTGAGAATGCAGGCGGGCTAGTGCCCCGCGTAGGAGTGCCTCCTGGAGCTCGCGAAATGCACGTCTTCTCCCTCCGGCAGTCCGAATTGCGAGCTGCGATCCCTGGGCGCGGCTCGTGCATGCGCTGTCGTGCGGGCATGGTCTTCTCCCTTCCAGCAGGCCCTTGTAGCACACGGCCTGCTGGGAAGTGTAGTTTCCAGGCGGTTCTCCATCCCTGGGCCCTGGTCCTGCAAAAGGGGTGAAGAACATGCCTGGGAAAGCTGGTTGGGTGTCTCAAGACTTCACCCATTCCCCCAATGGCCCTTACAGGGACAGTTACTTGCCCCACTGCCCTTTCCACTGCCCCAACTTCCCCAGCCCTGACAATGTCCTTGCTGTTGGAATCGTTTTTGGCTATTCTTTCTGTATCCTCGTACGATTTCAGAACTCTTTTTCTGGATGCAGCAGGACCAAGGCATAGCCACACTATGTTTTCAGATTTTCCATGTAAGGTGGTGCCGGTTAAACGGTCTGCTGCTTCGTAGCTGCCACATTGTCTATGGGACAGCATTTATGCCAAAGCTGTACAATTTCTGTGCCAGTGTTTTGTCAGATGATATGTCATCCCAGAGGTCTTTCAGCTCTGTTTTCTCTGCTTTGGTTAAGTAGGGTGTGACATATCGTGCAACTGCAGTGGAATTGTCTGCAATTTACTGTACATCTATATTTGCATTCCAAAGGGGGGCAATTATTGTATTGTAATCGTTGATGTACTTTGATGCTTCAGTTATTTTTATGCAGCATGTGTTCTTAGGAGATTTCCCTTTCACACTGTGCCGAACCGAACATATGAAGCTGTTCACTTGCCCTGTTGCTGAAACTGGTCTAGGGAAACCAAAGCAGTATTTGGTGTAGTATTTGCCTTGGTTCTTGTACTTGCACCGACAATACTTGCCATACTTGTGTCTTTGAAACTGCAAAATTTGTGAATGTAGGGCACTATGTGTACTTTCTGAAGGGATTTCGCAAGTAACATATTTGTGAATGAACTGCAAAACAGTTGCATCACTGTCCTCATCAAATGTAGGAGCATTTTTAATCCACAAAAGCATGTTTTATGTGTTGTTGTGTGGTGCTCCTCTGGCTTGATATTCGTTTCCTCCAAAAGAAGTGTTCCACTTCTCCGAAGGGAGGACGTGCTTTATTGCAAATGAAGTGCAGCATGGCAATGAAGCGATAATGGAAGTACCTTGATACATTTACAGAATCCAGAGAGCAGTTCTCCTGGTGTTTTAATGTCTACACCTGTTTTGTTTTGGTTTTCTACGTGTAGGAAAGTGTTCAAGTCTTCCCATGCATACTCTGCACAACTTAGTGACAAACCATGTGGGTGGGCCAAGGTTGCGTAGCATACACCGTACATCTGCGTGCCGTCGGAACCAGTACTCTTTTGTACCATGCATGTTTGCCAAGAGATTTGTAATACTTGACTGTAAAACTTTGTCCTTGTCTTGCACCTTTTCAAGTAGCTGTGTAGCAGAAATGTTTTGAAATGGGAACCGGTTTTCAATGTGTGTGCAACTCCATGACATAGCATTGCTAGTTCACTTTCAAAAAGGAGGTGAAAAATGTATTCCACGTTTTGTCTAAATCTGGGGTCTTCACAATACATTTGTAAAGAGCAGTATTCTGATGCTGTTATTTGTGTGCATCTTTCATCGTATCGCCAACCTTTTCCAGTTGGGAAGAGTAGAGAGAAGGCTTGTGCTGCTACACTTTTTTCCATATAATATTTAGCAATCCCTTGGCTTGCCACATTTAATATGTTTCTAGTGCATCGTCTACGGTGTCTTTGGAGTGCAGTGGGTGAATTGTGTAGTGATATAAAATATTGGAGGCTGCAGTAGGATCTGGAAGTTCAAATTGGCCAGTTGTAGAGGAGTCCTGAATTACTCTTAGGTTTTCATCAACATTTATTTGTTTGTAGTATTCATTGTTTTCTTTAAGGTACTGCAAGGCTTTCCTAACTTTGTTTAAGTACACTAGTTGCTGCCCATTTTTTTAAATCTTTTGTAGGTACACTATTTACCAGGATAATCAAAGATTGTTCTAATGGCCTTTGCACTCGTAGAGTGTCTACATTTTGTTTCAGATCTAATGGTAAATAAACTACTTTTCCATGAATGGCTCTTAGTAATTCGGTGGGAGGCAATTTTGCAGTTCTTGTACTATTGCTTGAAATGGGTGCACTGTTTGGATTATAATGCTATCATACAAATTAAGCTGCTGAAGTGCCTTTGACAGCGGAAATAATTCCAAATTATTACTGATTGCCTGTGAAGGCATTTGGTTACTGTCAAGTTTTGCAGTGCAGTATGTGCACAGGATGGAGGTGTTAATAATGTTGTATTTGTTTTCCGCTATAAGGTACAGAGCTAATTGAAACCATTGGTATTCTTCATTGTCTTCTATTTTGTGCATTATGTCTACTGTTTTGGTGCTCTTTCCATAGAAAGTTCTGCGACAACATACAAATACTTGGTTTGGCACTTCAGCAGATGTGCTATTGAAGTTTCGTATTTCTTTTTTGTACGTGTGGCATAGAAAGTTGAAATCTACAAAGTTGTTACTACTGTTGTCTGAAAGTGTTGGAGTTTGTAAGTGCTCTTCAGTTCCGAAATATTTCCTTTGGACATGCTCCATTTCCTCGAGCAGGTCTTTGGCAGTACCGTGCAAGAGAATATTATTTAATGGTTGAAGTGTTGAAGCTAGACTTTTTGCATAGTATAGTTTGTAAACGAGATTTCTTACAGTGGAATGGTGTGTTGCTAACATTTTGATATGGTGGAAGGTGCAATTGCAAGTAGGTTCAGAAATACAGGCTAAGGAAGTCCTCGTAGTCCTGTGTGTTTGCGCACTGGACAGGAGTGCATAGTTTGTAGTATTTTCATTTTTCCTTTGTCGTTGGCTTTCACATAGTGATTGAGAACCTGCTGAAAAGCTTTGATAGAGTATTGGCGAATGTTACACATTGATGTGCAAGGCCATTTGTACGTGAGGCGTACTGGTTTGGTGGAATGGACGGTGGCATCTAAGTTTGATGGGGATATTTGTGAGAGCAGCTTCCATTATGGTATTTTGTACCTTTTCATACCCTTGTCCACTGCTATGTATGGCAATTTGGTTGGTTGGCTCTTGTTTGTATGGTTCTTCATTTAAGTATGGCTCTGTGCTGATGGTGTGACTCCATTCACCTGCACCGATGGTATCTACGCTGACATTGCATTGGTTTCATAGTACTGGCTGTAGTTTACCAATTAGTTTTGTAAGTGGTTTAATTCTATTTAAAAGTAATATAAACAATTTCCATTTCAGGGCCATTGCACTGTCTGCAAGAGCTTCCAGGATTACTTTCTGCAGTAAGTTTTAAGGTTTGAGCGTGGTTTCTCGCCTCTACTTAGAAGGCCAGAGAGCATCGAGGTGAGGGTCCAGAAACGAGGCAGATTGAGCCAGATACACAGCCACGACGGTTCTTGGTTGCGTCTGTACATGGACGAATTGCGTCTTGTGTGACGAACTGATTGATCAGGTGAGTCGTGCCCCGATTCTTAATCGCTGTGATATTGATTGAGTGTTGCTCTTGCAAGATCAAACGCCCAGGGTAAGGTAAGAGTTAAGATCAAGTATGCCTGGGAAATTGTCTTCCTGTCTAGTGGGATTTTCCCACTGCAGTAGACAATCTCTGGAAACTGGCCAGGTTGCACCACCCGTAGGGTTGCCAGCGTTTGAAACGTGTGTGAAGTATGGAATAGGGGCAAAAATGTTTAACGCTATTTGGCATAAGCAGACCAGACATGTATCAGACTTGCAGTGGTCTAACGATGGGACTTTTGAATTGGCACGTATAGAGCACTTAGAGTCAGTATTGCTACGAAAGAAGGCACGTCCAGCGGCATTCAATGTCGTGTGAGACTGGAGGAAGGATGCTAATCTCTGTTTGAGAAGTAGGTAGAAACATGCATGAAGACACAAATCAAACACAGAGAAAGCGCTAGAACCTGATGAGCTTAAAGTGACACAGGATCTAAGAAGAATGGACAGGACCTTTCAAATAGGCGTACAAAAACTATAGTTACAACAAGAGTTGAATACATCAGATGAGCTAATAAACACAATTTTGAATGAACGAAGAAATGAACGTCCTCAAAGTAGTCTTGACACTCTTCCCATTGCTCCTCCACCTCAGCTGTCACCCCCCCGTTGTTCCATCTGTGCCATCTCGCCATGTGCATGTGCCACAGTTTTTTCCATTGCCGACAGAGCAGGAGTTAGCAGCTGCTGCAGGAGGCAGTTCCGCAGAGGTGGGGCCTGTGCTGAAAGGGAGCACCAGAGTAACTCGTAGTACGGTTAGCAAAGAGAGAAAAGAACAGCTGAAAGAATGGGCAGAAACGTACATTGAAGGCAATGATGAGGGATCCGTGCAGAGTTCCATGTATGACTATAAGAAGCTTGGCGAGCAACAGGTATTGTTAGAATGCTTGGGGGAGTATCTTGTGGAGGAATGTAAAAAAATTGACTCGTACATTGGCACCACAGGAGTTGCGAGATCTAAATGTTTTTTCTCGTATGCGGGAAGGTGCGTCGGAAGTACAAGAACATGTAGGCCGGCTATTTGTGTTTTGAAAGTGATCTTGATCATTTGACTAAAGAGATGAAAAAAGGGAAACAGGTAGTGCTATATGTTCAGCAGCGATTTTTGCAGCCGTTAAAACCTGTTAGTGAAGAAATGAAAATGTGTACGCGGGAGGCGCTTAGATGGATTACAGATGCCACTGTTACCCCAATAGAAGTGCATGATACGTTTAATCAGTATACACTAGAGATGCAGAGGAAGGTATTGCAGGTAATGGTTGAGTATTTGCAAGATGAGTGTTTGAAAAAGAATTCATGTTGCCCCCCTGATTTAATGACCATATACAAAAGAGCATTTTTGACTGAAACTGGAAGGGCTGCTTTCTCTCTCGATTTGGCTTTATTGCTTAGCAAGTGAACAAATGAGGAAACGCCTAGTTTACAATTGCCTATGAGAGAAGTGTCCCCCACGTTTGTCCCGAAAGTAGAGATTGCTGCCGCTGGTGGGAATCCAGCGCAGGTAATAGAAGCCCATTATACTGCACAGTTTGTGCATGTCCCTTTTTCTAGACAGGAGGTAAATCATATTAAGCAAACAATCCCTGATTTTAGGAAAAATCTGGCGTGATTTTATAAGGAAATTGAGTCTGTTTTGAATTTGTCTGTTTTTACAATGAGTGATATTGATCTATTATTTCCCGGGATTCTTCCTGCAGACATATGGAAACAGATTAGAAATACAGATGACATTGATATTTTGGGTGATACATGGCAACATTTGATTATAAGTGATGCAAACAGGAAAGCTGTCGAGAAACCACCGCCGGTCATGCGAGCCTTACCAGCGCGAATAGTACAGAAATTGAAAATTTTAATACCTGAGAAAAGAATTGTTAACAGCTTGCATACAGGGTAAAGATGAGGTTGCAACAGATTATTTTAATCGATTTGAAGAAGTATTTGCAGATTTCAGTGGTCAAGATTTGAGTACTGAACTAGGGAAGAGGTTGTTTGTTGATGGTATGTACGAGGGTTGTTACCGAAAATTCAAAATGTAATAATGACATCTGAAAGTGCATGGCAAGCAAAATCACAGAGTGATTATATGAAAACTATTATGAAATATATGAAATATTATGAAAACAAAGTAAATGCCGAGAAGGAGAAAGAAATAAGGGAAAAAGGAAATTTGAAAACAAGAGTATTGATGCAACAAGTAGCAAATAATAACAAAGGGGGCGGGAACACACAAAACAAGGTCTAATTTTTCAAACATGCACGGTGGCCCAATTGGACTTTATCAATGTGCCTATTGTAGACAAGAAGGCCATTGGCGAGCAAAGTGCCCGCAGATACAAAATCAGAATGGGAATTTCCTGAGAAGACAGAATGGAGGTCGCCCGGGAGCACAAGGACAGAATAGAAACCCAAGAGTGCCACAAAATCAGAATAATCAGGGGAACCAAAACCAGAATCAGAACCAAAACCAGCAACAGCAGAATAGTGCGGGAGATGGAAATGTTTTCGATAATTGGGCAAATGCATACTACTCTGGCGACGTTACATCTGATGATGTATTGTTTGATTAGGACAGCCCAAGACAGGGGTTGGAACCAGTATCTATTCCCGTAGACCAGAAAGGACCCTACGTAGAAATGAAGCTTGGGAATAGGGAGCACACTTTTCTAGTGGACACAGGTTCACAGAAATGGTCAATTGACCACCTCGTTCCAGATATACCACTGTCAGGGCAAAATAATGTCTCAGTAGGGTTCGCAGGTACACCAGTAATTAGTCCAGTGTCGCAGTCAGTACCTATAACACTAGGTCCATTCACTGAGTCTTACCCATTTCTTTTGACAAGAAATTGCGGTGAAAACTTATTGGGTTTAAATTTGTTGAAGAAATTGAGTGCGGTTATTCATTGTTCTCCTGATGGAGTGTATTTGACAATATCACCACAAAAAGCGCCAGTATCACAATTCTTGTCTAGACCATTACCGACTGAATTAAGTAGAGTACCAACTTGTATATGGGTGATAAATGATAATGATGTTGGCTGTTTGAAGGTAGAGCCAGTAAAAATTGTTTTAAAGGAAGGAATTACATTGCCATGCATTCCACAATATAAGATTTCAGTGGAAGGAGAGAAAGCATTGAAATGCATTGTTTCTGATTTGATTAAACGAAACGTGATTGAAGAGATAACAGGTAGCACTTGCAATAGTCCAATTCTTCCAGTATATTAGAAAGGAGGTAACGATATACCATACCATTTCATAATTGATATGCGTGGATTGAATAAAGTAGTTGATCCCCAATTTCCATTGGTCCTAGATGTGACTTCCATTTTAACTATGATTCCAGCATCTGCATCATATGTTAGTGTTTTAGATTTCAAGAATGCATTTTTCAGCATTCCGCTACATCCAAATAGCAGATACTTATTAGCTTTTACTCTAGGAGGACGTTCATTCACATTTACACGAATTCTACCAGGTTACACTGAAAGCCTGAGTATTTATAGTAGAGCATTGAAAGAACAACTAGACATGCTAGAGCTACCCAAAGGTTGTGTATTATTACAGTACATTGATGACTTATTAATTGCAGCAGACACAGAAGACATTTGCAAGGAGGGCACAGCTACATTGCTGACACATTTAGCAGCACATGGGTACAAAGCCTCATTAAATAATTTCCAGTATTGTCGAAAGGAAGTGGCCTATTTGGGCTACCTCCTTTCGAAGGAGGGAAGGAGACTGACACCAGAAAGGATAGAAAGTATCTCTGGTATGTCTATTCCAAAAACGCAGAAGGAAGTCAGAGCTATAATAGGCATGGTTTCATATTGTAGGCAGTGGATTGCGAACTTCGCCATGATTGTGAAACCAATGGCGGCATTGACAAAAAAGGATGTTGTGCTGTCTTTGCCATGGAGCATGGAATGTCCAGAAGCATTTTATCTGCTCAAAGTTGCATTCTGCATTGTGCTCAGCTCCAGTTTTGGGCACACCAAATTATGAAAGGAATTTTAAGTTATTTGTACATGAGAACAATGGTTGTGCTTTGGCTGTCTTGACACAGGAACAAGGAGGGAGAAATGGACCATGTGGTTATTTTTCTTCCGTGCTGGATCCTGTTGCATGCGCTTTGCTGCACTGTATGCGAACTGTTGCTGCTGCTGCGTCAGTAAAACAAACTGAGGGGATGGCTTTGGGTCACGCCTTAACCATAATGGTTCCTCACGCAGTAGATGTTCTTTTAAATAGAACGCAGATGCAACATCTTACACCAGCTAGGCTGACGAGATATGAAATAGTTCTATTTGCACCGCAGATTCACATTATGAGATGTTGCGCTTTGAATCCGGCTGAGTTAATGCCCCTTCCCAATGAAAGAACGGGTGAAAAAGAATTCCCCCATGATTGTTTAATGGTTACTGAGCAAGAAACAAAAGGAAGAATTTATCTAACAGATACCCCACAGAAAGAGCCGGATGGAGAACTGTTTTGTAACGGTTCTTGTTTCAAATTACCTGATGGTACATCGACTGCTGCATATGCCATCACAGCACTAAAGAGTATTGTAGAGAGGAGAAGAATCCCATACAATTCAGCACAGGCTGCAGAGATAAAAGCGTTAACCAGAGCATGTGAAATTTCTGAAAACCTAAATGTAAACATATATACTGAAAGTCAGTACGCATTTGGGGTGGTACACGATTTTGGTCGACTATGGGCTGAGAGGGGTTTCTTGACATCACATGGAACAAAGATTCAACATGGCACTTTGATAGTAAGACTGTTGTCTGCTCTTGCACTTCCTAAACGATTAGCAATAATGAAATGCGAAGCGCATAAAAAGGTAACATGTAACGTTGGAAAAGGAAACGCATTTGCAGACAAAATTGCGAAACAAACTGCCACTGATTTACATACGAAAATGTGTATTGAGAGGTCAAAAGAGGTACCCTGCATGATAGAAAATGGAATTGCCACAGTTAAAGAGATGCAAACAGAAGCATCTGCAGACAAAATAAAAGCTTGGTCTGAGGGTACAGAAGAACTAGACATAGAGGGTTGCTGGGTGGACAAAAAGAGTAAAAAATGGATGTTGCCAAATGCCTATATAACAGCGATGGTCACTATGGCCCACAACCCCACGCACATATGCACTAAAGAAATGATGTTTGGAGCGCACCACAGCCTAAACGTCTGAATGAAATTGAATACCTTTTGCTCAGCACTTATTGTAAACTGTTAACTCAGAAATTGGGCCTCATTAGGACCCAGGCGTTAAGGGGTTAATGGCGCTGTAAAAGGTGTCAGCGCCGTTAAACCCTTAACGCCTTACAACGAGGTCCCTTTGCGGGACCCGACCTTAACAGCTGGTCTAGACCAGCCTTTAAAGTAGGGGCCCGCAAAGGGACTCTCGAGGTAAGTACGGTACCGCAATTTGCGGTACCATACCTACCATCTTCCCCATTCCCATTATGCCCTATGGGGCAAAAATGGGAATGAGGAAGGGCCATGGTGGCATGGGGAATTACTGCCCGCCAACCTTGGAATGGGGTGGTAATTCCCCATTCCGCCATGGCGGACTCCGGCATCGACCATGGTGCTAATAGCACCATGGTTTTCCGCCGGAGTCCTAATGAGGGACATTGCGTTTGATTCATCAGCAGGTGCAGGAGGCTCTTCCTGTCAGAAATACTGGCCCGGGGCATTGTCTGCAGCCTAGAGACTGGGTGCTGACTAAAAATTTCGAGCGGAAGTCCGCACTGGTACCGAGGTGGAAGGACCTTACCAGGTCCTCCTGGCAACACAGACTGCAGTCCGAGTGGATGGTCACAAGGCATGGATCCATGCGACGCACACAAAAAGAATTCCATTCCCTTTGAAAGAACTGCCTGATCCAAACGCAGAGAAAGAAACAGCTGCACTCAATTACAAAGATACCATTGCCAGTTCTCTGCCAGAAGTGCTTCCTAAACCCGAGGAAGGGCCCAGGGAGATTGGAACGGGGATCAAAGGACCAAAGGTGCCTCAGCCTTGCCTGACCACTGTTGGATCATCACTCATTGCATCACAGGCTGACACTAAGCCTGTTACGGGAAATTAAAATTCATTATTCATTGATCACACAGTACCTGGAGCAATAAGGCACAACCTAGCTTCACAAAACCGGAAGTGATCTGACCTGCGTGTTTGTTTTGCCTCTGATCCCAACACGGATGAATTGGGAATCGGAGGCCTATGGATGTGGAGCGTAGGAGCTGTATCAAACTGCATCAAAGTGAAAGCTTTTAAACGTGGCTTCCCGGTGCTACATTTGGAAAGAGAATGGCCAATGCGAGCTCGTGTGGACAAGCGGGGAGGCATATGGTACCAACACAACTGATGCTTGCTCTAACGTTATTGGAGAACTGTGCAGAGTCACAATAAGCTTGCTACTCCTTTATCAGGCAGGCTAACGAGAACTGGTCAGAATTCTTTGCTGCTATTTTGGATGCTTTGCTGTTTAACGTGTGCTGCTGTGAAGAAATTATTCACCATGAACATTGCTGAGATAAGGATTGCAGACAATGCCTATACTTCTGTTTCCTCCTGCACCAACGCTGATGATATTATATAGAGAGAGACTAAAAAAATACATAGAAGAATTTGCTGTTGGAAACCTATGTTAATAATTATGACATTACTTTTCATTCTGATTACACTGATTCCAATATTTTGGTATTTGGAAACTGTGCTTCCTTTAAGCTAATTTCTGCCTGCTACTAATGCTCCTGCCACAAACAGTCCGGTACATGTGCTCTCCTATGCTCTCCCTCCATTAGAAGAGACACACAGAAAAGGGTATGACAATAACACATTGCTTTTGATTATGAATATGACTCACACTATCCTGAATAGAACACATTTTTGGGTCTGCTCTCATTTACCCCAGCATGGCGGAAAAGGAATGAGTTGGTACGTGCAGCCATTACCACTTAATACAGCATGCTCTGCATCATTAAGTCCACTATTTTATGGGAAATGGAATAAGAGTGATATGGGTCAGCTGGATGGCACAAACCTAGATGAGTTCGAAAGAGTGGTAATGGAACCAGTAGGTTGTTCCATATTTAACAAGGCAAGAATAATAAAACCAATGGAAAAACGAGTAGATAGCCTCTGTGTACCATATAAATCATCTGTAATCACATTCCACATGAATCCAGTAGGGAATAAGGATGTTCTGCCTCCCTCCTATACTACCAATTACAGTCCACGTACTGGCCCATTTTGCTTACGAAAAAGGGGTTCCTATTCGATAGGAACATTTACTAGATGCATGAATATTGCAGTACTTGAAAAAGAAGAACCAATATATGTAGATGATCCCGTTTATTTTATATGTGGGAGCAGGCTTATCCCTGGTTACCTAGAAATTGGAGAGAGACATGTTACTTAAGGATCCATTTTCCTGGTGTATTCCTTTCCAAAACTTCAGACATAACCAAATTATCCAGATCTAGGCCACGGCAGGATGATACAGGATTAATTGCAGAGGACATAGCAAAATCATTTATACCATTCTGGGGGCAAGCAATACATTCATGGAATATAAGAAAACTGTCCAGGGTGGGGATAAATGGAGCAACCGATATATTATATAACATGACATTAGAAGAAAAGGCAGTTACATTAATGACAATTCAGAATAGAATGGCTCTTGACATAATCTTGGCCTATCGTGGAGATTAATGACAATTCAGAATAGAATGGCTCTTGACATAATCTTGGCCTATCGTGGGGGTGTCTGTAAAATCGTGGGGTCAGCATGCTGCTCATTTGCAAATGACTCCTCCCCTATGATTTTCGAAGCAATCAAGAAATTGCACAACCTGAGATCTGACATTCATGCCCCGACAGGTGGTTGGAATCTGGACAATAAGCACATGGTTTTGGGAACTGCTGCGTTCATGAGGATGGAAACTGATTGCAATTCTAGTAACATTACTCATGTTCTGCTGTTGTTGCATACACTGCCTGCCAATCTTGTATTCTGAAGTTACGAATGAATGTGTACACACAATGACAGAAAAACAGACTCCCATGTCGAATAAGGGTATAAATCATGAAATGGAAACTATGAAAGAATTCATGTCAATTAATATTGAAGATGACGATTACAGTAGTATGCATAGTTCAGAATTAGATACATGGTCAGATGAGATGTATGGATGATGCTCTTGGCTTACGGCCAAAAGGAGGGTTTGTAAGTCCAGAAACTACCCTAACCAAGTGTAGAGGGTATATTATGTTGGCCGAAAACCATTCGCATCATATGACCAACATCGCAAACACAGAATCGTCAGTATAACCAAAGGGCGTCCATCTTGTGTAACATCCGCCGTTTGCTTTTTTCCTTTCTGTTAAAATGCTTTGCAAAACATATTATATTCTGAAAGCTCATACACGGTACGAGGTCACAGCTTGCATGTTGAAAGATCAGCCCAGACAGGAATGCCAAACAGTACAGAAATACATTGTTTTCCTCCCTCACTGAGTCCTTGAAAGCAAGCAGAAACGGCATTTAATCAGCGGCCCAGGTGCCGGCCTGTCTCCCTACAGCTGAAGAAACAGGCAGTTAAAGCATGATTTAGACTTTTCTAACGGTCCTCCTTCGCGGATCTTCCTTAGAACAGGCTGACCCCTAGTTCACGAATAGAAACTGGTAGATAACGTGCAGTGGAATGTCTCTCTCTCTCGAGAGAACACGATACCCTCGAACAAGTGCTTTATGGTTCTGTAATAACAAAGAACTATGTCTGCAACTGCTGCTAAGTATAATAGATTGAGTTAGAAACTTGTCATAATATGTCATATTTGTCATAATTGTCAATCACTGAACCCTAGCTGAAGAAGATACATTATGGGCGGTTCTGATGTGCCTTGAAGGCTTGTTTTTTCTATATATGTAACTGTTTGTATAATGTTCGCTCTCTTGCGTCTCACGAGGTCTGGGTGACACATGCTGTGAGACTTTAGACCTCAGTCAGCCGACTGAGCATATTTTTTGCAATAAACCATAGTACTTGGAAAACGAACCTTGTGTCTGTCGGATCACTAGTATATGGTGATTGTGCCTTAGTTTCCATATGCGGAGGGTCTTCAGGGCCTAGCAGGGACTGCAGATTATCCACTCAGTTGTTGAGGGTGTCTTTAGAAAGTGGTGGCAAAAAATGTTTTTGTGCTGTTTCTCGTGATCATGGCAGAGATGCAGAGAGTGAAATTGCTCATCGGCGGCGATGCGTTTGTGGGTGACCTGTACACATACCCGGGGTAGCAGCATACCCGGGGTAGCAGCGTTCATGTACATTTTGGTGTGGAAGGAGTGCACGCTTTGTGGCGCAGTGTGGCTCTACCCAGAGTGCAGAGATGTGGCCACTTAGAGTATTGTTGACATAGTATTTCTGAATTGTGGAGCACTGCATGTGGCTTTTCACACGGCTGCAAGTTTGCTCAATGAACTGAGGGAGGTGCTGAAAACAGTGATGCGCCTTTTTCCCACTGCAACTTTGCTTTCTCATGCATACCACCAAGACCAGTGTGTAACAATCCGAATGTACTTTCTCCCGAGGTAGAGATGGAAAGGTGTTTTGTGAACGGCGGCATGTCAGCTTTTCAGTTCGACGCAGGGATGTTCTTTTCTGCCCATGAGAACCTTAGTGCTTTTAATGTGAGTTTTTTTGGTGGAGCTCATTTGTTTTTGTCCCACATTGGAAAATGCTGTTGTGTTGCAGAATCTACAAGCTGTTTTGTAGAAGATTGTGTAACAATGTAAGGAGGAGAAGAAGAGAACAATACTCAACAAATAGAAACATTTGTTTTGTTTAGAAGTACTTTCACAAAAAAAACAAAGATTTTTTTTCAGAGCCACCAATAAAGAGGGGATCCTCTATCCAGCTTCACATGTGTTCCTGTACCCACGCTCAAATGACAATATATCCGAGGACACCACAGCATTTGGAGGTATGCTTGTGCCATATGCGGGTCTATTCACGGTTGGTTGACATGGAAATGGGACTTAGCAGGCTTATGGATTGGTCAATAAGGTTTCCTGCATGTGGCATGCAAGTTTAGATTGTGCCAGAAGGTGTGTTTGCAAATAGGAGAGCACATGGATATGGTTACGACTGTGCTGTGCAGTAGGCAGTGTATAGGCTTTTGGGCGACTCATGGATACATTGGGTAAAAGTGTATGCAGAACACTGTGGAGTGGCTGCACACCTTGTGTTCCATAATGTGGATGTCCACTGGCGGAGTTCGTGGGATGCAGTGGCTGCATGTGGCTCCTCTTTGTGTCAGTTTGGTGACGCAGAATCATCCAGACATTATTATTCATTGCAGTGGGAATAGTTTGGGACATGTCACCGGCATCTCACTGTAGTTTTCAATGAAGGAGACACTTAGGCAAGTCATGGAAATGTTTCCAAAGAAGCAAGTAATTTTTTCTCGCATTACCCAGAGACAGGTGTGGTTGCGTTCTTCCTCATTTGGCCCACAAATGGAGAAAGCGAGGCGCAATGTGAACAAGGCCATTTGCGCCTTTTTGTGCGACGTTGGCATGTTCTCATTCCACAATGAAAACATTACGTTTTGTAGTACTAACATTTTTCGTTCAGATGGAGTCCATCTTACTGATGCTGGCAACTAGCTATTTCTGTGTAACATCCAAAATGCAGTACAGTGCTTCTTAGAAGTACACCAAACATTTCCCCAGTAGGTGTGTTCACTACTTTAAACCTTCCACCCACAAACAGCACAAAAAGGCTCTTTTAAGAGCCACCACTTACTTTTGGGAATATATGGAATCTTTGTGATGGAGCCATGCTTCGCAAATTTTGTCACGCTGCCCGAAGAGCTTATAGTGTGCGTGGTGACATGCATCGTTTCATTGGCATTCTATTTTTGAATTGTGAAAAGTTGCGCCGGAAAGAACCTTTTTTCTCCCTTTTTCATTGTTTTGCAATTATCCTGTTCTTCCAACACACAACACGAAAGGAAAGGAAAGGAAAGGAAAGGAAAGGAAAGGGAAGGGAGGTTAGGGAAAGGGCACCAACCACAGGGACAAGAAAGGGCAAGTAGAGACAGGAAGATGTTGGATGGTCATTACATAGGTAGCGGGCACTCCTTCTCATGCTACCAGACTGAAGCCTCGAAAGCACTTTGTAGTTGCTCTCCCCTGCAGAGCACCGCATCGCAGTACATGCACAATACAGTGACCTTTGAAAGGTATGGGCCTGCTGCATTCCGTATGGCCTGCAAGGCTGGTATAGTGATCCGCCGCCCCACTGGAGTGTCCCTAGTGGTGGCAGGGGCAGATGCAGAGAATGTTGTAGAGAAACTTAACCTACTGCCTTGTTGGAAGGGGACAATGCTCCAAACTGCTGCCTTGTGGTTCGCTTTTAGGTGCCGTCGCATGGAGGTGGTGCCGTAGCTGTAAAAGCCAGGTTTTCCGTGACTGAGTACTGTCTTGCACTCAGTGCATCTCACCTAGTTTGCATGAGATGTGGGCATGTCTCCTACGGTGGTAAATAGTTTCCACACCCACGACTCACGCTGGCTGTTGGCAATGGGGAAGTCCTCTACTTTATCTTCGTTCTCCTCTTGATTTCGATCTACATTACCACACCTGTTCCCTTGTCCAGGCCCTTCGGAAGGAGGTGGTGGTGGTGAGGATGAGGATGAGGATGTGGGCGCTGCTGAGTTGGAGGCAACAGGAGCTGCCATGCTTGCTTGTGGTTGCAAAGGTAATATAGCAGAGCAGAATTGCTCACAAAGCAATTTGAACACGAAGCAATGTGCACCGCTGGTCTGCTCTGGCAAGCCAAACACAGAATGCAGTGAACTTGACCTCTGGGGTGTGGCCTTTTATAGGACTGCTGTGCAGCACTTGAAACTGGACAGTGGCCCTAAATCTTTCCCCAAAAAATTAGATGTACAAGGGCAGAGTGTAGGATCTCTGTACGGGTGCACTTTCATAGTTACACTCCATACATTGCAAAAAAAAGTACTTTTCCAATGTGCAGGGGCTCGGATCATGTCCAGCAAATAAGGCGCTTTTATAGGGCTGCTCTGCAGCACTTGAAACCGGGCAACAGCCCTAAATCTTTCCCAAAAAAAAATAGATGTTCAAGGGAAGAATGTAGGATCTCTGTATGGGAACACTTTCATAGTTACACTCCATACATTGCAAAAAACAGTACTTTTCCAATGTGGAGGGCCTCGGATTGTGTCTGGCAAATAAGGTGCCTCTTGTGGTGAATTGCTTTCCTTCGCAGTATGTTCTGTTAAAGAAAAAAAATGTGTTTGGTGTACATGAAGCACTGGAACGCCCTCCCAGCAACATTAAGAATGAAACGTCCTTCCCACAGTTAAAAAAATTACTCAAAACATGGTTCTTCAACCAGTTTTAGTCCATCCCAGACACCTTTCTTCCCAGACCAACTCCTCATCTTCACTGTATATAAATGTACACTAATGTATACAATGTAGAAATGTAACCAAATCTGTATTGCACCATTGTAATGATCGTTACCAATACTGTATTTGACTTTTACTGTAACTATGCCGTGATACCTCAGGGTCTGGGCGTATAACAAATGTAATAAATAAATAAAATAAATATATTATTTGTTTTACTTTCCACACTGCAGTGACTACCAATGGTGTTACTGTCATTACTCATTTCGTCATGAGGGAAATTCTCTTCCATCTCTCTAGGGTGCTTGCAATTGCTGCATAAAACAAAAAAATACATCATGCTTTCCCACTATTGTACACTGCAAGCACTGTGCAATTATAAGACCGACTTCCCTGTACTTACCACGTTGAAGTCACGTTCTGCTCACAGCACTTTGTAATCCTTAGTCTGGCAGTTTGTTCTTCGTTCCTATGTAAAGCAGCACTGCAATAACATTGTTCAAGGCAGACGTTACTTCTCTTGTTGGTGCATTCCATTATGGTGTATACCCTATGCCTTTGCTCTATTTCTTTTATAAATACTGAGTTGGGAGACCTACTCTATTTTCCCTTGCAATTTATGTACATGGTGCTGTTTGTATATTTCTCCAGCATTGGATCTTTCATGCTTAGAATATTCCCCTCGTCAGACTGGGACCCCTCGGTACACATATATAGCCTTTTCCTATAGGAAAACTTCTGACACTTTTGTGTCCTATCTACGTCCTTTTAGGACCCGCCTACGTATGCTCCGTAGGCCGTCCCAGTATAAGAGGCCCGCCCCCGCGGCTCCCCTTCAGATTTCAACCGTCTCCAAAGTAGTGGGATCTCCTCGCGTTGTCTTACTATTTTGTACAAGGTTGTATACCTGGAGTTGGAGTTAGAGAAAATGTCCTCCATGTCAGGAAAAGCGCTGTTCCGTCCGTGTGCGACGTGCGACTTGAAAAAAGTTTACGAGGGGGACGGACATATGGATTGTATATATTGCCTCCACCCTCATCATTCGGCTGATAACTGAGACATATGCAAAGGGTTTTCTCAAAAAACCCTCAAAGACCGGAGTCGACGGCTGGTGGCATGGCTGAATGATGGAGCGGGGGCATACCCCCCTTCGGAGGTAGGCTCCACACAATCGGCAAAAACATCACGCCGCGCTACCTCGTCAGAACCACCGGCGAAGAAATCTCGACCGTCGGAAAAAGAGTCATCTGGGAGTCGCTCAGCTAGAGACTCCTCATCAAAAAAAACCATCTTCATCTGACGCATGTGGCATCCACCGTCTCACCGACAGCAGCGGCGACGATGGCCTCGTCGACGGGGGTTCTACAGGAGGCCTGGAGGCCGGAAGTTTTTGATCCGATCCCCCTGGATACTTTACTACAAGAACAGGCTGTTCTGTCCTCGGAGGACGAGAGCGAGAGAATAGCTGGCCCAGCAGACCTAGGGCTATGAGTGGCCGACAAGTCGTCGACGAGGGGATCCGGTGTACCGGTATCTGCCCCTCTTCTCAATCCTCAATCTGTTTTGTCGCTGGAAATTCTGTCCACGCTTCAGTCCTTGCTACAGTCGTTGGACCAGAGAGTACCTCAGGCAAACCTGCCACAGTCACCCGTCGACAAACCGGGCCTGTCCCGTCCGCTGACGCACCTACGCACGCCAATCTCTGCACTGGCACAAGAGGAAGGTGAGCTGCCAGATTCAGAGTCTGACGGGGGAGCCATGTCGGATATCTCATCATCCCCCTCCAGGATCCAACCTGGGAGTCAGAGGTGGAGTTGGAAACCCCTAGAAGCCCAGCTCACCAGTCCCCTCCGGACGACATTGCATCATTCCATTCTATGATGGAGAAGGTGTGTAAAGAATTCGGTTTGTCCCAGGAAGAACAGAAAAAGGATTGTTTTTTGTTCGACCACATGGGTAAGAGAAGGTCTGTGTTCTCAATACCAATACTAGACCACGTGTGGAAGGAGGGGTTGGAGACAATGCGTCACCCCTTTTCAGAGCCGGCAGTGAAAGGACGCCTCGAGAAAAAGTTTAAGGCTCCAGAGTCTACCCCCAAGTGTTTATCCTCCCAACCAACGCCAGACTCGGTGGTGTCGGCAGCAGCGGCGAGAAAGGCGAAGGCCCAGCACAAGTGCACGACTCCGCCTGAAAACGAAGCGAGACGCCAGGATGCCTTTGGCAAAAAAGTGCTATCCGTGGGAGCAACCACAGTAAAGGCCGCAAACTCTCTGGCGATCGTAGCCAGATACGACCGAGAGATGTGGCACAGGCTAGCTCCGTTGCTTGATCATCTTCCGGAAGAGCATAGGAAGGCAGCGATGTTACTTGTCCGGGAGGGTGAGAAAGCCTCAAATCACGCAATAAACATCGCGGTGGACCTCGCTGAGTCAGGCTTCAAGCAAGTCAATAATGGGGTCGTTTTACGACGACAGTCATGGCTTAAGTGTACCTACTTCAGGCCAGAGGTACAATACAAAGTATTAGATATGCCTTTTGAGGGAGACCTTCTATTCGGTGAGAAGGTGGACGAAGCCCTAAAGGGAATGAAAGAGGACTCGGACACGACCAGGAAAAGACCATCCTATCCGTCGTCGTCGAGAGACAAGCAAAATAAAGATCAGCAGTGACATACAACATGTTCATTGGGTGCCCTCCAGAGTGGCCGAAGCTACAAGTCTTTTCGTCCCTTTAGAGGGGCTTCAGGTAATTCCAGATTCTCTGCGTCTGGAGACAGATCTTTCGGCAGGTCGGCTTACCCCTCCCAGGGATACAGGCGTGCTTCCCAAACGCACACCGTTCTGGGGGGAAGAGTGTCAGCATATGTCGACGAATGGGAACGAATAACGACGGATCAATGGGTGCTGGACACTATAAGAAACGGACACTCTCTACAATTCAAACACAGCCCCCCGCACATTCCACCTGCGTTCACCGCTCATTCCCATCTGAGGATACTGCAACAAGAGGTAACACTCATGTTAGCAAAGGGCGTGATAGAATTAGTTCCAACATCACAGAGAGGTCAAGGAGTCTACTCAAGATACTTCGTCGTAAAAAAGCCGAACGGCAAATGGCGTCCCATTTTAGACTTACGCGATCTCAACAAGTCTTTAAAGAGACCGACAGTACAACTGCCATGTTTTATCTGAGGAAACAAGGAGGGACGCGATCAAGAACTCTTTCCATAGAGGCCCAGTACACATGGCATTGGGCATTAAAGCACGAAATTTCCATTGTGGCTCACCACCTCCCTGGAGTGAGGAACTCGCAAGCAGACTCCCTCAGCAGAAGCATGGCCCAGATACACGAGTGGGAAATGGACACTGTTCACCTGATGAAAGTGTTCGAGAAATGGGGCACCCCCCTCTGGACGCCTTCGCGACCAAAGACAACAAGAAATGCGAGCAGTTCGCAAGCAGATGGCCTCAAGAGGGTTCCATGGGGGAGGCATTCTCCTTCCCATGGACGGACATGTTCCTTTATGCTTTTCCCCCGTTCCCCCTCATACGGAGGGCAATACAGTGGATACGCAGATACAATTGCCGGGTAATTCTAGTGGCACCATACTGGCTGAGGCAACCGTGGTTCTCCGACCTGCTTCACCTGTCGCTGGAATATCCTATAGCGTTTCCGAGAGTCCCGAACCTACTATCCCGGGACAAAGGCACGGTGTGGCATTACGACCCGGACAGTCTCAACCTTACAGCCTGGCTCCTGACTTTTCGGAGTTCGGTGCTTTATACGTTTCGGAGGATTGTCAAAAAATTCTGCAGGCGGCTCGAGCCCCTTCTACAAACAAATCTTACTGCTATAAGTGGCGGAAGTTCTGTGAATGGTGTCGAGGACAACAAGGCCTACAACCGTTGTTGGTGACGCCGGAACAAGTTCTACCTTACCTGCTCCTCTTGTCGGAGAGGGGGTTATCCTTCACATCGATAAAGGTGCACCTGGCGGCCATCTCGAGGTTCACGAGGAAGAGGCAGTCGTCTCCTCTATTTAGCGACAGACTTGTGAAACACTTCATGAGGGGTTTATTTCGAACTTTTCCCCCGGTAAAACGTTTCCCTCCAACTTGGAGTCTCAACACAGTGTTGGCAGGCTTAATGAAACCGCCTTTTGAGCCTATGGCCACGTCCGACATAAAATTCATATCGTGGAAGTTGGCATTCTTGATTGCTATCACATCAGCTAGGAGAATCTCGGAACTGCAAGCGCTGGTCGTAGACCCGCCATACCTAAGATTCTTTAAGGACAAAGTGGTCCTGGCAACTAATCCTACGTTCGTCCCAAAAGTTCCGACAGTGTATCACAAACACTCGTCCATTGTTCTCCCTACTTTCTTCGCGACACCATCATCGACAGCAGAAAAAGCTCTTCATACCCTGGACGTTAAGAGGGCTCTGAAATTTTACCTACATCGTACACAGGAACTCAGGTCTACTCGACAACTGTTCATCGCATATGGTCCGTCGACGAGAGGAAAAGCAATCTCTAAACAGGGATTGGCTCGATGGGTCTCATCGACGATTCCGTTTTGTCACTCCAAGGCCGGAAGGCCACTGCAAGGACATCCTAGAGCCCATTCTACAAGATCAACGTCCTCCTCAGCAGCATTATGGGCAGGAATTCCGCTGACGGACATATGCCAGGCTGCGGCATGGTCAGTGCCCCACACGTTTACCCGCCACTACTGCCTTGCCAGGCAGCTTGCGGACGAGGTGCAGATGGGAAGAGCTGTCCTGCGCCATCTGTTTCAGTAAGGTAAGCTCCACGCTGTGGAGAATCTGTTTTCTACCTTTTTGAGGACAGTATACTTTATGTGGGTAAGGTTATATGAGTTAACTTATTCCTACTGTACATATGCATTGTGTAGTGTGGTGAGGGTATATTCCATTACATTCTCACCGCCGTCTCAGGTGTTACTGCTATACAATCAATTCTAAGCATGTGAATCCATGAAAGATCCAATGCTGGAGAAGGGAATAGTTTCTTACCTGTAACTCCATTTCTCCAGCATTGGTATCTTTCATGGATTCACATGCGCCCGCCAACCTCCCCGGAATGCAATGTATTTGATTGATAAGTTTAACCCTTCCTACTTTGGAGGGGCCGAAATCTGAAGGGGAGCCGCGGGGGCGGGCCTCTTATACTGGGACGGCCTACGGAGCATTCGTAGGCGGGTCCTAAAAGGACGTAGATAGGACACAAAAGTGTCAGAAGTTTTCCTATAGGAAAAGGCTATATATGTGTACCGAGGGGTCCCAGTCTGACGACGGGGAATATTCTAAGCATGTGAATCCATGAAAGATACCAATGCTGGAGAAATGGAGTTACAGGTAAGAAACTATTCACGTCTGTTGACTCTGCTGCATGGTACCACTATGTAAGAGAACCCCTGCCTTTCTGAGCAGGTTTGATGCTACCCGATGTCCGTGAACAGACGCATGCTCTGCGACCACTGTGCCCATTAACATGGAGCCAGTGGGTTCAGTATGCTGTATGGTACATCAATATACACTAAGGGTACCCTGGTAAAAACCTATGAAATTCAGTAAAAAAATGTTGCTAAAGAGACGTTAGGTTTTTAGGAGCTGAACTTAACCATATCACATTCAGTGAAAAAACATTGTTAAAGGGATGTTATGGTTCAGTTGCCCTAATACAAAACTATGACATTCAGTGCAAAAGCTTTTTTAAAGGAACATTACAGTTACTTTGCACTAATAACAACCTATCCATATTATGGTGTCTAGTAAAACCGGAAAACCCCAGACATGTGCCAATTATGGTAAGCTAATCAACCATAACTCTCGCCACCACTGTCCACTGCAAGGACTAAAACCCATGACATCAAAGTTGACATTACAAATGTCATTCATGACATCCCATGTGCTTTTAGTTTTCATTCACAGCCTCCACAATGGATTGTTATTATAATGTTGGAAGAAAAGTATCAGAGATCATTGGAAGAACTATCATATGCCAAATAGTTCATTAAGCAATGCATTGCTATAAACACCATTGCATTACTGAGCTATTTCCAGTACATGAACAAACTCATGTACAAACATAGGCATTGTCTGCAGCATGCGCCAGAGAGGTGCAATATTCAAAATCTTCCCATGTTGGATATTAAAATGATGAATGCTTTAGTTTCAGAGTTTACGTACTGAGAAACATAAGTACCTACCATGCATCACTTACTGCATAATTGTACTACTACACACAAAACATAAAGAGACCACAATGCATACAAATACCAGCATATCCAGGGAAATGAAATTAAGCAAAAAAAACTGCAGTATTACCAGAAAGTGTTCATAACCTAACTAATTAACTTCATACACAGAAATGATTGCTGTGTTTCAGGCTGCCTTCTTCCCCTATGTATATGTATCATATGATGTGACTGGACTGAACCCTAAGAAAAGTAGTGTAAGAACATATGAGAAGGGTATGGTCTACAAATATAGTACCTTTTACTTTTTTAATTCCTGACTGCCAGTGAAGAAAAAGTACCTGGCCTAGATATGTCAGTGAACAAAAAAAGAGGGAGCCAGACATGTGATGTCATCAGTGATGTTGTAAATGACATTTGTGATGTCAACTTTGATGTCATGGGTGGTAGTCCCTGCAGTGCACAGTGGTGGTGTGAGTTATGGTTGCTCAGCTTACCATAACTGGCGAATTTCTGGGGGTTTTCGGTTTTACTAGTAACCATAATATGGATATGTTGTTATTAGTGCAAAGTAACTGTAATGTTCCTTTAAAAAAGCTTTTGCACTAAATGTCATAGTTTTGCATTAGGGCAACTGAACCATAACGTCCCTTTAACAAAATTATTTCACTGAATATATATATATATATATATGTTTTACTTTTCTGCTCTGAACGTAGCAGAGCAGGCATCAGCCATTGGCACAGCGCGAGCGTTGTTTGTCCAGGATGGAGGTCAATGTTGCCCTCATGAATGTGATGGAAGGCTTTGAAAATTGTGCCTATCTTCATTATAGGAGGTCAGCTAATTGATTAGGCCAGTGTGCCAGGGGACAGGACCTTTGTCAAAAGTAACCCAAGGAAAGAAAAAGTAATCCAAAAAAGAAGCGTACACCAAGCAAGAAGTAACGCAAATTTATTGGACCCAAACAACAGGGAAGCACGGTTCAGACAGCCCTGTGGAACTGAGCTGAATGAAATGAGCTATCAACGCCGCCCACGGCTATACATTTATACAAAATGTGTAAAACTATCATACAACATTTTGGTTACATTTTTAAGACTGTTCACAAGAGCTTATTGGTAAGATTACGCCCGTCCCCTGTATCCAAATATATATTGAATGATGCTAATTG
Organism: Ambystoma mexicanum; assembly: GCF_040938575.1. Lineage (NCBI taxonomy): Eukaryota > Metazoa > Chordata > Amphibia > Caudata > Ambystomatidae > Ambystoma > Ambystoma mexicanum. The sequence continues at coordinate 246,522,158 of NC_090938.1, forward strand.
GTTGCTAAAACCTTTGCCCACCGTTACACTAACACCCTTTGTGATATCACAACCTTTCCCACACCACCCCTTAATTACGTGATTGTGCTGATCAATTGAAAAATACTAATTTGCCATGGGTTGTCACTGTCAAATATACAAAATAGTTTGAGATGGCAAGAGATGAGATATTCACACCAAGTCTGACCGATAATGTGCCCTGCTGACATCAGCCATGGCACTGTACAATGTTGCACCATAGGGACACCGAAAACTCTCTCTGTTGATTAGCTCCCTGCCCCATTTCCCATAGCCCCAAACCCAATGCTCTGGCCCCCAACCTTCCTTCTCACACCTTGCTGCCAAGTGTAGTCTGCCCACTCTGTGGCTGGAGTTTAATCAACTACATTTAGTTTCTAGTTCTCGGCCACTTCACCTCGTGCACTCGGGTGCCTAGCTTGTTGGCCTCGAAAGTATCTTTTTAAACAACTTTGCTGTGGCTGCATTCTCCTGGTAACAATCATACATGCAACATTTGAGCACACTGTTTCTGTTGAATTTTCTGAAAAATACATTCTGCTTGTCACACACAGGCGTTCAGCTCTTGTTTTATGAGCTGTCTGCGAGAAATGCCTCTTTAACGTGGGCTTATAACAAAAATGGCTTCTCTACTGTTCACATTTTACTAAAGAATCCCCCTAATATATACCACCCCAGGGCATCTTACAACCTCACCCGTGCCTGCTCTATGCAACAACCCACCATTATGGGGGGGGGGGGGGGGGGGGGGGGGGGGGGGTGGGGTGTGTGTGTGTATGTGTGTGTGTGTGTGTGTGTGCGCGCGCACAGCTGTTTTGACAGAGGGCCGAAAGTACACTACATGATGGCTAATGTGGGGCGGGTGGCGTGGCAGGAGGCTTTTTCAACCCCTAATTTTTATTAAACACTATGCCCCATAGCCCCCACCCCTCATGCAAACACTATGCCCCAAGACACCCACCCCTCATGCAAACACTATGCCCAGGACACCCCCCCCTCAAGCAAACACTATGCCCCATGACACCCCTCCCCCTCATGCAAACACTATGCCCAGGACACCCCCCCTCAAGCAAACACTATGCCCCATGCCACCAAGCATGCACCATGCATACATACTCATACAGACCCCAACCCCCCCGCCCCTGCATACAAACTAACAAGCATACACCATGTACCCATACAGACCCCAACCCGCCACCCCCAACTCAGCACACAAACCCACAAGCATACACCATGCACCCATACAGACCCGAACCCCCACCCCAGCACACAAACCCACAAGCATACACCATGCACCCATACATACCCGAACCCCCCACCCCCAACTCAGCACACAAACCACACAAGCATACACCATGCACCCATACAGACCCACAAGCATACACCATGCACCCATACAGACCTGAACCCCCAACTCACCATACAAACTCACATGCATACACCATGCATCCATACAGACCTGAACCCTCCACCCCCCAACTCACCAAACAAACTCACAAGCATGCACGCATACAGACTCGGACCCCCCACCCCCACATCTCAACATACACTTCACTTGCAGACAAACACATTCAGGCAGACCCGACACACACCCCACCCCCACATCTCAACATACACTTCACTTGCAGACAAACACATTCAGGCAGACCTGACCCCCACACCCCCTCCGCATCTCAACATACACTGAACTTGCACACAAAAACATTCAGGCAGACCCGTCCCTCACACCCCCTCCGCATCTCAACACACACTGCACTTGCACACAAACACATTCAAGCAGACCCGACACACACCCCACCCCCGCATCTCAACATACACTGAACTTGCACACACACACACACACACACACACACACACCCCCCTCCGCATCTCAACACACACTGAACTTGCACACAAACATTCAAGCAGACTCGACACAACCCCCCCCCACCTCCGCATCTCAACATACATACAAAAACAAAAAACACAGTCAGGATGGACCCGAGACAGATACACACACACAAACATACAGGCCCCCCCCACCATGTACTTACCCAGACTTGCTGGAATGCTGGCGAGGCTTCTGGCACTACGGCTGAAATGCCTTCTGGGATCAAGCCTTACTGGCCGCGCCAGCCGTAGTGCTGGCACTCCATTTGTGCAGCACACATGCACTAAGTGGCTCGTAGGAGCTGCGTCGTTCGTGTGCACTGAACCAATGAGGGCCAGTGTGTTGTCCAGCCCGAAAGACAACAAAGACTTTCCTAATGGAGGGCGGCCGATGCTGCTTGCGGGCCGCCCTCCATTAGGAAAGTCTTTGTGCCTCACGGGCCGGACAAAACGGCATGGCGGGCCGCAACTGGCCCGCGGGCCGTATGTTGTGCACCCATGCACTAAAGGTTATGAGCAGCAGAACGGGTATTGGTACAGTTACTTAGAAAATGTTCGCCAGCCACATTGGATCCCAGGCAAATAGATTGTTGAGCAAGTTGTCTGGTGAAACTGTGCTCATTTCCCTCATTATAGTTTTGTTGAATGTATTTAGCTCCAAAATAGCTTTGTTTGCTGCATCATTTGCAAGTATGAACGTAGAACAGCTGCTTCTGATCTTCTTGCAGATGCCCCCTCTATTGCTGTTAACAGGTCCAAAATGTACCTATTCTGGGAGGGCAACTAATCTGACTGCTCTCAGTTCTTCCCACACAGCGTTCAGCCCTTTCTCCATTGAATTAGCCAATTGCAGTACTTCATATCGGGTGATTTGCAGCCACTTTGAGTTGGCTGCTGTTTCGACACCGGGAAGCAATAGGGATTAAAAGAATGTTAATGCTTTTGAAAAAGGTCAATACGCATGTGGAATGGCAGCCTGTCTGTCAGATTACTTTTGGGAACAATAATTACTGTCCCTATGAATTCTCTTAAAATTCAAAGATCATGCTGGTCGTGAATGCATCCCCTACTCAATAATTAATGTGTAAATCTTTATTCAATGGTGCAGGATGATTGTTGAATGGAATGAGTTCTGAGCGGGGCACCACCCGGGAAGGGATGTGTAGGGTGACGAGGGAACAAGTGCCTTCCCAATCTGGAGGGAGCTGGGCATATGGCTGGTTTCCGCAAGCCCGCCATTCATCCATAATGACTGCAGTCCCGGTCCTCAGTGCCGGGATACTCATCACCTTGGTGCATCCATTATTGGTCCCCAAATAAACTGAACCAGTGGATCTGAAACACAAGGGAAAGCGTACAAGTTCCTTTATGTGCATAGGTTGCTTTTTCTCTTCTATCCAGGTTAGAGGGAACATGCTTATTACAAACCTTAAGGCAACTGGCATTCATTTTGCTTACTACATCTTCATCAAACCCTACCAGACCTTCTGCCCTACATTGTAACATTCCCCCCTCCCATGCCCTATCATGGAAGACTGCCCCTTCCATTTGTATCAATTATCTTGCATGGCACCATGGACTACTGCACCCTGTCTCATTATGACACTTTAATCTGCTGTGGATTGTGAACAGTTGCTACCCCCTTCTGTCATGTTTTCTTATATGTGTTTTGTGGCTTATTTTTTCACCCTTCTTGTAAGTTGCATATCATTGTCAGTATATACCTCATGCCCCTCATCTATACATTGGATAGTAACAGATAAGCCCCTTGTTTTATACAATGACAGATTTATTCATTTATTTATTGGACATTTGTAAGAGACTTATACATCAAGAAAGTTGTGTTTCAAAGCACGCACAAGGCAAAGGGAAGGGAACAAGGGAAGAACAGCAAGACAATGGAATATGTATAATACAAAAAAGCGGTCATATAAGGCCTTGTGAACATCAGACACCCCCTTAATCTGCTGACACTTCTTGAGGGAGGAAGTGCGTGGGTGCCCCTGTAACATGTGGAATAGCGATCGCACATAACTTCTGTCATTGGCCCTCTCTTGCCCCACCCGTCTCATTTCGTCATACCATATGTTGCCAGACGCAGTGCTGCGACTGCCCCTAAAGCCATCTTCAAACATTTCAGAATGAAATATATTTTGTTTGGTGCGCACTCCTTCATTATTACTCTGAACAGGGGCAAACTGCTAAAAACCAAATAAACATAAAAACAAAAAACAAAAACACTACACTACAACAACGTAGCCTGTACAGTTTTCTTCTTCCTCATCCTGCTCCTTCCACATGGCACATCTCCTCTGACCACAATACAAAAGATGGGTGTTGTAAGGATATTTGGCGTGTTACAGCACAGAGTACAGCACTACTGCACAGGTAGCAATTTTTTTATGCAGCACCACCACAAGGGTGCGGTGCATTGCTATATGTGTTACCAGATTAACAAGGAAAGACAGGCTATTCAGTCAAAAACGATTTTAACATATAAGATGCAAATCTATTTTTACACTTAAAAGCACACGTGCACATTCAAAAATGCACACTATTTTTCACCTGAAATGCCTATGGTGCAAGAGACACATTTGAAAATTAATAACTAACATTACTCATAAATAACCTGACTAATAAAAATTGAATTTAACATAACCCACTAATAAAAATGTGTCTCCACTGCAGAAATAGGCCTACTCTGAAAGTGAACTTTTAAACGCACATTCATTTTTTTTCTCGTTTTCTCTGCTGCTCTGTCCACATAACTACAGGAAGCAAAAGGGCTCGAAAGAACAGGAAATCAGTTGGTTACAAAGTATTACTATAAAAATGAGCCATTGTGTAGAGAGGGAGGAGATGGCATGATTGATTCTGATTGGAGCAGCGTCATAGCAAGTATCATGCTAGAAGCAGTGATTAGGGTTTTGCTGGGGGGAGTTTGAGGAGAGAGACGGGACAGTGGAGATTTGGAGAGCTAGGAGAAGGACCCGATTTTTTCCTGGTTGGAGCATTTCTGCTGAAAAAGCTGAGAGTTCCAAGCAATGACCCTGGTTTGAGAAGGAAAGGCGCTCCTTTTCACTGGGGTTAATCTTCAAGGGAGCCACATTCAGAAAGAGAACAGCTGAAGAAAACTCGGGCTGAACAGATAAGGTAATTACAGAAGTGTGGGGGCTGAGTGTGTACGAGAATATTCAGTCAGAGTAGGAAAGGAGATTCCGGTGCCTTAATCACATGTTAATGTTGCAAATCGAGTTCTTTTCTCCGCCACTCTCTTTTCAGTGTATCACAGACAATGCTGTTACTGTGCTATTTTATTTATTTCTGTAAAGAGTGAGATCGTGTTTAAATGCAACTTTTATAATACAGAAAAATATTTGAAAGCAGACGGGTGGTGTATTTTATATTTACCAATACAGTGCTGATGATGAGGGGAGATTTTTAAACAGTGCAATTGTCATTTTAAGACAGATGTGTGCATGACCATATTCAGTATGGACAGTTGTAAATGACTGTTTGTAGCATAGCTCGTTGGAGGTACATGAGCCAACGGGAAGAGGGACTCTCTGGACATAGTTCCCTACCGTATATAAGGTAGTGGAAATTACCACAAAATTACCACATATAGCTCTCTGTCGTAAATGAGTCAGTGAGATCGCCCATGGTGGCACACTAACACTGAAAATGTGGTATTCCTGAAATGTAGGTCTGAGGTCTCTCTAGTGATTACACGAAAAATCTAAGCAAAGATAAGGGATTCTGGACATTGGGGCCACAAATAAAACAAGGGAATTATGCTCACCAAAATACCACCAACCACGCATACCAACCACGCATACCAAATATGCACGTCTGGGTGCTGAAATAATGCATGTCCACTGTATTATTGTTGCACATGGCCCAATCTGAATACAAGGAGTGATTATTGCTAAGTTATTTTTCGGCGGTAATAAAATACCGTCAGGCCCCGAATCTCCACAAAATACCCAACATATTTATGGTGCGTTGCAGGCCGGGAAAGTGATCATAGAGTACCTACTGGGCGTGGCAAGCGTGTCTCACACTGCCATTTGCACATTAAAGGGAACCCATTTTATAATAGCAGTGTGCCACTAAAAACGAATTTCAGAATGTCACAAAGGGAAACCACATTCTCAGATCTAGTGCAATATTTCGAGGCAAAGTTGTTTGCACATGGGAATTGGTCGTCGAATAGCACGTTAGAATGGAGTAACCGCATTCAGGGTGAGGTGCAGAAAGAAAAACTAGACAATATTTTTGCAGAAGGCAGCATAATTCAGGTCTGCCTTACAAGATTATTGAATGCAGCCGATAAAAGTGCAGAGAAAGACTGTTTAATACGGCTATGCAGCAAAATATGGTTTATTTTAAACAAGTCCCTGCGAATGCAAGAGAATGATACTCAGCTAATTAACAGGTTAAAGACTGAATTAGAGGGGGCAAGTAAAAATCAGGAAATGTTGAGAGCAGAATTGGATGTATGCCAAAAAGACATGCAATTAAAATGCAGAGACTTTGATACTCAGTTATCCAAAAGCAAGAAACAATTTGAAGATAGTGAGCAAGAATTGGCACACTTAAAAGCCTTAGTGGATCACATTAGGCAGGATAAAGATGAGGTTGTTTCAGAAATGCAGATTTTACAAAAAGAACATTGTGAAAAAGAAGGTGATCTCCAGAGTGCAGAACAAGAAATGATTAAAATGATTCAAGAAAGAGACAAGAGAAATAAAGAGTTCAATGAATGCCAAATGCAAATGTGCGACATGCAGGAGGTGATTAATAAGATGAATGGTGAAAACAACTATTTGCAAGATGAAGCCAACAGACTCCTTAAAAAGTGTAAGGACTTAGAACAGCAAATGTGCATTCCCAGGTCCCAGGAGAGGCGGCAGGGTACCACATTCAATGGAGTGGAGGTGAATTCTAGCTCTGCCCAAAGAGCTAGTGCTCCAGTGACTGGGCCGGTGACTGAACTTGGTTGCAGCGCCCTTGGGGGATTTGATACTCCCATTGGGGGCAGCCACCAATCTCATACACCTGAAAACAGGATTGAATCACAAAATAGTGCAATTCCATGCATTGCAACAAGTAGCCCCATAAAAATAATGAAATCCATTAAAGCCCTGATCAAACCATTTAAAAAGGGAGGTGAATGCTGCATTGAGGATCACTTAGAAGCGGTGCATGACATTTTTAAAGCACTCCAGATACCTAAGGAACAGTACAGACAATATTTTCATTTAACTTTAGATGCCCCGACGGCCAGCATCATAAGGGGATTAAATGAACAGCAGAATATGACATGGCTGGAGTTTGAAAAAGAAATTAGGCGTCATTTTTCTCCTTTTCAGTCATTGCAGGAGGCAAAGAAAGTGGCTTACACAATTACTGCTGGACCTAATATATCCCCTCGCCAATTTTTACAAGACTTAAAAAGAGCATTTTCTCGCTTTGATGTATCTTTTGACTCAAATTCCAATGAGTTTAAAACTGCATTCTTCTATGGGCTACAGAAAGACATCATATCCCAATTGGTCCATGAATTTGACCGTGACAAGTCCCTTGAATGGATTGTACATCAAAGCACAAAACTATATGAGGTACTCTATTGTCAGGGAAGAGAAAGTGATAAAATGAAAGATACTAGACCTAAATCTAAAGAACCCTCAGCCACAGTAATGGAAATCAGGTCAGCCAAAATGTCCCTTGAGTCTGCTCAAAGCCAAGGTAAAAATAATGTGACACCTGAACAAAGGGGTAATCAACAAAGATCGCCATTTCCTGGACCAATGTTCCAATCACATGATCCTAGTAATATAGAGAGCTACATCAGCCCTAGGTATTTAGGGGACAGACCCCGGGTAGGATACCGGCCTGATATGGCAGGTATGACCAATAACCAGAGACAAAATCAAGATCAAAGAAATGATGGTCCCTACCAGTCATTGGGGACACAGAGCAGATTTGATCCCAGCACCATGATATATGGTAATCAGGATAGGCCCCGATATGTGGATCGATTTACTGATAATGGAAATCAACCTAGGGGCCAGTACCCACAATCTGAGAGACAGGACATGAGGCAAAACGTGAACTACAATCCACGCCAGTACAATGATTCCCCACCAGGGGACTATAATCAAAGGATGGGTGCAACCCGCTCCCCTCCACAAATGAATCAAGAGTTCAGAAACCATCCCAACCGACATCAATCACCTGAGAGGTATCAGAATAGATCCAATCAGGGGGAAAACAACCAATATCGACCTAGGCCACAGAAAGAGGATCCTAGAGAGATGGAAAGGTTCCAATGCCTTGAGGCCCAAGTGAAAATGTTAGCTGAGCAAATAGGAAAGCTCTGTACAGCGCAAAAACAACCTTCCAAAGAGGGGGCTGATGGCCATAGCATTGACCGGGGGGATTCCGAAAAGTGACTAAGTACTCATGATAACTGCAGTGCCAAAATGACAGATTGCTCTGATATAATTTTGCATAACGACTCTGAGATGCCTAATGGATTAAAAATGAAAGTGCCAGTAAATTAACTTGTGACAGAAAGCGCAAATACTTCTAGAAAAGAGGTACGGTTTAACCTGGAGCTAAATAAAACAGTAAAGATTTGCACAAATGAAAAAGAAACATTAGGAATTTCAAAAGAACAAAGGGACCGATTTAAGAAAAATGACTCATGCATGGGGAATACCAGTGAACAGGGAGTAAGTGGGGATGCTATAGCTCCTTCCCTGGGCAAGCAAAACAATGACCAAACACAGACAGAAAAAGGAAATACTCACAAGGAGGGTACAAGTCAATCACCTGAAGAATTCTTTGAGCCACATATTTTTGAAGAGGCTGAAAGGGCTGGTATCACACTAAATGATCACAAATGCACAGAATTAAAAAATGACAAATTGCTGAATGATGTTGTTACACATGTTCAGTTGGAGGATTGTAATGTGGTCTCTGATGTTACCCAGATGGATGGGCGAACAGTGGCCACACTCCAAAAAACCTCTGATCATGGAGAAATGAATAAAATCTCTCGCGCAGAAATGGGTAAAAAGGAGGGAAAAATGTCTTTCCATTTACCAATGTGTTTAGCCAAAAGTGAGAAAGACCTGAGAAAGGTGAGCCCTGAAATCAGTAAGAATTCACATTTCTTATGTGTATTAGAGGAAGTTGAGGACAGATATTATGCACCCATCACTGTAGAAGAAAAATGCCACACCTTTGCTATGATTGACACTGGTGCACAGGCCACAATTATGTCCAAGGAGCTGGTAAAGAGTATCAATGAAGGGAGAACCCCACAGAGTCAGATCACAGAGAAGGAAAATCAAGGCCCAGTGCATAACTTTAATGGGGAGGAGGTGCCCATCATAGGTGTAACTGAGGTTGACATAAAAATAGGAAAGCACGGAATGAAACAAGAGGTATTGATCACATCTATTTGTCTGAAAAGATTGTCTCCTCTAATAGATGGGGTCAATGGAGTGCTGTGGTCCTTAACCAAAAAACCATTGAGGCCTAAGAAACTAAAATCACAAAACAGCAATATAAATGAATGTCACACCGTTGCCAAAACAAATGATGCTGTGGAGGTATATCTCCAGAATAGCTGCATACCTAGTGTCACTGTTATATTAATGTGTCAAGACAAAATGCAGAGCGACAATGAAAAACTACCTGTACAAATATACTTGGACCCAAGGAAAAATTGGCAGACTGCCATAGATGAGCACACATTACGTTTTTATTTAAAAGAGAAAACATACAAACAGAATATTGCTCCTAAAACAGATTCAGAAAAACACATTACCGCTCTGGCAGAAATACACATGGGAGATGAGCAACCATGGGTTCATGTTGGTATAAATGACTATTTTAGAACAATAAAAGCCACTTTAGCGCTTGAACATGAAAGGAGTTTCATTATTGAGAAATTGTTGCAAAAAATAATGGAAAGGGAAGAAATCCCGAGATTTAGGATTAAAAACCAATATGTTTCTGGCTTGGACAGTCCAGACTTTGAAAACCGAATTGCAGGCAGATGCATGCTTAAAATTAGCATTGGGCAGAAAACAATTTACCATAATGTATGGATAGTGAGTGGAGCACAAAATGAATTTTACGTGGGAAATGACATCATGCACAGAATGTGTATGGTGTTAGATTTCCTTAATCAAAAAATATGGTCACGCCTAGGTGGTCCGGCACCTGAATTTGAAGACAAAAGAAGGGCTTATCATTGTGCACAACTGGTTGTTTATGCAATCGAATTACAAATGAGGAAAGATACTATTATTCCTGCATTTACAAAACAGTTTGCAATAACACTGAAATGCAAAAATGGACAGCAGATGAAAGGCTCTGATGCATTTGTATGCCTGAAAGAATCCATAAAACAGCAAGGCCTAGATTATGAATACATTCCATTGGTAGATATTGGTAAAGGATCTGTAAAAATTATGGTAAATAATGAATGTTGTCAGGATATTCATTTAGAGGAAAACTCCCCATTAGGAATGGCCATACAAAAATCACATTATACGGCAGATTTAAATAACATGGTGATTGGAAATATTCCTGAAAAGTATGTAGATGCCAAGGGTGAGTTACCAGAACACCTGGACTCTCAGCCCAAAGGAATATTTAAAATTCATTCTGTGTATCCTTATGATTCAAATGAGACAGTGTGCTGCCATCAAGAGGATTGCATAATATTTAATTTAAATGAAAATGAAACAGAAAATCAGCCCATTGAAGTGGAAGCTGATATGCCAAAATATTTAAAAGTGGCAGCTTTACAAAAAGCACAGCCACACAGTTAGAGGAAAGCGCCGAGATTCCCTTACCAGAAGATTTTCCAGAATTTTCCAAAATGGTAGAAGAGCAGATCTCCTTAGCGGATGCATGTGAAAGCAATGAAGAGAGGGACAATCTGAGGGAGATATTTATGAAGTTTAAGGATGTATTTGCAAAAGATGCTTATGATTGTGGTTTAACTGATTTACATGTGGCCACACTACCAGAAGGGTGTAGCAGAAATCCAGTGTTTGTACGCCAGTATAGACTACCGCTGGCATGTTTAGAATCATTGGCAGAGATTATTCAAAATTTGGAATCTCGGGGAATCATCAGGCCCATTCATAGCACATCCATACACCTATTTTAGGTGTGTTAAAGCCAAATGGTAAATGGCGGCTGTGTGCAGACTTGAGAGAGTTAAATAAAAGAGTACCAGTATCTAGTTGGCCACTGCCATTCATTGATCAGGGCCTAGCTCAGGTACATGGTTCAAATGTATTTACCACATTAGATCTCACCTCTGGATATTGGTGCGTGCCATTGGCAGAGGAGATACAACATTTATTTTCCTTTACATTTGACAGGACTCAATATGCCTGGCTTAGAGCTCCATTCGGGTACATCAATAGTGGGAGTGAATTTGGCATATTTTTGAAAAAGGCCATGCCGGATGCAGCGGAAAGAGGAACAATAGTTTATGTGGACGATGTCCTGATAAAAAATGAAAGCCTGAAAAGCCATTTTCATGAAATAAGACATGTACTTGGCCAATTGCAGAAAGCAGGCGCCAAAGTATCTTTGCAAAAAGCACAATGGTGCAAGAAAAAAGTGAACTTTCTAGGGCATGAAGTGACTGAACATGGGCTAAATCCACAAAAGAAGAAAATAGAGGCCATACAAAGATTAAAAGATCCTAAAAATGTGAAAGGAGTAAAAATTTTATTAGAGATGACAGGCTATAACAGAAAGTTCATTGAAAATTATGCAGAAATCACTCAACCATTGACTAAACTGCTTAAACTGAATACTCCCTGGAAATGGGAAAAAGGGCAGTCTGATGCAGTGGCTAAATTAAAGGAATGTCTTGTAAAGGCACCATGTTTAGCATACCCCATAAAGGACAGGGATTTCTTTATAGAAATAGGTTTTTCTGAACATTGCATGTCAGCAGTGTTATCACAAAAACACGATTTGAATCACAAAACCATTGCATATGCAAGTAAGGCATTTTCCCAAGTTGAAATGAAATTTAATGAATGTGAAAAGGCCCTATTAACCACTGTGTGGGCGCTACAACATTTCCGCCCCATTGTTCAGGGAGAAAAGGTAATTATTGAAACAAATCATCAACCTTTGCAATTTTTAGAGAGTAAAAGAATTAGATCAGGTAATCTAGCGCAATCCAGAATCACTTCATGGACGCTGGCATTACAAGGTTTTCCCGTAGAAGTGAGATATGGACAAAATAAAAAGAACCCAATTGCTCAAGGGTTAGCTGACTTACATGACTGTGCAGCTGAACAAATACCAAATGAAATGGAAGTAGAAACTAGTTTGCAGGAATTTGAACAATCACCACACAAAGCTTTTGATGAAAAAACATGCAAGGATTTGCCAACTGTATATGTGGATGGTTGTGCTTTTCACATTGAAAATGACAGTAATAAACAGTTAGTGGCAGGAATAGGAAATGTCTGGTTGAAATGTGAAGGTGTCCCCAGTATAGGGATGAGGATTGGAGATAGGAGCAGTCAGGTGGCGGAATTGGCAGCCATTTATAAAGCAATTGCTACTGCAGTTGATAAAAAGTTCAGTGAAATTGTCCTGGTGACTGATTCTGACTACGCACGGAATAGCTTTGTGGAGTATTTGCCTGGTTGGAAAGCAAGAGGCATGGTTACATATAACAAAAAGCCACTTAAGCATGGAAAAATGATACAAGCCATAGACAAATTGGTGTCAGAGAATAAGTTAACAATATACTGGAGAAAAATTCGTGGGCATTTAAAAACACCAGGAGAGGATAAGGAGGGAAATGATAAGGCAGACCACCTGGCTAAGATTGGGGCTGTGATGGGAGAATTGCTACCTATCGATTATTTAATGGGTGAAATACAAATTGATACAGTCACACGTTCTAAAGCACCAAAGGAGGTAGATCAACAGGTGGTGCAGTGGAGTCATGACACGCCAGACCAAGATTTGATTGAGGCACAAAAGAATGATCAAATTTTGGGAATCTATTATAATCATTTGATAGATCCCGAACAAAATCCTTTAACAGAAAATGATTGTATGGGAAAAGAAGAGTTGAGGGTGCTATTAAAGAACAAAACACGAATTAGATTACAGGATGGACTCATGATTAGAGAGTCCATAACAGGACAAATACAGTGGGTAGTACCCCTTTCATTCAGAGGACTAATGCTACACCATGCACATGATGCCATAACTGCAGGCCATAGAGGTTCACAAAAAACATTAGAAATACTAAAAGATTATGCTTACTGGCCACATATGTCCCAAGATGTGGAATTATATACTAGAGGATGTCTAGTATGCGCCCAATTTAAACCTGCTTCACCAATGCATAGAGCACCATTGATGAAAAGAGGCCTAACTCTCCCATGGTCAGATTTGCAAATAGACTATGTAGGTCCTTTAAAAAGGTCGAGCAGGGGACACCGTTATATTTTGAGTGTGGTATGTTTGATGTCGAAGTGGATTGAATGCATTCCTGCACCAGATTGTAGTGCGCAAACAGCAGCCACGTTGCTGGTGAACCATGTGTTCTCAAGGTTTGGGTTGCCACAAAGAATTGAGTCAGACAGAGGAAGTCATTTCACAAGTACTCTAATGAGTAAGGTATGGCAAATACTAGGTGTGAAAAGGAAACTACATATTGCATATCGGGCAGCGTCTTCAGGTACAGTTGAAAGAAGCAATAGGTCTGTTGTGGATATTTTAAAGAAATTTGTGGCAGAAGCAGGTTCCAGCTGGGATTTACGTTTACCGTTGGTTTTGATGGCAATCAGGTCAACTCCTGCCAAAGCAACAGGTGTTAGCCCCCATGAGGTCTTGACAGGTAGGAAAATGGTGTTACCACAACACCTACTATATAGAACACAGGAGCAGACACTTGTGAGTGCATCCACAGTTCATGAATATATTGATGAACTGAGGAGGCATTTGCAACATGCATTTGCTTTTGTGCAGAGAAATCTGGAAAGAGCTGCTGACAGTGAAAAATCTTATTATGACAAAAAGACATCAGTAAAGGAATACAGTGTAGGGGATCAGGTGTACAAGTTTCATTTTGGAAAAAGTAAACAGAAAAATTCTAAATTTCTAGCAGCCTGGCAGGGGCCATTTCGAATTATAGATAAGGTCTCTCCTGTAGTTTATAAAATTTTGAAAAATGAAGGTGAAACAGCAATAGAGCAGTTTGTCCATGTAAATCAAATCAAACCATGCCATCCCAGACATGAGATCAGGCAGCTTGAGCATGTAGAAACAGATAAAGTCCCTTGAACACAAAAAGAGAAAATAAATGGGTGCAATCAGGAGGCAGTGACAAAGAAGTTAAAAAGTTGATTGTTATAATGGCACATAAGCACTGTAATATATGTAAAAATATATAATATAAAATAAATAAATAAATAAATAAATATATAATGGAAGTTCATGGATGGTGTGCAGAGAGAAAATGTATTAAATATTGAATGCTGTTTTATATGTGCTTGTTTTCTTTTAACTTGTGTTTAATTTCAGAAAACAAAAAAAAAAAAACGAAATATTTTTACCAAGCATGTTTTATTTTTGGCAAAAGGGTGAAGTTAGTATGGTGCTATGTACTTAATTTGTTTATTTTCTATTTGATTTAGAAAATTAACATTATTTGGTCGGAGGTTCCGGGATCAGAGCCCACGGGAGATGATGGAGTCCCGGAGCCCACGTGGACGGATTCCGGGAAAGCCCCAAAGAGGGGTGAAGACCAAGGCTGCAAAGCGATCAGCATTGAAGATGATACCGATGATATGGTTAATGATGATGATATTTGGAGGGATCTTCAAGAATTCAGAAGCACAGGTTGTCATTGAACCTGGACCAGCATCTGGTATCGCGGTAGAAGAGGCACCAGGATTCATCATGAGTGATAGAAGGATGATTTTCCAAAATATATACATACCATTGAATCCTGAGATTTTGATTGAAAAACACTTGAACAATACCGGAATTAAGATTGAACAGACTAAAGAGTGGCTGGAAATAAGAAAAGAGGACACTAAGCAGTCAATAAGAGATATATTAATGCAATTGGAAAAAACATTCGTGAATTCAGCAGACATTAAGAAGAAGAGAGGAAAGAGAGGTGCGGTGATGCTCGCGATATCAATGGTAATGTCTATAGTTGGAGCCATAATAGGTACCACAATATCAACAGCCAATTCTATTTCGGTAGGAACACTGAGTACTAAAGCGCAACAACTGAGTATTGACCTAGAAATAATACAAAAAACATTAGATGGAATTAGAGGGGGACTGGATGAACAAGTAAGGTTCATAAATGAAACTGCAATCATTCTAAATGAACAAGCGGATGTAATGCAACGGGCGACTAAAATAATACTTAAGCATGACAGAACTTTAAATGAAATATTGAACATAATGAGTCCTGTTGATAGACTATTAACGAATTATATGAGAGAAGTTCAAACTGCAGTTTCACAATTGATTCAAGGACATATCCCCTTGTATTTTGTTTCGCAGGATATTATTCGTCAAATGATAGAAAGATTGACCAGGAGGGAGATTGATATAATACAGGTAAAAATTGCATTCGAAATGGGTAATGCAATGCCGTTATATGTGGACTTGGAAAGACTAGAGATCGGATTTTTGCTATGCATCCCATATGTAGCCCCTGAACTTATTTATCAAACGAAGTGGGTACACAACGTGGGATTTTGGCAAGAGGACACATTTATTAAGATTAAGACTCCAGAAGTGGTGGCATTTCAGTCATGGGAACCTGAAGTTTATTTAATACCAAGCCTGGAAACATGTGTAAAATTTAAAGAACAAAATTATATGTGTCCAGGTAAACCGTTTGTTCCTGATGCCACAGATGCTATTAGTGGTTTGAAATCTGACCCAAGCATATCAGAGGGATGTGAAGTGATTATTAGCAATATGGGGAGTGAAGAAATGGCACAGGCTAAGATGGTCAGAGGTAAATGGTTGATCAGCACCTGTTTAAAGAACATGACGGTAGTACATTTAAACCATGGAACATACGTGGTTAAACAGGTGAAATATAATGTTTTTTATTTACAGGTTCCAAAGGATACAATTGTGTCAATTGGGGGGTTAACATTGTTTCATGTAACAAATGATGTTTGGGAAAGCCAAGTGGAAAATATCGATTTTTTTCAGAGGGATACTTTTCCAATAGACCCGGATGTGGAATATTTATTGAATCACAAAGAAAGATATGTTATAAAAATGAATTTGAGAAAAAACAATATTACAATTAGTAATCTGGGGATAATAGAAGTGGAAAGATTTAATTGGGGAACCTGGGGGGAACGCTCAATAGTGGGTTTGGCTATCCTGGTGCTGATCATGGGTGGATGGTTGATTGTGCTATCAGTAAAAATGAAAATGTTACTGATTTTACTAGCTACGTCAGGAAGAGAAAGATATCCCAATACACATGCATTTTAAAAGAAAAAGAAAGAACAAGTTGTTTTTAGGAATTGGCTTGGATTGTAGCCAAGTTCTAAAAACAAAAGGAGGGTATGTTAGGATATTTGACATGTTACAGCACAGAGTACAGCACTACTGCACAGGTAGCAATTTTTTTATGCAGCACCACCACAAGGGTGCGGTGCATTGCTATATGTGTTAACAGATTAACAAGGAAAGACAGGCTATTCAGTCAAAAATGATTTTAACATATAAGATGCAAATCTATTTTTACAGTTAAAAGCACATGTGCACATTCAAAAATGCACACTATTTTTCACCTGAAATGCCTATGGTGCAAGAGACACATTTGAAAATTGATAACTAACATTACTCATAAATAACCTGACTAATAAAAATTGAATTTAACATAACCCACTAATAAAAATGTGTCTCCACTGCAGAAATAGGCCTACTCTGAAAGTGAACTTTTAAACGCACATTCATTTTTTTTCTCGTTTTCTCTGCTGCTCTGTCCACATAACTACAGGAAGCAAAAGCGCTTGAAAGAACAGGAAATCAGTTGGTTACAAAGTATTACTATAAAAATGAGCCATTGTGTAGAGAGGGAGGAGATGGCATGATTGATTCTGATTGGAGCAGCGTCATAGCAAGTATCATGCTAGAGGCAGTGATTAGGGTTTTGCTGGGGGGAGTTTGAGGAGAGAGACGGGACAGTGGAGATTTGGGGAGCTAGGAGAAGGACCCGTTTTTTCCTGGTTGGAGCATTTCTGCTGAAAAAGATGAGAGTTCCAGGCAATGACCCCGGTTTGAGAAGGAAAGGCGCTCCTTTTCACTGGGGTTAATCTTCAAGGGAGTCACATTCAGAAAGAGAACAGCTGAAGAAAACTCGGGCTGAACAGATAAGGTAATTACATAAGTGTGGGAGCTGAGTGTGTACGAGAATATTCAGTCAGAGTAGGAAAGGAGATTCCGGTGCCTTAATCACATGTTAATGTTGCAAATCGAGTTCTTTTCTCCGCCACTCTCTTTTCAGTGTATCACAGACAATACTGTTACTGTGCTATTTTATTTATTTCTGTAAAGAGTGAGATCGTGTTTAAATGCAACTTTTATAATACAGAAAAATATTTGAAAGCAGACGGATGGTGTATTTTATATTTACCAATACAGTGCTGATGATGAGGGGAGATTTTTAAACAGTGCAATTGTCATTTTAAGACAGATGTGTGCATGACCATATTCAGTATGGACAGTTGTGAATGACTGTTTGTAACATAGCTCGTTGGAGGTACATGAGCCAACGGGAAGAGGGACTCTCTGGACATAGTTCCCTACCGTATATAAGGTAGTTGAAATTACCACAAAATTACCACATATAGCTCTCTGTCGTAAATAAGTCAGTGAGATCGCCCATGGTGGCACACTAACACTAACACTGAAAATGTGGTATTCCTGAAATGTAGGTCTGAGGTCTCTCTAGTGATTACACGAAAAATCTAAGCAAAGATAAGGGATTCTGGACATTGGGGCCACAAATAAAACAAGGGAATTATGCTCACCAAAATACCACCAACCACGCATACCAACCACGCATACCAAATATGCATGTCTGTGTGCTGAAATAATGCATGTCCACTGTATTATTGTTGCACATGGCTCAATCTGAATACAAGGAGTGATTATTGCTAAGTTATTTTTCGGCGGTAATAAAATACCGTCAGGCCCCAAATCTCCACAAAATACCCAACAGTGTCTCCTTCATCGCTGACAGAGGGGAAGTAACTAACATCTATCAAACAGTGATCATGTCAAGCAGAACTAGACTCAAATTAATACATAAATGTTCAACAGGCTTCAATGAAACAGTAAAAGAAAAAGGCTCAATCAGACCCGAACTAGCAAAAGCATTTATATAAAATATTCACATTTTCATTTTATTAACAAGTAGATAAAAAAACATATAAAATGTATAGTGGACCATAATGCATATTGGGTCTTTTTCAATATGAATAAAGTGCATGCAGATTAAAGTGCTAATCCCTCCACCAATTTATTCATCACATTGGCTGTCGAGTCCCTGTATTCAAATATTCCACAGTTGGAGTCTCTACCAATAATGAAGACCCCAGAAGTGATCCTCAAATGTTTCCCAGTGAGTTCCTTATTGAACTCCTGGAAATAGCATTGTCAAAAAATGACTCGCTTCAAAGAGTCATTTTTCCTGCAAATCAAGGGCACCACTATGGGTGCAGCGTTTACCCCCAATTATGCCACCTTATTTATGTGGGCATTCGAAAAGGCCTCTCTTTTGGATGATTCCAACCCCTTTTATCAGTCTATCGTGTTTTACAAAAGGTATATAGACGATATTATCATTATATGGGACAAAACCAAAGGTGATCATGATCAATTCCTGACGTGGATCAATACTTTAAATGAACATCTACATTTTACCATGCCATTTGATAACCATTCGATACCTTTTTTGGATCTTTTAGTGAAGGCGAAAGATGGACCTATCGCCTTCGATCTCTACCGCAAAGCTACGGATAGGAATACTATATTCCATTTTGTTTCCATCCCCAATCATTAGGGACTAGTATTCCCTATGGCCAATTTTTGAGGGCCAGGCGCAACTGCACTGATAGACATGACTTTTCTATACAAGCAGATATTCTAGAGAATCAACTGCAGACTAGGGGTTATCCAACCCATGTACTGAGACAGTCACGCAAGAGAGCACATAATCAACATCGAGACATTCTGTTATCCAAAAACTCTTGGGAAAGTGTGGTAAATTCATGCTTAGTGTGTGCCATGACCTTCAGTACTCACCACTCAGCGATTAAAAAGGCTATTAGTAAACATTGGCCTTTGCTACAGTTAAACAACTCCAATTTGGACACCACACCCCATGTATGCTTTTAAAAAAAGATAAGAATCTCAAGAACTGGCTATCCAAAAAGCATATAGGGCTCAAGTCAAACAAAGACCCAAGACCATCTCTGAACTGTGGGGCATGAATACGATCTGTGCCCACTTCCCATGTGGTTACTGCTGCCAATGCGAATCCACCTCGGCATGCAGTACGGTTATGATTAACAAGCAGCTCTGGACCCTTAAAGATCACACAACATGCAATTATAAGAATTTGATATATGCCGTAACTTGTCCCTGCAATAAGACATATGCAGGCAAAACATCCAGACTGGTAAAACTCAGTATTCCTGAACACAAACCTAACATAAGAACCAGAAATGTCTTATCACCCCTGGTTTCCAACTTTCTTGAAAATAACCACAGCTGCAATGAACTAAAGTGGTGGGTTTTAGAACTGGTCAAAGGCGTAGACATGTATTCCACTGGTAACAGTCTTTCCATTCGTGAACAATGGTGGATTTACAATAATCAGAGCTTTTTGGTTGGGTTAAACCTTCAAGAAGAATGGATATTGGGCCCTTAATGAATGCTTATATGTTTTATCTTTCTTCACCCATTGGCGCAGTTGGTATTTTGCATAGTGGGATATTATAACATCATTGGCCGAGCCCAGCATTTATGGGGAAACCCTGATTCTGTGACCACACTGGGCACATGCTTTTCCCTTAAGAGCGGGATAATTAAGAGCAGGATGGCAACCACTGATCACCCTGTTTTATTTTGAATGATCTTGTGTAAACTCAGGTCAGTACACCTTCTGCCATCAACTGCAGTTTGATCTATTTATACAGACCGGGCCATTTTCTAGCACCATTTTGCAGAATTGCAATTAACAACTATTGTGGCACAATTTGAATGCCCTTGTGCTCTATTTTTGGTATTTAACTTCCTGCCATAAAATTGCACCTGGTCCAGTTGATATAGTTCACGTTATATACTTGAAGTCCTATACCAAACTGGCTGCATTGTTAAAACAACTTTCAACACTAGCTTATTTGGTCCACTGACTATTTCTGTTTAATGGTGAAGTTTCATGGATGGTTTCAAGAACACCCCTTGATACCATGTTTTACGGTCTAGTTTATCGACAGTCGCATACGTAACATGTCACGCCTCCTTTACATATAATCTCACTGGCGAGGCGCACATTCGTGACCAGATGCGGCTTGGTACGTGGCTCGATACGCGAACTCAATCGGAGGCTCCGATTTTCTAAACACTGCTACATATGATTAGTAAGTTCCTGCGTATGTTTGAATTTTGTTCGTCTTGATTGATTGCGCCGTCTTCTCGTATTAGTTTGCTTAAACTGCGAATGGATTTGCATCCAATACAAATTTATGACCTGGCGTTTAGAGGACGCTTGAGATACATGCTCTAGCAGACAAGTAATGATGCAGTACACTGCTATAGACATAATGGCAATACAGCTATACGGGCACTGCAGCTAGTTGATTTAACATCAGGCACAGGTGAGCCAGCATCCTTATGAGGGACTCGAGGTGCCCCTCTTTTGGAATTAGTGTTCACTTAGGAATCTTGCATATTGATATTTTATTTATGATACTTATCCTTTGGATACCCAACAAACTTATTTTTCTTTTTGGTTTATTGGCATGCAGCGTTGTGAATATAGCGCAGTATGACGACATCCATTGGTGCGTATTTTGAACATGTAATCTTCTATTGCGATATGACCCTTTCAATGGAGATTATTTCTTCTCGAGTCTACTAAAAGTGACCGTTTTGAGCACCTTATACAGGTGAGTTTGACGTTTTAATTGATGGCTAGGACGGGCCGGTGTCCAAGCCCTAAGAGCAAAAGTAGTCACCTTACTTCACAGTTGGTAACTACGGAATTTCTTCCCAGTTTAAGCAAATGTCCTTGCATTGTGTCTCCACAGACTTACTAATTGGGGTCTGTTTGCTGTTTGGCTGATATGTCATTAGAAGCAATTATATGATGTTGGTTCCAGCCCTTTCTGGTTGAGAATATTGTATCTATCATTCTCCCTATTTACACTAATGTTCTTCAGTACTTTTGAATTTGGAGTACGCTTTTTAGTTTAGACTCACTCAGACCAAATTTAAACTTGTTTGTTGGCTTTTTTTTTCTTCTTTTTAAGCTTGACAATATTTACCCAATACTTTGTCTGCCAAAGATTTGTCTTAACAATTAGTTGTACTTGAATCCATTCATATCATGTAGCGCTCAACACAAGGGTGTGAGCTGTCCTGAAGAAGACGGGCATCAACTGGAGTCCAATTAGAAGCATTACCCAGTTGAAACTACTGATGCTATGTAAAAAATATTGCTAGGTTGACCTACATTTTAACTATTCTACTGGTCCCTAGGCTAGTGTAGTTTATGCACAGCACCCCATTCTATTGAATCGTGTACTTTTGTTCATTTTGCAATAATGCACCATTGTCACGGAGTTCCCCCCTTTTCACCTGAGACCGATTCTTGCTGGACTCCGTGGACGGTGTCTTCTTGCAGACCGACTTGGACTTAAATAAGCCTGAGCGAGTCTCTTCCGACTCCAGCGTGCGTTTAAGATTCCGGGATGCAGCAATACGGGGTTCCGGGAAACGAAGAAGACGTGCTGATGGCGCACGAGTCCAGGAAGCAAGAGGAAAAGGGAAAGGGGCAAGGAATGGAAGTAGAAAAGCTAGGAACCAGAAAGCAATACTTCGAACTACGGAGCACACGTCTGATCGCTACTTGGCAATAGCATTGAGATGCGCGGAGCCACAGGGGTGTGGTCTATTAGTAGAATACGTTACGTCCACCGTATAGACCGCGGAAGGCGTGTCACACTGGACGGCCATGTTGGGAGTGTCAGGGAATGCAAGGCCCGTTGCGATAAGGACCAGGAAGACCAAAAGGGGTGCGTCCTGTGGGTCATGACAGCATGCCTCCTTCGAAAACCTGTTCCTCCAGGTTAGCCTGGGTGTATCAGGTGGTATCTTCTGAGCAGTCGAGGGGTATTCAGATTAGAAAGGGGTTCCCAAGTTCTTTCACTGGGGGGGGATATCCTTTCTATTCAACCAGGTATTGAAGCTGAACCCGTTTATACCTGGAGTCGCATATCCGGGACACTTCATATTCCAGTTGATTGTCCACCACCACAGGTGTGGGTCTGCAGGATTTCCGGGAGGATTGAATGTAAGGTTTTAATAAAGAGGTGTGAAAAACTGGGTGAATCTTTTTCCAGGATTCTGGTAGCTTGAGCCGGTATGAAACTGGGTTTATAATTTCCTTGATGGAAAACGGACCATAATACCGGGGGGCCAATTTGTTTGGCCGTAGATGTCGGGGTAGTAATTTCGCGGACAACCAGACTTGATCTCCAAATGAATAAGAAGGCCCGGGTCTTCTTTTGGAATCCGCATATCTCTTGGTCTGTGTTCTGGCCTTCTCTAAGTGCTCTTTGGTCTCCTTATGTATGTTGATGAGTGTTTCAATCCAGGAGTCGACAGTAGGTACTGGTGTGGGTTGTGGAAGAACAGGGGGCAGAACTGATGGATGGAATCCTTGGCTGCAATAAAAGGGACTGGTCTTAACTGCTGAATGATCGGAAATTGTTATAGGCTAATTCAGCCACGGGTATCAGGAGCAACCAGTCATCCTGAACCTTAGTAGCAAAACATCGAAGATATTGTTCCAGAGTCTGATTAGCACGTTCTGTGGCCCTGTTGGTTTGAGGGTGATAACCTGATGAAAGAGTGCGTTGGATTCCTAATATTTGACATAGGTGTTTCCAGAATTGTGAGACGTATTGAGGTCCTTGATCGGAAATTATCTTGGAAGGAAGTCCATGAAGGCGGAATATGTGCTCCAGGAAGATTCCAGCCAGTTCAGATGAGGATGATAGCTTATTGAGGGGTGTGAAATGAGCCATATGAGTGAACAAGTCAATGGTGACCATGATGGTGGTGTAACCTCTGGAAGGCGGTAATTCCACAATGAAGTCTGTAGCGATAAATTCCCATGGCCTTGTTGGCAGTGCGGGTTGTAGCAGAAGACCCACCGGCCTCTTGTTGTCATGTTTATTCTGACTACAGATTGCACAGGCTTGGACGTATAGTTGTACGTCAGTCTTCATTTTAGGCCACCAAAATTGTCTTTGTATGAGGTGGAGGGTATCATGATAGAGGTTTATTATTCTTTGTTGTCATTTTTGTGTAGGAATGAGCAGAGCGTTGTCCTTGAACAAATATCCTTCCTTCACTCTCAGGTTCCATTGATTCTTTCTTGAAATATTCTTCCAGAGTTCAGAGGATTGGGTTTGTACTGGGATTTCTTCCAGGAGGTTGACTGCTTGAGCTACAAAAATCGTGTGGGGAAACATCTTAGGATAGGCCTTATCTTCAGTAGTTTCATAGTCAGGCCGTCGAGATAGGGCGTCAGCAATCAAGTTTTGTGATCCAGGAACATGGGTGATGTGGAACTGGTACTGGGCAAAGAAGAAGGCCCAACGAGCCTGACGACTGTTCCGACACTCTAATGACTGTAGAATTTGAAGATTTCGGTGGTCCGTGCGGACCTGGACTGGATATCTTGCTCCCAGGAGTAGATGTCGCCACTCAGTGAAGGCTTGGCGGATGGCTAAAAGTTATTTTTCCAGGACGGAGTAGTGTGTCTCACTGGGAGTCAGGGTTCGTGAAAGGTAAGCAATGGGGTGTTCTAGTTTACCCTCAAATTCTTGCTTCAATACCGCTCCAATGGCGTAGTTAGAGGCATCCGTTTCCACAAGGAATGGTCGATCAATGTCGGGTTGGGCCAGAATGGGAGCTGAGTAAATCTTGTCTTCAAGAGTTGGAATGCCTTATCTTGCGGAATAGACCAGATAAAGGGGGTGTCTTTCTTCAGGAGAGCAACAATCGGTTGAACAATCTCAGAGAAGGTGGGTATAAACTTCCGGTAGAAATTGGCAAGCCCCAGGAAGGATTGAACTTGTTTCATGGATGTGGGAGCAGGCCAGGATAATATAGCCTTTACCTTTGAAGGGTCCATGCCAATTCCCTCTGGAGTAAGGATAAATCCTAGGTAATGAACAGAAGCAACATGAAACAGACATTTCACGGGTTTGTCCAAGAGTTTATGTTCAGGGAGTCTTTGTAGTACTGCCTTTACATGCTCTTCATGCTTTAGAAGGTCCTTGGAGTAGATCAAAATGTCGTCCAGGTAGACGATGACGAAGAGGAATAGCATGTCAGAGGAGACCCTGTCCATAAAACGTTAAAAGACTGCTGGGGCATTAGCTAATCCAAAGGGCATGACCAGATATTCAAAGTGACCAAAGGGTGTTCTGAATGCTGTTTTCCATTCGTCTCCTTCCCGGATACAAATCAAATTATAGGCACCCAGGAGGTCCAGTTTCATGAGAATCACAGCGCCTCTGCCCACTTCCAGGATATCCGAGATAAAGGGTGAAGGGTACCGGTCCTTGAGGGTGCATTGATTTAATCCACGATAATCGAGGCAGGGTCTGAGTTCCTTAGTGTCCTTCTTAGGAACAAAGAACAATGAAGCTCCGGCTGGAGATTTTGATAGTCTTATGGTGCCATTCTCAAGGTTGGTATCAAAGTATTCTCGGAGGGCCTTTTTCTCAGGTTCAGAAAGGATGAACATCCTGCCAAAAGGAATCACTGCTGAGGGATCCGTGTCTATGGCGCAGTCTTCAGGCCTGTGAGGGGGTAAGGCCTGGACTATGGCAGTTGCGAACACATCAACAAATCCCTGATAGGCCTTAGGAACCTGCACGATATTGGAAACCATGAGAGGTGCTTGATGGTCTATTGGTGGTTCTTTGGAGGGGGTCAAGGAGGGATCCAGGATTAGACAGTGAGGCATACAAAACTTTGAGCCGAGGAATAGTGATCCTGCTGTCCAATTGATATACGGATTGTGTTTCTGGAACCAGGGCATGCCTAGTACCATGGGGTAATGAGCTGACTTAATAATGTCGAATCGAATCCGCTCTTGGTGGTGGTTAATTGAAAGCTGGATCTCTTTGGTCTGCAGGCTTATGGGCCCCGAAGTGAGGGGTCTTCCATCAATCGCTTCCACCGGCTGCATGATGCTTCGTGTTTCGTATGGGATGTGGTGACTAAAAACCCAATCTTGATCAATGAAAATTCCCATAGCCCTGCAGTCTACCAAAGCCAAAACAGGATAGGTCTTATTCCCGGAGGTGGATAGGAAGGCCTGTAGTATCACTAGATTGTTTTGTCCAGGAGAGTTCAAGGATGGAATTGATGTGGAGCAAACATCTTTCTCCCGAAGCCCTGCTCCATCTAGGATTGGGAGTTGGCGTTTCCCGAATGCTGAGGAGGGGCCAGAAGGCATTCTCTAACCAAGTGTTTGTCTGAGGCACAATAGATGCACAACCCCGTATTAATCCTTCTGATCCTTTCTTGCGGGGATATGGGTCCATGGAAGGCTCCTATCTGCATGGGTTCTGGTTCGGTGACTGATCCAGGGTTTGTCAGATTTGGAGGTACTCTCAAAGGACAACTTCGGAGGGTTTCCCCTAGATTTTTTCTTCTCTGCCTTCCTTTCCTGGATGCGAATGTCTATTTGCATGGCAAGGTCCATAAGAGCCTGGAATGAGTTTGGTCGGGCCACTCTGGCTAACTCATCTTTAATCTCCTCATTTAGTCATCTCCTGAAAAGGGTAAAACTTGCCTCCGGAGACCAATCAGCTTCCTTGACCAATTGCTTGAAGCGGGTTACATACGTGAGCACATCCTCGGATCCCTGCTGAAAGTCTAAGAGGCGTTCCTGGGCACTAAAGACCTGCTCTGGGCGATCAAACATGGTCTTTAGGGCCCGTATGAAACCATCGTAGTCATCTAGGAGAGCGTCGCCGGAGTTAACTAGGGGTGTAGGCCAGGTTAAAACATTTCCGGAAAGGTGAGAGATTATGAACCCCACCTTAGCCCTGGGAGTGGAAAAATAATAGGGCTTAAATGTAAAGTGAACCAAACATGAGTCCAGGAATCCACAAAGGGATTTTGCCGACCCATCGTATTTGTCAACAATGCCACCCAGTAACACACTTTCTTTTGCGGCTGAATCACGGGATAGAACTAATAGCTTGAGAGGAGCGTTCTCTGCCTTTAAATTCTGCACCTCGGTGGTTAATTCTTGCATACCTCGCATCAGGTCCTGGACGGCCGCTTCCATGTCGACTTCGAGTGCGGTCGGTCGGCGTCTCAAACTGTCACGGAGTTCCCCCTTTCTCACCTGAAACCGATCCTTGCTGGACTCCGTGGACGGTGTCTTCTTGCGGACAGACCTGCACTTGAATAAGGCTGAGCGAGTCTCTTCCGACTCCATCGTGCGTTTTAAGATTCCGGGATGCAGCAATCCGGGGATCCGGGAAACGAAGAAGACATGCTGATGGCGCACAAGTCCAGGAAGCAAGAGGAAAAGCGAAAGGGGCAAGGAATGGAAGTAGAAAAGCTAGGAACCAGGAAAGCAATACTGCGAACTACAGAGCACACGTCTGATCGCTACTTGGTAATAGCATTGGGACGTGCGGAGTCGCGGGGGTGCGGTCTATTAGTAGAATACGTTACGTCCATCGTATAGACCGCGGAAGGCGTGTCACGCTGGACAGCCATGTTGGGAGTGTCAAGGAATGCAAGGCCCGTTGCGATAAGGAGCAGGAAGACCAAAAGGGGCGCGTCCTGTGGGTCATGACACACCATTTGATTGAATGTATTTCACAGATAGTTTGAAATAACCGTTCACAGACAGACTTGTGAACACCGCTCCCCCTTTCGCCTGATTCACTTCACTCGAATTTGGGATCCGGCCTCCCAACTGTGTGTGTGTGTGTGTGTGTACTGTAGACCTTTTAGGCAGGTCTCCCCAAGGGCGTTATTAGCATTTTAACTTGTATGCACTTTATCCATGTTAGATAGACCCAACATGTATTATGGGCTATCACAGGTTTAGCACTTTAATCTGCATGAACTTTATTCATATTGACAAAGACCCGATATGCATTATGGGCCACTATAGATTTAATATGTTTTTTATCTACTTGTTAATAAAATAAAAATGTGAATATTTTATATTAATGCTTTTGCTATTTCGGGTCTGATTGAGCCTTTTTCTTTTACTGTTCCATTGAAGCCTGCTGAACATTTATGTATTAATTTGAGTCTAGTTTCGCTTGACATGATCACTGTTTGATGCATCTCCTCTGACCCAGTTCCAGGTTTGCTACATAGGCGAAAGGAAGAGGCAACAGTAAAGGGTAGCTAGGTAATATATCCTATCAGCTGGCCACCCGCTCCTCTTCTGCGAGGGAAGCAGCAATCTTGTTTTGGCAGACGTCTGAGGGGTGATTCATGGGTGCCTCTCAGCTACCTTCACCGCTATAGGGGTGCAGTACGTGACCGTTAAGGGTCCTGTGAAACATGATTCCTTCCAAGATCTTGTGAAAGTTCCTGATGAGAACTTTGTCACCTGGATAGAGGGGTGGCTGTGTTGTGAATGACTCATCTTCTTGTGCTCATGGTATGTCTGTGTTTGGTATTTGGTCGGCAGGCCTGCCTTGATGTGGTCGTACCTGACGTGATATATAGGTGAGAGACCGAGTGAGCTCACTCAAATATTCTCAAAACCCATCACCAATGAGTTGGGCACAGCTATTAGCATCTGAAATTCTACAGGCAGAAGTGAGGGGCCCATGCATTCTCCTGCCAGTAACAATTTCATGCATAGTCAAATGATTGGCGCCAGGAGAATTGCGTAGGGCAAACAAAGCAAGCAGAAGACAGTATAGCCAATTCTTGCTAAGTGTCACTGGCAGCTTGGCAATGTGCTCTTTAAGCAGGTCATTGATGTGCTCAACAAGTCTGTTGGCCTGAAGATGGCACACTGAACACAGCTTGTGCTTGATGCCGAAGAGGGACGTTACCTCATTAAATAGATAATTGGCAAAGTGTTGTCCATTGTCGGCTCTCAACAGATCCCATACCCCCACCTTGGAAATACTTCATAGACCAAAATTTGGGCGGCAGATTTCGCATCATTGTGAGCACATGGGCTATGATGATCATGTACCTATAAGAGCTACATCGATCCTGCATATCAACATAGTCAATTTGCAAATGCCGTCCAGGTGTGGTAATGTTGCCTTAATAGTTTTAAGTGTGTGCCCTGTTATGTATTTTTGGCACATGACACAGTTTACAAACTCAGTTACCAATTTGTGCAAGTTTGGCACAAACCATTGTTTGTTAATCTCTGCAGCTACATTCGCTTTTGACACATGTGCTGGGTAATGCAGCTGATCCAAGGCTGTTTGGGGCAGCTTCTGGGGCATTACTGATTTCCCTGATCTGTCTCCACATCAGGTCTGTAGGTGACAGTGAGCAGCTTCTCTTTTTCCAGTCTCTGCAACTCAATCATTTGGACAATGGGCAGTCCATTGAATGGCTCTGCAAGTCTGGAGTGCTACTTCTGGAGCAATGACATCAAAGGCTTGCTATCTCTTTTAGACAGTATAAAATGTATTGTATGTAATGGCACATATGCTGCTTCTTTGGCTGCAGAGTCGGCCTATTGTTGCCTTGTGAAATTAAATCTATAATGCTGGTATGGGCGACACATTTTATTAATGCCAGTTCTGCTGGGAGGGGCAGTATGCCTATTAATCAGGACAATAACTCTACATGTTGTACTGGGGAGTGTAAGGAAGGCATGGTAGCAAACAGTAACACAGATACAAGTGACCACAGTTCAAGGGTGTTTACTGAACTTCAATTGAGTTTGAAAAATGCCTATCTAATCCTAAATCTAAAGATGGGAGCAAGCTACGACCATCAAATAATAACAGTCCTAGTGGTGTCTTGGCCAAATAAAAGGGCCTATACAAATAAACCTATTGCCAATCCCTACTTCTAAATACAAATGGTGTGGGAAATAACGTTATTCAAAATAAAAGCATTCAAGAAATGAAATGTCAGGATAGTTGAGCCATTAGCTTCTCTTCCCCACGTTTTCAGCACTGGACAAGGCGGCACACTCGAGCTTAGCACATATTCTGTCTTTTCTAGCATGAGGATGCAGTTCAAAATCTCAGTGTCTGGACCTTTGTGTCCAAGTCTCTTTTGCCATTCAAAGGCTCTTATTTCAGAGGGCCTGATATGACAAACAAACATTAAAAGTATCTTTCTCTTAAGGATTCTCCTATGCACAACTTCTCTGGTGATTCACTGTTCACCCAGGGTCGCCCTCTGCCGTTGCTCAGACCCACTTTAACACGAAACCTTCAATTGGTATCCCTCCGCCTGGCTCGGGACAAATTTATCTCATTTTCCAAACTTTCTTTACTGTATCAAATTCACAATTTCTTTGTTCTCTTCTTAATACAACCCTTTAACTTTAACTTCTGCCACTTCTCAACTGGATACCTTACAGAGACCTTCGAGTGAGTCCCCACGCGATGCCGGCCCACTTTGTCAAAGGTATCGTATTTTGCTTTTCAAAGTTCAAACACTCATCAGCAGTTCAACTTTACTTGCGTCTTTTATCACACATGTTTTCAGAATGTTCATTCCATCGCTCGCCATACAATGTTGCTTCTTGCAACATTGGCTTCAAAAGAGACCGGTCTTGTATCAGTCTCCACAACTCACCGGCTTTGTTGATTTCACTGACACTGCTTTGTTTTTGGAGCCAAGGACGGTACCACAGTCGCTGCTGCTTTTCCCCACTTTGATTACTGACAAATACCCTAGGTATCTCCGACACACAACACAGGATTCTTCAGTCTGGTTTCCTGGTCTTATGCTTTCTGACTTTGAGTGCTCTTGAAAGTAACAGTTCCTTGTTGGAAAGGTCAAGGGAACTTCCCTCCTTGCGATCCCCTCCTGTTTTGCTGTCTTTCTTCTCTCGTTCAGCTGTCGTCTTGAAACTGCTGTTTCCTTGTGTGCTTTGCCTTGCTCAAAGTGTGCTTTGGTGCTCCGCCTTTTATCCATGTGGGGAAGCTTAATGGAAGTCAGATGTGAGTGATGGTCAGTAATCTCCTGATCTTGCCTGACCATTGTACTGGAACACGTCAGGTATACTGCTCATGTGTTTTCTCCCTGAGCGGGCTGTCCACGTGAAACTGTTTGTGCAGGAAAGGGGGAGGGGTAGAGTTCCTACGTATTCTATCTGATTGGATGGGTAAAGGTGTTACAGGAAATAGAGGTGTACAGAAGGGCGGAGCGACCTCTGACGGGCACATGGGATCAGAGCTCGCCCTCGAGTACTTTTAGAGGAGATAGCTGCACCTTGAGGTGGATGGGGTGCAGGATTCTCTTACTCCAACACCAATCAATAAGGACAACTCAAATGGTTTGGCAAAGGGAAGTCTGTTTAATGACAAGTACAAAAAACGGGGAAACATTAGGAAATGATCAGTGATGCGATCGCCATCTCGCTTCAACTTCCACAATCTTCATTCAAACAGCAATTTTTATAGGCAATATTCAACATGATTGACGTGTAACACTCAAAAGTTTGTCATGCAATTCTATTGGTTGGAAAAGGTAACTTAAGTATAGGTACTATAACTGTATATGGTAACGAGATGTGAGGATTGGATAACTCTTATCGGGTGGGCGTCTACGCCCATCCCTCTACATCACTCGTGCTTGACGTCACTACAAGTACGACGTCTCATTGGTTCTACTAGCTATAGGACCCTAGATTATTTGGTCCACTGTGATTTGGTCAGTTACACACCTAGGCATAAATCTCCCACTTTAATTAGCAGCTTGCAGAATGGTTACCCAGATGCAGCATGCCCCAAGATTCACCCTGCCTCCCTTCCATCAATCAGTACTTTAGGGCTATGTGTCAATTAGCTGGCTGAGGACGGTCTCGAAACTGTAGCTTCTTATCAGGGAAAGTTATGGCATCCTCTGGTTTTGGGTGCCATCAGACGTTGGTACCTCTTCGCGCTTGGCTGTTCACATGTCTGTACACCGTGAAGCTGCTTCATTTTCCATCTATTTGCATATTTGATTCACTCTTCGGCCTCGCCATCTCCCTGGGCCTCCTTATCTTGACCTTCACGGGCAGGCTGCCATGCTCTTAAGTTTCGATTCTTCAGAGTTGCCGCTCTCCTCCCTTCCTTGAGTTGACCTCGAATTCCTAAGCATGAGCTGCTTCTTGCTAAGTTTCAATTCTGCTCTTTTGTCTGGCTATGTGCTGGTATATGAATCCTGGCCTGTTTGGCCCCTTCCATCCTGGGCTTAATTCTGCATTCATGTAAAGTGGACTACACTTATATAATGTGCTTCATTGAGGTAGATCTATATATGTATATAGTTGGCGCTTGCCTCTCTATTCTTCTACTAAGCATAGCAAGCCATACTGTTTTCTTAGCTTCTTGCATTACAAACCGATGTACAGGCGTTAGCTGGTTGCATATTTTCATCTTGCTTTATGGTTACGTTTCTTTATATTTCAACATCGTCTCTTCTTCTATGCCTGTGATATCTTTTATCCATAGTGTTTCGTTTTAGTGTGTCATCTGTTGGTTGTTGTTCGTTCGTCTTTCCGGGCCCTCGTGACATCTCCATTTGCCTTCCATTAAGGCCCTTTGAGTCTCTTCGGGGATAGTCTGAAAGTAGTCTTCATGTCGTGTCAGCTGTTGGTACGTTGTCTCAATGGGTACAGTGCTGCCCATGGTTGTCTGGTTATTGGCACTTCAAACGGTATTTCTCTTCTAATGGGCACTGGGCAGAGCCCCAGTGTGGCTCTCCGTTGG
The DNA here is from genome assembly GCF_040938575.1 of Ambystoma mexicanum. Lineage (NCBI taxonomy): Eukaryota > Metazoa > Chordata > Amphibia > Caudata > Ambystomatidae > Ambystoma > Ambystoma mexicanum. The sequence goes on from NC_090938.1 coordinate 246,554,317, forward strand.
TTTATTTGCTCCTCATACGTCACATATCTCGGCTAGTATGTTCCTGGTATTTCAAAATGGGTGGCTGGAGTGCAGGCCATATCTGGGACCTCCTCTAGAGAGGTATACTGTGTCTCGCCATCTTGTGTCCACTCCCACTCCCAGAGGACTCCTCACCCAGGTGATCCTCCCACACTGTTCCACCCCCAGGAACCTGGATCCAAAAGCGATGGCCGTTTCCTGGCCACCTGGATGACAGATCCCCAGGTACCAGTTGGTGAGACACCTTCTGTTTTCTCACATGAGCCACCACTCTATCTGAACCCCTTCCTTTGTGTGGGCCAATCCTGAGTGCACCGTGGATGTGACATATCCTGAATCAGAGAAAATGTCTACTGCATGCCTCTCTGACATATTTACAGCCGTTATTAGCGCTGTCAGTTTAGCTGCCAGTGCTGAATAATGTAGTGGCAACTTCATCTGAGCCCATACCTGAAATTCTTCTTCATGATAACAAACCCTGCTGCACCCATGTGTTGACAACCCGTGCTGGAATCTATTGTTGATGACCCATTAACGAAGAGCATTTCTCCTCCTTCTATGGGATATTTGTGTACCTGGGGGTCACCCCCCAGCCTGTCCATGTGGTTGTATACAAATTGTTCGTTTTATAACTGTTCGAATTACAATGGACCTTTTCACAATTGACCGAATTGTGAAGGTCAATTGTAACATATATGCTGGTGGAAACCCCTGCAACCCCTCACCCAACCCAAAACCCCCCCAAAACCAAAACCCCATATATATATATATATAAAACTTTGTTAAAGGAACGTTATGGTTAAGTTGCGCTACTAAAAACCTATGAAATTCAGTGAAAAAACGTTGTCAAAGGGACGTTATGGTTCCAAGTAAAACCGAAAAACCCTTGAAATTCGCCAGTTATGGTAAGCTAAGCAACCATAACCCGCGCCACCACTGTGCACTGCTAAGACTAACACCCAGGATATCAAAGATGACATCACAAATGTCATTGATGACATCACTGATGATATCACATGTCTGGCTCACTCTTTTTTCTTTTGCTGACATATCTAGGCCACATGGTTTTCTTCAGTAACAGTCAGAAACAAAAAATGTTATTTTATTTGTAGACGTATCCTTCAAGTAGGTTCTTACAGTAATTCCCTTAGAGACCAGTCACATCATATGAAATATATACATACGGGAAGACACAAGCTTGAAAGACAGCAATCCTTTTTGTGCATAAAGGTAATCAATAGACTCATGAGCACTTTCTGATGGTTCTGTTGTTTTTTTTATGGCTGTACTTTCCCTGTGGGTCCAATCACATCAAGTGATACATATACATAGGGTAAATAGCAGCTTTGAAACATAGCAATCATTTATTAGCATGAAAATAATCAGTTAAGTTATGAATTGTTTCTGCTACTACTTGTGCTTTTTTGCTAACTTCACTTTCCCTGTATATACCCATATTGCTATGTGTTCTTGTGTCTTTGTGTTTTCTCTATAGTAATGCAATTATGTAACACATGTGTTTTATTAGCTACGTATTACATACTTCACAGTACACAAATCTATGAAGAAAACAATTATCATTTCATTATTCAACATATTAACATTACGAATATTATACCTTCATCTTGTACGCTGCACAAAATTATGTTTCTGTATGAGTAGCTTAGTATACTAGATAGAACCCCATAATAGAATGCTATTTATATCAATGCATTGTTCAATGCACTAATTAGGGTATGATATTTATTGCAATGATCCTTGACACTTGTTTCGTAACATTATAATAAGAATCCCTTGTACACATTTCATGAAAATTACATACACATGTGATGTCATCAGTGATGTCATCAATGGCATTTGTGATGTCATCTTTGATGTCCTGGGTGTTAGTCTTAGCAGTGCACGGTGGTGGCGCGAGTTATGGTTGCTTAGCTTACCATAACTGGCGAATTTCAAGGGTTTTTTGGTTTTACTTGGAACCATAACGTCCCTTTGACAAAGTTTTTTCATTGAATTTCATAGGTTTATATTAGTGCAATTTAACCATAACGTCCCTGTAACATTTATTTTTTACTAAATTTTAAAGGTTTTTATTAGTGCAACGTCACCATAACATCCTTTTCAATAGATGAAGACCACTAACATCTTATGTTCTCAAAGTGGGAACGCCGGGTGGTAAAAAAAACAAAAAGATGGCCACCATGGAAAGGGAAGGCGGGGTGTATAAAGAACACAACAGGGCTTGAGCGGGGGGTGGGGGGGAACAGGGGAGACACATGGGCATGAGCGGGGGTGAGAGGGAACAGGGTACAAATGGGGCATGAGCAGGGGGTCGGGGGGGAAATGAAGGAAACACGGGCATGAGCGGTGGTGGGGGGAACACGAGAGACACACGGGGCATGAGCAGCGGGTGGGGAGGAACATGAGGGAGACACGGGGCATGAGCGGGGGGCAACAGGAGACAGACACGGGGCATGAGCGGGGGGTGGGGCCAAAAGGAGAGAGACATGGGGCATGAGCGGGGGGTGGGAGGAACAGGAGACAGACACGGGGCATGAGCGGGGGATGGGGGAACAGGAGACAGATACGGGGCAAGAGCGGGGGTGGGGAGAACAGGAGACAGACACGGGGCATGAGCAGGGGGGTGGGGGCAACAGGAGACAGACACGGGGCATGAGCGGGGAGGTGGGGGGCAACAGGAGAGGGACACGGGGCATGAGCGCAGAGTGGGGGGTACAGGAGACAGACATGGGGCATGAGCGGGGGGAACAGGAGACAGACATGGGGCATGAGCGGGGGTGGGGGGAACAGAAGACAGACACGGGGCATGAGCAGGGGAGTGGGGGTCAACAGGAGAGAGACACGGGGCATGAGCGGGGTGGGGGGTACAGGAGACAGACACGGGGCATGAGCGAGGGGTGGGGAGCAACAGGAGACAGACACGGGGCATGAGCGAGGGGTGGGGATCAACAGGAGAGAGACACGGGACATGAGCGGGGGGGCAACAGGAGACAGACACGGGGCATGAGCGGGGGTGGGGGGTACAGGAGACAGACACGGGGCATGAGCGAGGGGTGGGGGCAACAGGAGACAGACACGGGGCATGAGAGAGGGGTGGGGGTCAATAGGAGAGAGACACGGGACATGAGCGGGGGGGCAACAGGAGACAGACACGGGGCATGAGCGGGGGGTGGGGGTTTACAGGAGACAGACAGGGCATGAGCGGGGGTGGGGGGCAACAGGAGACAGACACGGGGCATGAGCGAGGGGTGGGGGTCAACAGGAGTGAGACACGGGACATGAGCGGGGGGGCAACAGGAGACAGACACGGGGCATGAGCGGGGGGTGGGGGTTTACAGGAGACAGACAGGGCATGAGCGGGGGTGGGGGGTACAGGAGACAGACAAGGGGCATGAGCGGGGGGTGGGGGGCAACAGGAGAGAGACACGGGGCATGAGCAGGGGGGGAACATGAGACACACAGGGCATGAGCAGGGGGTGGGGGGAACAGAGACAGACACGGGGCATGAGCGGGGGTGGGGGGCAACAGGAGACAGACACGGGGCATGAGCGGGGGTGGGGGGCAACAGGAGACAGACACGGAGCATGAGCGGTGGGTGGGGGCAACAGGAGACAGACACGGGGCATGAGCGGGGGGTGGGGGGCAACAGGAGAGACACGGGCATGAGCAGGGGCTGGGGGGAACAGGAGAGACACGGGGCATGAGCGGGAGCGTGGGGGGAACAACAGACACGGGGCATGATCGGGGGGTGGGGAGAACACACGGGGCATGAGCAGGGGGGTGGGGGGCAACAGGAGACAGACACGGGGCATGAGCGGGGGGTGGGAGGAACAGGAGACAGACACGGGGCATGAGCAGGGGAGTGGGGGGCAACAAGAGAGAGACACGGGGCATGAGCGGGTGGGGGAACAGGAGACAGACACGGGGCATGAGCGGGTGGGGGCAACAGGAGACAGACATGGGGCATGAGCGGAGTGTGGGGGGAACAGAACACAGACACGGGGCATGAGCGGTGGTGGGGAGAACAGGAGACAGACACGGCACATGAGGGGAACAGGAGACAGATACGGGGCATGAGCGGGGGAACAGAAGACAGACACGGAGCATGAGCGGGGGGTGGGGGAAGGGGAGAGAGACACACGGGGCATGAGCGGGGGTGGGGGGAGTGAGAGAGACACACGGGGCATGAGCGGGGGGAGGGAGAGAGACACACGGGGCATGTGCGGGAGGTGGGCGGGAGGGAGAGAGACACACGGGGCATGAGCGGGGGGTGGGGGGAAGGGGAGAGAGACACACGGGGCATGAGCGGGGGATGGGGGAAGGGGAGAGAGACACACGGGGCATGAGCGGGGGTGGGGGGAGGGAGAGAGACACACGGGGCATGAGCGGGAGGGGGAGCAACACACGGGACATGAGCGGGGGGCGAGAGGGGGAGCGACACAAGGGGCAAGAGCGGGGGTGGGGGGAGGGGGAAAGACACCCGGGGCAAGAGCGGGGGTGGTGGGAAGGGGAGAGAGACACCCGGGGCATGAGTGGGGGGTGGGGGAAGGGGAGAGAGACACATGGGGCATGAGCAGGGGTTGGGGAGGAAGGGGAGAGAGACACACGGGGCATGAGCGGGGGTTGGGGGGAAGGGGAGAGAGACACACGGGGCATGAGCGGGGGTTGGGGGGAAGGGGAGAGAGACACACGGGGCATTAGCGGGGGTGGAGGGAGGGGGGAGGGAGAGAGACACACGGGGCATGAGCAGGAGGGGGAGAGACACACGGGACATGAGCGGGGGGGCGGGAGGGGGAGAGACACACGGGGCAAGAGCGGGGGTGAGGGGGAGGGGGAACGACACATGGGGCAAGAGCGGGGGAAGGGGAGAGAGACACACGGGGCATGAGCGGGGGAGGAGGGGGAGGGAGAGAGACACATGGGGCATGAGCAGGGGAGGAGGGGGGAGGGAGAGAGACACACGGGGCATGAGCGGGGGTGGGGGGAGGGAGAGAGACACACGGGGCAAGAGCGGGGGTGGGCGGGAGGGTGAAAGAGACACGGGGCAAGAGCGGGGGTGGGCGGGAGAGGGAAAGAGACACGGGGCAAGAGCGGGTGTGGGCGGGAGGGGGAAAGAGACACGGAACAAGAGCGGGGGTGGGCGGGAGGGGGAGAGACACACGAGGCAAGAGCGGGGGTGGGGGGAAGGGGAGAGAGACACACGGGGAAAGAGCGGGGGTGGGGGGGGAAGGGGAGAGAGACACACGGGGCATGAGCAGGGGTGGAGGGGAGGGGGAGAGACACACGGGGCATGAGCAGGGGGTGGGCGTGAGGGGGAGAGAAACAGGCATGAGTGGGGCGTGGGCGGGAGGGGGAGAGACACACTGGGCATGAGCGGGGGTGGGGGGGAGGCAGAGAGACACACGGGGAAGGGGGTGGGGGAAGGGGAGAGAGACACACGGGGCATGAGCGGGGGGTGGGGGGAAGGGGAGAGAGACGCACGGGGCATGAGCGGGGGTGGAGGGGACGGAGAGAGACACATGGGGCATGAGCGGGGGTGGAGGAAAGGGGAGAGAGACACACGGGGCATGAGCGGGGGGTGGGCGGGAGGGGGAGAGACACACGGGGCATGAGCGGGGGTGGGCGGCGGGTGGGGAGAGACACACGGGGCATGAGCGGGGGTGGGCGGCGGGTGGGGAGAGACACACGGACATGAGCGGAGGGGAGAGACACACGGACATGAGTGGAGGGGAGAGACACACGGACATGAGCGGGGGGTGGGAGAGACACACGGGGGGTGGGAGAAACACATGGGGCATGAGCGGGGGTGGGCGAGACGAGCAGGGCACAAGCGGGGCATGAGCGGGGGATGGCCGGGAGGGAGAAAGACACACGGACATGAGCGGGGGTGGGCGGGAGGGAGAAAGAGACAGACATGAGCGGGGGGTGGGCGGGAGGGAGAAAGACACACGGACATGAGCGGGGGGTGGGCGGGAGGGAGAAGCACACACGGCGTTCATGTGCAGGCGGCAGATCCCACTCCTCGGCCCTCCGCTGGCCACCGTGTGCTGATGGCGTGAGCAGGAGGCTGAGGAAAAGGGAAGACACGGAGCATGAGTGAGGGGGGTGGGAGGAACAGGAGACAGACACGGACATGAGCGGGGGTGGGGGACTTACTGTGCAGGCGGGATACAAAGCCTCTCATTCGAGGAACAAAGATGGCGGGCGCCGTTGAAGCAAGGCGCACTGCACACTTTCACCGCAACCAATGAGAGAGCATGTCAGATGTCCGCAAGCTGCTTGCCCAATCACCGTCCTGTCCGCGAAGCGAACACAGATATCACTAATTTTTTTCACTTACATTTTTGTCATTTTTTTAAAAACTACTGGACGGATTTACACCAAATAAAGCAAAGCACGCTTTCGGGACCAAGCCGCTGCTCCTGCCGCAAATTTGGTATAAATTCGTCCAGCGGTTTGGGCTGTAGGCGTGAGCAAATTTTTTTCCCATTATGTCTATGGGAAAAAAAAAAGTTTTGGGACCCCCCTATAACTTTGCCCCCCCCTGGACGAATCCTCACCAAACTTTGCAAAAAAAATTCAGTGAGACCCAAATACTTTTTTAGCAAAGTTTGGTGAGGATTCGTCCAGGGAGAGCGAAGTTATAAGCCGCCCAAAAAGTGCTCTTTCTATGGAAACTGCAACTTATCCATAACTACATGGCCACTACCGTGGCCATGTAATATATATATATAACATGGCCATGTAGTTATGGTTGAGTTGCTGTTTCCGGACCACTATGTCTGTACGCAGTTGTAGCAGTAAGAAGCAACATACCATCCTTTTGGTGTCATAGTTCACAGCCTTTCACGTCGCCTTGTAAATCGCTGTGAGAGAAGTACGACTACTGTGTGAACAACGCATATTTTCTGTGTGGTTAAACACCAACGTCGCCCTTACCATTTACATTTTCAGCAACATACCATGTTTTCTGATGAACTACATCACAGCGATTGACGCCGTCTTGGCAATGAATGTGAGAGGAAACCTACTACTGTGCTGCCAATGCACAGTGTTTGTGTGATAAAACGCATGGTGATGGTGTAGAAAAACATCAACGTGACCGTCAAAATTACCATTTTCATTGTGCAGCACAGACACAAACTTCCGCTTTCTTTGCAAATGAGAAAAGGGCGATGCTTTAGCAATGTAGATTCTGAAATAAAAGTACCTTTCCTAATTTTTACATGTTAGTGTATTTTTTTAATCATTTATTCATCCACTTCACAATGTGCCATGCTACATTGCATGTTGCAGTATGTTGTTTAGTAGGTGCCGTATCTCGGTACGTAAGTCATTATGAAATCATTTCGGTGACCGTCTGGGAAAACATCAACGTGACTGTCAAAATTACCATTTTCATTGTGCAGCACAGACACAAAGTTCCGTTTTGTTTGCAAATGAGAAAAGGGCCATGATTTAGCAATGTGCATTGTGAAATAACAGTACCTTACTCATTTTTACATGTTAGTGTTTTCTTTAACCATTTAATCTTCCCCTTCACAATGTGCCAAGCTATGTTGCAGGTTGTACTATGTTTTTGGTAGGTGCCGTATCACGGTACGTAAGACATTATGGAATAATTTCTTTACGCTGCCAAGGTACGTTATACAGAACGCGATTGCACACCACTTGATTTGGCAATGTAAGGCTCAGGCCCATCTAATATGCTTTCGTGCCGTCAGGGTACTTTCTGTCACCTACATGCCCCAATTACCAAGAGTACTTCTGCATGAAGACGCTACGTTGTCAGATTTGCTATCTTTCTATAAGTGGAAAAATGAGATCAGTTGCAGTGAAAGTTTATTCTACAGACATGTTTGAAAAGCAATGCCTTGTTATACCTTCCCACTACACATTTCTTCACCCTTTTCAACTTGTGGCACTTACACTAAAATGTGTGCACAGGTCAATGGTAATGGTCTTCCTTGCAATATTGTGCCATTATTGCACTTGACTTCACAGAGTTTGTTGTGATTTTCTCCACCCAATAGAAGACTGCTCCTTTGCCTTCTGTGCACACATTTTTGGCAAACATATTTACTCTATTTTGCACACAATTATGTAAAGGTCATTGCACATGAACAAACACCTTTGTGTTTTACATGTGGTAGTGTTTTAATACTTCACAAGTGTCCTGCACAAAACAAATCAACGGTTGCCTTTCGTCTTTGAAGGGTAGGCTGTAGCTATGTTTACTGACCACAATGTTGGGGAGGTAAATTCTGCCTTTTACTGGTTGGGACAAACATTGCATTGAAGTCGCCCTGTCCACCAGGCACTGCCTTTCTGTTAAAGGTGTTGCTGATAACCACACTTTTTAGAATGAATACAAATGTTCTTCTACCACTACGGTCACACGTTTTCCTTTTCTAATTTCTGGCAGCTGTAATGGTAAGCGCAAAAAGAGTTTCTATGAAACGCCCGCCTTACCTTTCCATGGTGGCCATCTTGGAAAAGGATTTGTTTTCTTCAAACGGGAACGGGAACGTTCTGGTTGAAGATAAAAAATCATTTTTTTGGTCCCATGGGTTAGTGCCGTACAATCTCTATTGGTAATGGTATTCATCCACCATTTTCTTTGGGTGTAATGGTGTTTACTCATTCAAAGACCTCGGTATGCACTCTTGCTTCTATTGTGGTGCAACCTTGCCCTGTTGAGTTCTGCACGGGAAGTGTTGTGGTTACAAGTTCGTAGAACAACATGACTCACACATCTTATTGTGAAGTGTGTATGAGTTCTGCACCATGTGGCCATGCTGTGCAACAGCACATGCTACTTTGCAATTTGTAGGAAAATGACCAGCGAAGTCAAATTTTCCTTTACAGTATGTTTATGTGTTACTATTGGAATCCTTCCAAATGTTCAACAGCAGTTTTGGTCAATTTATGTTATCAATCACTTACAGTACTGCAAACCGATGCAAGTCATTGAAAAAACATTTGTCAAAGGGACATTATGGTTATGTTGCCCTACTAAAAACATCCAAAATTCACTACAAAAAAAACTTTGTTAAAGGGACGATATGGTTAAGTTGCCCTGTTAAAAACCTATGCCATTCAGTACAAAAACCTTGCTAAAAGGACGTTATGATTTCAAGTAAAATCTAAAAAACCCTGAAATTCGGTAGTTATGGTAGGTTAAGCAACCATTTTTCCCATCAGCACTCTCCACTGCTACCACCCCAGACATGAAAAATACCATCACACATGTCATTGATGCCATCACTGCCGACATCACATCTTTACCCCCTTTGTTTTATGTCAGCTAAGCAACCATAACTCGCGCCACCACCGTGCACTGCTAAGATTAACACCCAGGATATCAAAGATGACATGACAGTCATTTAGTGAAACAAAAGAAGTTTCAAGTACAAAAGCTTTGCCTCCTCTATCAAAATGTAAAAAAAACCAGAAAACAATTAACAAAAAATCAGCTATCACTACAGATAAAACTGCTTCTATAAATCTTGATATAGTGCAAAGTAAGCATACCAAGAAAAGTATTTTAGCCAAAATGTTCCATCAGAGTCCTTCAAAATCTTATACAAACAGAAGAGAAACCAGGTTCAACCCTTAAAACCTATCGTAGGAAATTAATCTTAGAAGCGTAAATAGACAGTGCAATTCTTCTCAAAAGAAAGTTATTTATTTTAGTGTTAAACAAAATGAAACCACTAACAAAACTGACTAAATTACAAAAAAGACTTCTCAATAAACGAAATGTCAACAGAAAGAACTTCTTAAGTATCTGCGGCGGTGAATGGAGTCACACTACAAGCACAGAACCATACTTTAATGAAGAAGCATACAAACAAAAGCAAACAAATACAATTGCCATACATAGCAGTGGTCATGGTTATGAAAAAGTTAATAACATAATGGAACAAGAAGTACTCCTTACAAAAATATGCCCTGAAAAATTAGAATTCCCCTCCATTCAACTGAATCACAATGTCTAGTGTACAAATGGCCATGCACGTCAATGTGTAACATTCCCCAAAAAAATGTCAAGTCTTTACGCCAATTTTAAACTACTGCAACATATGGATACCTGTCCAGTGTGCAAGTACACAGGACTACAAGGACATTCATTGGACTGCTTTACAGGACCTACTTGCAAAACCACCTTCCATGATATCAAAAGGATATCAACACATCATTCAACTATAAGAAATCTAGTTTATAAACTGTACTATGCTAAAAGTCCTGCTTTAGCACTAGCCAATTTAAATAACATTCTTCTACATGGTACAGCAAAAGACCTACTTGAAGAAATCGACTATATCCAGAAAAAATATTTTGAAAGTGAAAGCCACTTACAGAATGAAATATCTGTAAACCAAATTAGCAACAATTCTACAAATGGCAACCTTTTACTACACACATACAAAAAAGAAATACTAACATTTAAAAGTACATCAGCTGAAGTACCAAACCATGTGTGTGTATGTTGCCGCAGAACTTTTTATAAAAGTAACATAAAAACTGTAGAGCTATCATACAAAATAGAAGGCAATGAAGATTCTAAATGGTTTGAATTAGCTCTCTACCTTATAGCAGAAACCAAATACGAAATAACTGACCTCTTAATACCTTGCAGTTACTGCACTACAAAACTTGACAACAACCAAACTCCTTCACGTGTTATCACAAATAATTTGGAATTATATCCACTACCAAAACCCCTACAACAGCTTAATTTATATGAGAGCATCATAATTCAAATAGTGCACACATTTCAAGCAATAACACGCCTTCAACCAAAAACGGCAAAATTACCTCCCTCTGAATTAGTGAAAGGTATTCCTGGAAAAGTAGTGTATTTACCATTAGATCTAAAAGAAAATGTGCATACTCTAGGAGTGCAATGTCCAATGCAGCAATCTTTAATTATCTTAGTAAATGGAGTACCTACAAAAGACATACAAATTTGGCAACAGCTGGTAGATTTACATAAAGTTAGAGAAGCCTTGCAATATCTTAAAGAGAATAATGAATATTACAAAGAAATTAATATTGAAGAAAACTTGAAGGATACAACTGAAATAATTCAAGAGACCCAAGAAGCTGGTCAATTTGAGCTCCTAGATCCTGCTACAATATCAAATACTTTAGACCATTATACAATTCATCCATTGCACTCTAATGACACCATAGAAAATGCACTGGAAATGTACCAAATGCGTCAAACAAAAGGATCACCAATCAGCATATGGAAAAAAGTATAGAAGCACGTGCTTTTCCTCTTCTCTTTCCTACTGGCAAAGGAGGAAGGTACGATGATAGACCTATTCAAATATCAGCATCAGAATACCGCTCATTATGGATGTATTCTGAAGATCCCAGATTTAGACAAATTGTGGAATACATATTGTACCTATTCTTTGAAAGTGAACTAGCAACTTTATGTTACGGAGTTGCACACATATTAAAATCAGGATCTCACTTTCAAAATATGACAGCTACACAATTATTACAAAAAGTGCAACAAAAATATGAGGTTTTACAATCAAATACTACAAATCTATTAGCAAATATGCATGGTACTAAAGAGTACTGGTTTCGACGTCATGTAGATGTACGTTGTATGATCAGAAACCTTGGCCCACCCACTTGGTTTGTTACATTAAGTTGTGCAGAATATGCATGGGAAGATTTACATGATTTCCTACGCATATCAATCAAAAACAAAACAAACATAGATATACTAACACCTGGAGAACATTGTTCTCTGGATCCTGTTAATGTCTCAAGATATTTTCACCATCGCTTCATTGCTATGCTACATTTTATTTGTAATAAAACTGTTCCTCCCCTTGGAGAAGTGCAACACTTCTTTTGGAGAGAAGAATACCAAGCCAGAGGAGCACCACATATCCACATGCTTTTATGGATTAAAGATGCTCCTAAATTTGGTCAAGACAGTGATGCCACTGTTTTACAGTTTATTGAAAAATATGTCACTTGTGAAATTCCATCAGAATCCACAAATAATGATCTTCATGCACACATTTTACAATTTCAAAGACACAAATGTGGCAAATATTGTCGTCGCAAATACAAAAACAAAGGGAAATACTACACCAAATGCCGATTTGGTTTCCCTAGACCAGTTACAAATACAGGTCAAGTGAACAACCTCATGTCTTCAGTTAGACATAGTGTTAAAGGTAAGTCACCTAAAAATACATATTACATAAAAAGAAAAGAAGAAGAAAAATATATCAATGATTACAATGCAATCATTGCCCACTTATGGAATGCAAACATAGATGTGCAGTACATTGCAGACAATTCTACTGCAGTTGCACGATATGTCACAGCATACTTAACCAAAGCAGAAAAGACAGAGCTCCAAGACCTCTGAAATGACCTGTCATCAGATAAAACAGTGTCTCAGAAATTATACAGCTTCGGCATAAAAATGCTCTCCCATAGAGAATGTGGATCCTATGAAGCAGCTGATCGTTTAACTGGTACTGCATTGTATGGTAAATCTGAAAATATAGTATGGCTAAGTCTTGGTCCAGCTAAATCTAGAAAGAGTTCTAAAATCATATGAATATATAGAAACAATAGCCAAACATGATCCCAACAGCCAAGACATTTTAAAAAACAATTTATTGGACACATACTACCCAAACAGAAGTAATACTTTGGAAACCATGTGTCTATACCACATAACCCAAAACTACACATACAAAAATAATATAAAACCTGATGAAAAAAAAGGTAAATACAAAGTGACAAACTGTGAAGGCAGCTTAGTAAAACTCACCAAACCAAATTTAATTAATCATACCAAATTGTCATTAAAGACTCCTGAACATAAAGAAGTATATTACATGTCCCTGCTACAACTCTTGGAAAAAAGAAGAAGAAATACTTGATAACTATGACACATATGTAGACGCTTTCAAAGCAAATGACAGCACTATTACATAGTACAAAACAGTGTTGCACAATGAACAGCAACACGAAGAAGAACTCCAGGCCCAACTAGATAAGGACACTCCTGACAGGACAACCTTCTGTAACAGGAAGCCAAGAACCACTGGGAGAACACTAATGACAAATGAGGCAGAATTAGCTATGATAGAAGTAGAAAACACCATGGGGGTAATTCATAGAAATCAGCGCACAAGTGGCGCACGCGGCTGCCACGCAGTGTGCGCTTGCGAATCCCTGCGCCAGCCACGTGCGCTAAAATCCATTTCCGCGCACAGCGTATTCATGGATTCCAGCTACCAAAACCAGCCGTGGCGCACAGTGGCGCAGCAACCCTGCAGCAGCGCCAGTTACGCCCCCAAGAACGCCTCACTCGCAGGGAAAAGCCATCAAAATCCCCAATCCAGCGCAAAGAGCTGCGCTAACCCTGTACCAGCACGGCATGCGGGCTACGTGTATCACTGGGGTGCGCGGGAAGTTCCACACGCGATTTCAGCAGGGTACGCGTATTTCAGGGGTGCGCGGGAAGTTCCACACGCAATTCCAGCAGGGTATGTGTATTTCAGGGGTGCGCGGGAAGTTCCACACGCGATTTCAGCAGGGTACGTGTATTTCAGGGGTGCGCGGGAAGTTCCACACGCGATTTCAGCAGGGTACGTGTATTTCAGGTGTGCGCGGGAAGTTCCACACGTGATTTCAGCAGGGTACCTGTATTTCAGGGGTGCGTGGGAAGTTCCACACGCGATTTCAGCAGGGTATGTGCATTTCAGGGGTGCGCGGGAAGTTCCACACGCGATTTCATCAGGGTACGTGTATTTCAGGGGTGCGCGGGAAGTTCCACACGCGATTTCATCCGGGTACGTGTATTTCAGGGGTGTGCGGGAAGTTCCACATGCGATTGGCCCCGTGCGAGCAGGGTACGCGTATTTCAGGGGTGCGCGGGAAGTTCCACACGCGATTTCATCAGGGTACGTGTATTTCAGGGGTGCGCGGGAAGTTCCACATGCGATTTCATCAGGGTACGTGTATTTCAGGGGTGCGCGGGAAGTTCCACACGCGATTTCAGCAGGGTACGTGAATTTCAGGGGTCCTGGGGAGTACTACACGTATATTGGCCGTGTGGGTCCTCCCAGGTGTTCGCTCTACAACCTCCACGGCCCCTGCAGGCAGCCCACACCACGGGGGACTACCCTGCACCCCTGCTCATGTCCCGCAGGCAGCCCATCCACCATGGGCATGCCCCCCAGCCAAGCCACATGTCACCTTGCACTACTGATCAACAATGCATGTCTCCCTGCACCCCCACCCCCCAGCAGCCAGGGGCACCCTCCACCAGGCCCCCACTCCTGTCTCCCTGCACCCCCACCCCCCAGCACTATGGGGCACCTGCCAGCAGACCCCCACCCATGTCCAACTCATGTTCCCCACCACACCCGCCCCCAGCACTGTGGGGCACCTGCCAGCAGGCCCCCACCCATGTCCAACTCATGTTCCCCACCACCCCCACCCCCCAGCAGTGCAGGGGCACCCTCCACCAGGCCCCCAGCCATGTCTCCCACCACCCCCACCCCCCAGCACTGTGAGGCACCTGCCAGCAGGCCCCCACCCATGTCCAACTCATTTTCCCCACCACCCCCGCACCCCAGCAGTGCAGGGGTACCCTCCACCAGGCCCCCACCCATGTCCAACTCATGTCTTCCACCCTCCCCACCCCCCAGCACTGTGGGGCACCTGCCAGCAGGCCCCCACCCATGTCCAACTCATGTCTCCCACAACCCCCACCCCCCAGCAGTGCAGGGGCACCCTCCACCAGGCCCCCACCCATGTCCAACTCATGTCTCCCACCACCCCCACCCCCCAGCACTGTGGGGCACCTGCCAGCAGGCCCCCACCCATGTCCAACTCATGTCTCCCACCACCCCCACCCCCCAGCACTGTGGGGTACCTGCCAGCAGGCCCCCACCCATGTCCAACTCATGTTCCCCACCACCCCCACCCCCCAGCACTGTGGGGCACCTGCCAGCAGGCCCCCACCCATGTCCAACTCATGTTCCCCACCACCCCCACCCCCCAGCACTGTGGGGCACCTGCAAGCAGGCCCCCACCCATGTCCAACTCATGTCTCCCACCACCCCCACCCCCCCAGCAGTGCAGGGGCACCCTCCACCAGGCCCCCACCCATGTCTCCCACCACCCCCACCCCCCAGCACTGTGGGGCACCTGCCAGCAGGCCCCCACCCATGTCCAACTCATGTCTCCCACCACCCCCACCCCCTGCACTGTGGGGCACCTGCCAGCAGGCCCCCTCCCATGTCCAACTCATTTTCCCCACCACCCCCACACCCCAGCAGTGCAGGGGTACCCTCCACCAGGCCCCCACCCATGTCCAACTCATGTCTCCCACCACCCCCACCCCCCAGCACTGTGGGGCACCTGCCAGCAGGCCCCCACCCATGTCCAACTCATGTCTCCCACCACCCCCACCCCCTGCACTGTGGGGCACCTGCCAGCAGGCCCCCACCCATGTCCAACTCATGTTCCCCACTACCCCCACCCCCCAGCACTGTGGGGCACCTGCCAGCAGGCCCCCACCCATGTCCAACTCATGTCTCCCACAACCCCCACCCCCCAGCAGTGCAGGGGCACCCTCCACCAGGCCCCCACCCATGTCTCCCACCACCCCCACACCCCAGCACTGTGGGGCACCTGCCAGCAGGCCCCCACCCATGTCCAACTCATGTCTCCCACCACCCCCACCCCCCAGCTCTGTGGGGCACCTGCCAGCAGGCCCCCACCCATGTCCAACTCATGTTCCCCACCACCCCCACCCCCAGCACTGTGGGGCACCTGCCAGCAGGCCCCCACCCATGTCCAACTCATGTTCCCCACCACCCCCACCCCCCAGGCAATGTGGGGCACCTGCCAGCAGGCCCCCACCCATGTCCAACTCATGTCTCCCACAACCCCCACCCCCCAGCAGTGCAGGGGCACCCTCCACCAGGCCCCCACCCATGTCTCCCACCACCCCCACCCCCCAGCAGTGCAGGGGCACCCTCCACCAGGCCCCCACCCATATCCAACATGTCTCCCACCACCCCCACCCCCCAGCAGTACAGGTGCACCCTCCACCAGGTCCCCACCCATGTCCAACTCATGTCTCCCACCACCTCCACCCCCCAGCACTGTGGGGCACCTGCCAGCAGGCCCCCACCCATGTCCAACTCATGTCTCCCACCACCCCCACTCCCCAGCACTGTGGGGCACCTGCCAGCAGGCCCCCACCCATGTCCAACTCATGTTCCCCACCCCCAGCACTGTGGGGCACCTGTAAGCAGGCCCCCACCCATGTCCAACTCATGTTCCTCACCACCCCCACCCCCCAGCACTGTGGGGCACCTACCAGCAGGCCCCCACCCATGTCCAACTCATGTTCCCCACCCCCAGCACTGTGGGGCACCTGCCAGCAGGCCCCCACCCATGTCCAACTCATGTTCCTCACCACCCCCACCCCCAGCACTGTGGGGCACCTGCCAGCAGGCCCCCACCCATGTCCAACTCATGTCTCCCACCACCCCCACCCCCCAGCAGTGCAGGGGCACCCTCCACCAGGCCCCCACCCATGTCTCCCACAACCTCCACCCCCCAGTAGTGCAGGGGCACCCTCCACCAGGCCCCCACCCATGTCCAACTCATGTCTCCCACCACCCCCACCCCCCAGCACTGTGGGGCACCTGCCAGCAGGCCCCCACCCATGTCCTACTCATGTCTCCCACCACCCCCACCCCCTGCACTGTGGGGCACCTGCCAGCAGGCCCCCACCCATGTCCAACTCATGTTCCCCACTACCCCCACCCCCCAGCACTGTGGGGCACCTGCCAGCAGGCCCCCACCCATGTCCAACTCATGTCTCCCACCACCCCCACCCCCCAGCACTGTGTGGCACCTGCCAGCAGGCCCCCACCCATGTCCAACTCATGTTCCCCACCACCCCCACCCCCCAGCACTGTGGGGCACCTGCCAGCAGGCCCCCACCCATGTCCAACTCATGTTCCCCACCACCCCCACCCCCCAGCACTGTGGGGCACCTGCAAGCAGGCCCCCACCCATGTCCAACTCATGTCACCCACCACCCCCACCCCCCCAGCAGTGCAGGGGCACCCTCCACCAGGCCCCCACCCATATCCAACATGTCTCCCACCACCCCCACCCCCCAGCAGCACAGGTGCACCCTCCACCAGTTCCCCACCCATGTCCAACTCATGTCTCCCACCACCTCCACCCCCCAGCACTGTGGGGCACCTGCCAGTAGGCCCCCACCCATGTCCAACTCATGTCTCCCACCACCCCCACTCCCCAGCACTGTGGGGCACCTGCCAGCAGGCCCCCACCCATGTCCAATTCATGGTCCCCACCCCCAGCACTGTGGGGCACCTGCAAGCAGGCCCCCTCCCATGTCCAACTCATGTTCCTCACCACCCCCACCCCCCAGCACTGTGGGGCACCTGCCAGCAGGCCCCCACCCATGTCCAACTCATGTTCCCCACCCCCAGCACTGTGGGGCACCTGCCAGCAGGCCCCCACCCATGTCCAACTCATGTGCCTCACCACCCCCACCCACCAGCACTGTGGGGCACCTGCCAGCAGGCCCCCACCCATGTCCAACTCATGTCTCCCACCACCCCCACCCCCCAGCAGTGCAGGGGCACCCTCCACCAGGCCCCCACCCATGTCTCCCACAATCTCCACCCCCCTTTAGCGCAGGGGCACCCTCCACCAGGCCCCCACCCATGTCCAACTCATGTCTCCCACCACCCCCACGCCCCAGTAGTGCAGGGGCACCTGCCAGCAGGCCCCAACTCATGTTCCCCAGCCAACATGTCATCACAATCTAGATCCCTGGTCCCTATGGTCAGCCTCCAAATGCAAAACACCCAACCAAGTATTGCGTCCACCCACTCATAATTGGCAATTACATGACAGAAAACCAATTGCAAGTTTCGAAACAAACACATGTCCCTCACATACACCCAATGGGTGTCAGTGAATCTCAAAACCCATATCATGATATGCATGAAACCAATGAGATGATACTACACATTGAAGTTCGATAAAAAAAATATGTATTAAAGGAAACATAAATAGAATCAAAAATATCAAAAATAAAGAAACAGAAATGGGAATGTACAAAAATGAAAAGAAGCATGTCCATGAAAAAAAGCAAAACCAAAAATCATAATCCAAAGTAATGGTGTCCAAAGTCACTGTCCACAAAAGAAAATCCAATGGGAAATAATAATTGAAAGCCATTGCTCCATGGGTAAATTGTGAAAGAAAAATAAAATCCAACAGTGAACTATGTACAGACGAACAAGCCAGGGTCCATTATCCCAACAAAAGAAATGAAACCTATCTAACTACACTAACTAATAAAATAAACTATATACAAAAATGTGGCCAATGTCCAAAAGGTCCAAAACAAAGCAAAAAGAAAAGGAAACCTAACACTACCTACATAACTATGTACAAGGGCAGTGGGCTAGTCTGACTGCTCACTTTTGGATGTCCCGGGCCAGGGCATCATCGAACTCCAGCTCAATGTCCTGGAGGCGGTCCTACTCCATGGCCCAGAGGTTCCGCAGGGCCGTCGCCGTGTCCACCTCCAACCCCCTGCGGATTGCCTCAAGGCACTCGGCCCGCCTCAGGGCCCTCCGCATAGAGTTCTCCGCCCTGACCATTGTGAGCCGTGCCTCTTCCGCCCGCTGCCGCTCCGCATCTATGGCGTGGCCCAACCGCTGCCACACGGAAGACACTCTCTGTCCTGGGTCGTCCTGCCCTATGGCCGATGCCTGCCCCTCCGATGTTGAAGGCCCGAGCCTTCATGGCTCCCACCACGTTGCTGCTGCTGCTGTGCCTCTGCCCGTGCACTGCCTCCTGCTGCCTGCACATCCTCCGCCGGCTGGGGTGCAGTCGTTGATGTGGCCACCCCTGCTGGACGTCCGACTCCCGACTGGCAGGGATGCCTCCTCCACCAGCCTGGCCGCACCGTCAGAGGCAGCTCCACAGGGCACCCAGGTGACTGATGGGTGGGAAGATGGCACGGAGGACGACTGGCGCGTAGGGGGTTCAGTTGAGGAGGGGGTCGTAGCAAGCCCCAGCAAACGGAGGAATCCGGACTAGGTGACCTGTCCCAGCAGGCTGACGTGGTCAACGAGCCATTCGAGATGACGTGCACCTTCTCCGCCCTCTTCATCAGTTGACGCTGCAGACAGGGAGAAATAAAACACAGGCATCCGGGCACTGTACAATGGACACATACACACATGACAGTTGTACATGAGTGGCATTGGCAAACCTCAGACATGCCATCACAATCCCCAACACACATGTCATTTCAACTCGCACACATGAGCCATACCACAGCCATATCGCAACTGCCAGCACCATCCATACCCATACAACAGCATGAGCAGGCAAAGCTGAGCCAGACATCACATGCAACACAGGAAGTGCACCACACATGTACACACAACACCACACTTGCATGCATGTGTACACCTCTGCCAAGTGTCGCAGTGTTCGGATGGGCATCCATGTGACAACTGCCAATCAGGCTTCCACATCCGGCTGTCACATGCATCCATGTTGCATCACTGTTGCACCCTTGTCAAATACACACAAATGCACATGTACACAGTGCTGATACATGCAGCTGAAAACAACATATATGTGTGACATCACGGAGATGTCTACTTACATACACATTCATCCAAACATGTGTGCCCACACAACTGCATTTGGCATGCAAGCCTACACACACAAGCACCATCCATGTCTCACACATTACAGCCCTCGCATGTGTTAGCCCCACGGCCCTGTACACCCCCCCCATACTCGAACCCATACAAACAGATGTGCAACCTGCACACTACTGAAACATCACCACATGCACGGCTCACAATCAGGATGCATGTATACTTACCGCTCGACTCCAGACAGGTCTGCCTCTCAAGGACCTGGACGTGGAGCGCTGGGGATATGCGTTCCAGGACCCTCATCTGATCTTCCGACAAGTGGCCCCGGCGCCCCTGGGCATCCGCTGCCTTCAAGAGGCGCCGGGCCTTGTTCAGGGTCCTGGACCTGAAGTCCTCCCAGCGCTTCTTGACATGTTGGAAGTCGCGGACTGCCACCCCCTCCGCGTTGATGGCAGTCACGATGTCAGTCCAGATCCGAGTCCGTCCTTCCTTGTCGGCGCGGGAACTTCCAAAGAGGGCATCATACTGCCCCAGGACTTGCTCCACCAGGGCACCAACTTCGGTGGCACTGAAGCTGGTGCCCCTCTGCCTCTCTGGCCGGGGTTGTCAGTGGTGCCAGATGTTGCAGTGTCCGACATGACAACCCCAGAGGCAGGAGTGGGTGGGCAACCTGGGGCTGGGCTGTGGAGCGATGGAATCCCAGTCGGGAGTCTTCGGTTCCAGCAGGGGTGGTCACAGCAACAGCACCCCTGGCTGATGTGCAGACAGCAAATGGCAGGGCATGTGGGCAGCAGGCAGTCAGGCAGCAGCAGATGGCAGGTGGGAGCATGCTCGGGGCTCTGGGGGGCAGTAGTTCGGCCTTCTGGGCAGGAGCGTGGTCTTCTGTGTGCTTACGCGTGGCCAGCTTGATACGGAGTGATTTGGCACGTGAAAATTCGGCACGTCAGCGTGTAATTCGAGGAAAGGCCCTTAGCGCGTAAGCGCGTCTGCACGCATATGCAATTTCATTGGACAGAAGGCCCCTGAAGCGCAAGCGCCCCTGTGACGTGACGCGCACAGGCGTGCATGGGCATTTCAGCGCGCATGAAAAACTGCACGTCCGCGTGTAATACAAGGAATGGGCCCACGCGCGTAAGTGACGTGACACTCGCGTGCTTTTCCCTCAGCACGGGTTAAAGGTGAGCGGGCCCAGCAGTTCGCTGTACGTGCCTTTCGTGGAGACCGACGTGTGTTGCTGCTTCCTGTTGTTTTGCACGCCATCACAACTTCACAGCTATCAAGGACGTATCTCTTCTTTTGGCGGGGGTATTGGCTACGCGTGTTTTTCTGCATCGCGCTAGTCAGACGGTGAGTCGCACAGGCTCTTTTTCCCACTGCGGGTGCCCCTGTGTATCGCACCCATTTTCGATGTCATAGTAGCCTGCGTGTCCTAAGCGTTATTCGTGTTACTGGGTGCCACCGCGTACTGCGGGAGGTTGAATCCACGCACGTAGGCTGCAGGGTTGTGTGCACGGTTTTACTGCAGTTTTGGGGTGCCTGAGCATTGCGTGACCCGTCACCACATCACCGGGGTCACATACAGCCTTGCAGGTGCAGGTGGGCTGTTAACATCTTGCTTCCCACCCCCTTCACCCCAATTGTACACCTCCCATTGGCACCACTCCATCTGTGCCAGCACTACTACATCAGTGCCATGGTTGGGAGGCCACCAAAGGTGAGGGGCGCCTCAGCTGGGCGTCGTCCTCGTGGCGGGCGTGGTTGGGGACGTGGCCGTGGTGACCAGGGAGTAGGGGGACTCCAGGGTGTCCAGGGCGGCCACAGAGGGGGGGAAGAGGCAGGGGTGCGCCACTTGAGCACAATGTTGTGCCATGTGTCGGTGCAGTCATGCCACCACCCCCTGTGGTACCAGGGGATGCAGCCCCTGCATCTGGCACTGGCACCCATTTGACCCGGCAGTCCGTTTCATCGACTGCCACGGGCCCAAGGGTAGTGGTAGCTGCAGGTGCAGCTGTGGACACCGCCACCCAGGCTCAGGGTCTGCCAGCGCAGGCTGCGTTGGCACTTGAAGAGCCCTTGGTAGATCTCCAACAGGCCAGGGGGGAAACCATAGGGGCAGGCCGGGCTGCTCAGACCAAGACACGTGTTTATGGGCAGTCATGTCATCTGCTGCCCTGAACAGCCGGGTGTTGGCAAGTGCAGGGACAGATGCACCCAACAGCACCCCGGTTGTGAGTCTGCCAACCAGGACCGTTGCGGTCAATGACCCTGCCACAGCTGATGTTGCTGCGCAGGGTCCATTAGTGGGCACCCAGCTGCCACTGACACAAGTCAGGCCTTTGGTCATCCCTCCACCTGCCACTACCTTGGCTCAATCCACCGAACCCACTGGCCATACTGGTCAGGGCGGCATTAGCCAGCCAGGGTCTGCGCCACAGTCCAAGAGGAGGAAGGTTGCACCGGCAGCACAGGTTGGGACCCCACACACAGCCACGACCTCCTGCACGTCGAGGAAGAAGCCTTTCTGTAAGCAGGAACTGGACTTCCTCGTGGACTACGTGCGGGGCCACAGCCGTGACATGCTAGTGGGTGCCAATAGTCAGACTATGGCTGCCCAACGTGACACCCACTGGAAGCATGTTGCGGAACATGTCAGTTCATTCGGCCATGAGGTGCGCATGGCGCAAGAGTGCAAGAAGCGTTGGAATGACATCAAACGCAGCACTAAGGCTAAGCGTGCCTCTAATTAAAACTTGACTCTGGTGACTGGCGGTGGGCCTGCACCAGAGGAGGAAGAGCTCACTCCCCATGAGGCTCTCGTTGCGGAGTTCATACCACCTGAATTGGTCGAAGGAGTGGGAGAGATGCTGGACTTTGATGCGCAGTCTAGTGAGTGTTGATGCGTGTTTGTTGAGGATGTGTGTGTTTCACTTGTGGGATGTGTTGTGCATGATTGCCGCTACATGTGACGTGTACATGGTTCTGATGTGCAAGTAATGCAATGCTTCCGTCATGCATGTCTCCTCTGCCTGCATGCGGGGACTCCATGTAGGTATGCTCCCTTGCCCCTCCTCCGCCACTCTGCACCCCAGTTCCACCTTTGCACTGGTCTGCTTCAATCTTGCCAATGTGTACTTTCTTGTTGATGTGTCCTGTGTAGATGCTAACTTCCAGCGTAGAATCTGCCAGACATATGCCGTGTGGTACAGCCTTAGTACTTGATGCAGGGTATCTCACTTGTACTGTGCATAGGCCAGATGTCCCGCAGGGACATGAGTGCCCATTCATGCTCCATGTGCATTGCACGCATGCCCCTATGTGTCCTTGACTGGATGATCACTGTAATACAAGTCCTTGGTTACATACATTGCCTGCCATCTCATCAGCCTTCCCATGTCAACTCTGGCTCAGTCCTGCGTTGCACACATGTTTAGGGTCTGACAGTCTGTGTGGCTCACAGGCCTCAGCCTGTTCAATGGCCAATGCCTCTGTCCAACTGTTGTTGTCTTCTTCACACATGGGCGGAATCCAGAGTTTTCATCATGTGTCCTGCTTACTGTCCCAGCATCATTTGCAGTGTTGTCACTTGAATCACATTAAGCTGTTGATGCCAGTCAACACTGCCTGTCAATACACAGGTGTATGGTCAGCCTTTTGATACTATGCTAGGCATCCCTGCTTTGGTACTGGGGTGGAGGGGTGCTTGGCTTCTAGATATGGTACACATTGAATGCACAATGCACATGATGTCTGAATTTGACATTGCACTGCCTTCACATTTCCTGGCACACACCATGGAGTCCTTGTACATGTAGGTAATGAGTGGCGTACACATTTTCAGCACTGCATAGACCCACTTCCATGGAAACTGCCACCTTTCAACAGGTCTGATCACAGAAGCTATTCAAAGTTGACCCAGCATGCATGCCAGGTTATGTGTTGTGTGTCACATGTCTGCCGGATGCGTTTGCTGTCGGTGTGTGTGTGTGTTGTGTGCTTCTGACATGTGTAGTGAGTGACCTTTTTTCTCTCTATTTTTCAGGTGATGACGCAATGGAGGCGGAGGATGGTGTTGTCATGCCAGACACAGGGTTGTTACCACCACATCAACCCGGCACTAGTGGTGGTCGTGTGGTGGTAGGCCACGAAAACCCCCAAGTGCTGCAGTCCATCTTGTCTCTGGCTGCTTATGAGTCCAGCCTTGATGACGACTCTGACGTCCATGTTGAGTTGGATGAGCATCAAGTCCATGTGTCACGGGTGAGTGATTCTGATGTGGACACTCCTCTGTCTGCGACCCCTGCACTGAGGGATCAGACAGTCTTGGTTCCTCCGCCCGTGGTGGATCGGGACGCAGGGTCACCCTCCACACCAGTCACTGATGTGCCTGGGACATCACGTCGACGGGGGCATGTAGTTGTGCAGCCGCGGGCGGTGCCAACACAGCGAGGTCCCATCGGTCCTTGGGTCCCGCAGGGGTCAAGCCCGGCAACGCGGTCGCCGCTCGCAACCGCAGTATACTGAGTGGAAGCAAGACATGACTGCCAATTCCAAACGGCAGGGGGCAGCAATGGAGAACATCACTGAGAGCATGGAGCGTGTGGCCCGATCTGTGCTCCCCCCTGCTAGGCAGGTGCTTCTCCAGCAGCAGGCGGCACGGTCCACGGCCCGCTCGCTCAGGCTGGGCATGGCGGCCTCAGACAGGGCACGCCAGGCTGAAATGTCGTCTCTGCGTCAAGCAATTGCTGCTCACGCAGAGGCGCACATGGATGCCCTGAGGGAGGAGTATGCTTCCCTCAGATCCACTCTGGGTGTCCTTATGATGTCCCATAGGCAGCAGGCAGAGGAGAGGTTTGCACAGCTTGAGCATACCATCTCGGCTGAGCTACAGGCTTGCCGGGAGGTGCAGCGGTTGTCCAGCCAGGCCTTGCAGGAGGAACTCCGTGTTACACGTGCTACCTTGCAAGAGGAAGCACGTGTATCACGTGAGGTTCTGCATGCAGACCTACGTCACATCGCCACACAGAACCAGGCTCACCCGTCCGGCAGACTTGCTGCCGACGAGGGGCAAGCTGCAGCTAGGCGTGGCCAGGCTACTGTGCCACGTCCTCCTTTCCAGGATGAGCCAGACTCGGACGACCATCTATCTGCCACATAGGTCGGGCTGTGCAGGCGTTGAGCCCATGGAGGTTTTTTTTTTGGCTCAGCATCATCGCATGTGGATGTTGAGCAGCACCCTGTACCTCCCCCTCCTGGGTGCCTCCCCTCCCCCCTGGGTCGTATGTGGCCATTTTTGATTTTTCTTTTAGTTTAGTTAGTTGAGTTTCTGTTTGATAGTTTAATTAGGTAATGTAGGTTTCCCATTGTTAGTGTAATTAGTTAATAGTTGATTTAGTTTAAAATTGCTTGTCTATTGTGCTTTCCTGCGACAGTGCGGTGCTTTGTGGCTTTTGAAGGCATCCACTGTCTGTTCCAGCTGGGCCCTTCAGGCTTGTCTTGTGTATGTGTTTGCTGCTTGGGGTCGTTGACTCACATATGCCACTCCTGCCTCCATTATCCATGGGCTCGCAAGGATGGTTCGGTGTCACAGACTTTTACACAAGGGCTTTGGACTGTCATATCTGTGGCATGTCTGGTGCTGTGTGACTTGTGTTAACACCCCTAGTGGGGATGATTTTGGTGTTATTGTCCACTGTGCAGCTTTTGCTAGATGGGGTGTGTCATGATTAATGTGTACATTAATTGCTATGCATTGTGTAGTATGTTTCTTATCTTTACTGTACACGTGCTTGTTGCAATTCATGCTGTAGATAGTGTTCCACACTTTGGATGTGGAAGATGGACTGATGGTGTGATTTATGATGTGACTCTCTGACATGGTCAAGTAATGAGATGCCTGATGAGACACACACAGATGACTTTGAAGCATTAATCATGTGTTTCATGCCCTTTCTGCAGGGGGATGAGCCTCCAGAGCACCTTTGCCAGCAGACATAGCCCATTGGACGTCTGTATTCTGGACACGTTTGTTGGTGCCCACATGCACATGTTTGCACAAGCAGAGGCACAGGGATTGCAGACCTACATCCTAGACCTGCTGACGTGTTCCAAGGAACTCCAGGCAAAGTGAGCAGCACAGGGGGGGGGCCACAACACAGCAGAGCTTGCACCAGGCGAGTTGCACATGCAGGCTTAGTCACAGCACTGAGGGTGAGCTTAGACGAATATTGGTGTTGAAGCACACCATGCAGCTCACATGTGTTGGTGGACTGATGGCTGTTGATTGTAAGGTTGTCTGGGACACGTGCAGGGGCAGTGGCACATACCCTCCGGTACACCAAGGTCCATTGAGGCACTTGTATCAACCATGTAGCCTTCCGAGACATGGAAAGGGGCAGCTCACAGGGACATACAGCAAGGGACATACTCGGGTGCAGTGCATATCATTTCCATGTACTTTATGATAAATGCACTGCCAACTTTGTTTCGGTCATGGTGGTACGCAACTTGCTCAGAAGTCATGCTTGCTATATGGGTCTGTCTGCTTACCCAGGGAACATTGCATGTTGTGTGAATTGTGACACATTGGTGTCCCATTTGCCACGCACCCACCGGCGGCTGACTTACTGCATTGACTGTGTATGACCCGTCACAGGGGTAATGTTACATATGGGTACGAAGCATCTACACCAGATTGTCTGTTTGGAGAGTAGTTTGTTGCTATGGGGCATGTTTGGTGGTGTGTTTTTGTGTTATGGGCATGGACAGATTATTAACTGTGGCTCTCTTTGCAGCATTGCAGTGCTCCTGTAACTGGACCTGAGAGTGCGCAGGCAGGAGGCCAGCACTCAAAACCAGAGCTAAGTGTCTTGTTGTTTTTCTTTCAAACTGCTCTGCATAGGCTTGCTGGGGAGTGTACTAATGCATGGATGTATGTGTGGTTCAATTTGGTATGTTTTTTTCCCCCTAATCACCCGGAATCCTATGCAGTTTTGAACCCTGTACCCTCTACCCGGTGTTCCTGCTTCCCGTACCTATCCAAGCAACGTTCCCTAACCCTCTTTCCCCACTGGGGTTGCGGATGCCTGTGTAAGCCCCGAACTTGCAGGCGCCAAAACCCTAGAGGGGGTGGTTGGTTCGTACCACTCCTAAGCCTGGATTACAGAAGGCCATGACAATGATGTCCAAGTTTGTTTGGATTGTGTATGTGTTCATGCAGGTAGTACATTTTCGTGCATTCCCTGGTTTCATGTGTCATTCCTCCTCCCCTCTCCTGCCACTCATTCCAGTCATCCAGTGTGTCAACACCTGTCCCGACTGCATATCCCTGAACCTCCTTCCCCACGAGGGTCTCAGGGGCCTGTGTGAGTTTGACCTTGCAGGCACCCGGGACACGGTGGGGGTAGTTGTTTCGTGATACTCCCGGGCCTGTACACGGGACCTGTGACAGTACACATCCGTTCATGGTGCATCATCCTATGTCATGTACCACACATGGTTCACATTCTGTTGTGACATTGTTTTACTGTGCTACCTTGGTTGTTGCGTCTTTGTGGTAGTACTTGGCCTTTGTGAGGTACTGCTACATCAAGTCATCTACTGGAGGGTGTTCTGGTTTGTTTTTCTGGCTTGGATTTTGGGATTTTGGAAATGAGTGTGGATTCTAAGGGTGCAGGCACCTTTTTACACACAAGGTGGGAGATGGTGACGAAGGGTAAAGGTGATCCTGTGGCCAGGTGGAATTGAGGTTTGAAGGCTCCATGACCCAGGTGCAGTTGTTCAGTGGGTCATGGTCATTTGTGAGGGAGGAGGGGGTTGTTGTTGATAGTTGCCTTGCCCTGCAGTGTGATGGGAACTCTGACATTGTAATGGTGGTATCCTATGTACATGTTGTGTTCTGCTGATCAATGCCTGTTCATGTGTTGTGTTTACCTTTCAGGTGCGAGGGGATAGTTGTGGTTTGACATGCTGGGGTGTACACATGGTGAATGTTCACATGTGATGTGTAGAGAACACTGATGGTCACTTGAGTGCACATGCATATGTGGAGTGCATGTCCTTGCAGAACCACACAATTGCACTCTGATGCACTACATGTACTCCCACCCTTGCATATCCACCTGTACACTGTTTGCCTTGTGGTGGCCACTGTGTCCCTGCAGCACATGTTTTGTGACCAATTATGGATCCTGTACATGCCTAATTTGGTTTTTGATGTGGTCTGTCACTTAGATGTGATGCTCAGGGTGTGCATCACACACAATGGCTGTTCACTGTGCTGTGCGCTGAGCAGTGTGTTGCAGGAGTAGGACACAGCACACAGAAGCTGCAGTGTTGATTTTGCAATGCACAATGTGCATGTATACAAGCATTCATTGTTATGTTACGTCTACAACTCTTGTAATGCATTTTGAAATGACTTATTTTGGGTGGGAGGTTGTTGGTCTGTCATTTCATCTGATTCCAGGTCAGGCATCATTGTCTGATGCCACTGTAGATTTTGGACATGGCAATGTGTACCTTATCGTTACTGTGTTGGTGTATGGGTATTGCTTGCCATGTCATGTTGTGGTTTGGGAGGGTTTGAGTGACATGACAGTGATGGCCAAGGCCTGTTTTGCAGGTGTGTGTGATGCACACCTTGCATGTCAGGGTCATCCGCTTCTCAGAGAAACTAGCTGGGGGTAGATCTCTCTCCGCGGCAGGGCCCTCCCTCTGGAACAGCCTTCCTGCCTCACTTGAACTTGAGGGGAACCATCTCCGGTTCGGGAAGCACCTCAAGACCTTCCTCTTTGCTTCTGCTTTCTCTCTGCCTCTCCCTTGCGGAATTCTTCACTGGAACTGCACTGGAGCTGCAACTGGGCCACTCTCACCGACCTCGGTCCCTGGCCCAGCCACTCTCCACTTGCACTGCCTCCCTGGCAACCCCTGCACTGCGGGGATGTCTCTCTATCCCTACAGCCCCCCCTTCCCAGCACTTGTCTGCACTTACTTTTGCAGTTGCCACCAGCCGACCTATGTATTTGTTTTTTGGTCTACTTCCCCTGTACTGCACTCCCCCCCCCACCTCCCCTTCCCCTTGCACTTTTCCCTTCCCCCTACCCCTGCACTTGCACAATCTAAATGACACCTGGCCTAGTAGTACGGTTGTCTGTCTTCCCTTGTTCCCCCCTCCCTGCATCATCGCACCTTGAAATACTTGTGTATAGGCCATATCATGTCATATGTCATATGTGTGCCTTTTGGTCACACAGGATAGCTTGTGTTTAAGTAGCTAGGGATGCAGACGATGTGGCACTTCCATGGCAACTATCTCAGGGTGGTAGGGTGTGACAGTTGACTGTCTCTTTGTCATCATCGATTGTCACCTGGTATGTGCCAGGCCTGTGTGCACTCCGCAGGGGTGGGAGTTTAGGTGAAGAATGTGGCCACAAGCTGGGTCCGGGCTTCCTCGCCACGTGCCCTGTCCCCTCCCATGGGCAGCGCCGGTGCCTGTGGTTGGGGATGTGGGGGCACCACCATGTCCACCGGGACGCCCTGCTGTGTTGCAACATTGTGCTGGACACATGCTGCCACAATGATCCTGCACACTACTGGTGGTGCATAGAGTAGTTGCCCGCCAGAGCGGTCAAGGGAGCGGAAACGTGACTTGAGCACTTCGAATGTGCGCTCCACTATGGCCCTGGTTGCAATATGGGCAGCGTTGTATCTTACCTGGGGTGGTGTGGTGGGGTTCCGGATTGCCGTCATCATGTGGTTGCTCAGAGGGTAGGCACTGTCCCCTGGGGAGGTGATAATAGTTGAGATTATTAGGGTTTGGGTATTTGTCTGTGTGTGGCTTGCATGCATGTGCAAGGGCATTTGTACTCACCTAAGAGCCATGTGTCGCCATGCTGCCCAGTTCCAGGGCCCGGCTCAGGGCAGACATTCTGTATATGAAACTGTCATGGTTGGAGCCAGGGTAGTTTGCATAGACAGAGGTGATGATTCCCTTTGCATCGCATACGACCTGTACGTTGATGGAATGCCAGTGCTTGCGGTTTCGGTAGATGTTCTCAGTGGCCCTAGGTGGACGTAGGGCCACATGGGTGCAATCTATGGCACCGAGCACTTTGGGGAAGTGTGCCACCCTGAAAAAATCCAGGACAACGGCCTGCCTTTCTGCGGGTGTTCTGGGCATGTATATGTGCCTGCGGACTGAGGTGCGCGCTGTCATGATTGCCAGTACCTGGTGTAGGCAGCGTGACTGCGTGGCCTGTGAGACCCCCCCCCCACTATGGCAGTAGTCCGCTGAAATTACCCAGTGGCCAAAAAATGCAGGACATTGAGCAGCTTCTCCAAGGGGCTCAATGCTTAGGAGCAAAGGGTGGGGGATGTAAGGTCATCTTCCGACTCCCTGACCAGATCTAGGATGATATGGGGTGGAAACCTATACCTGCCATAGACCTGGTCGTCAGACATCCCAAAAAGGCTTGTCCGTGGTGCGAAAATGCGTGCCCTGGCTATTCTCCTCCTCCTGCGGTGTCCCACGATAAGTGCTGCGACAAATGGGGCATTCATCGTAGCTGTATATACGTGTTTGTTGTTTGCGCGCACTTTTGTACTGTGCGTGGGGACGCTTCCGCCTGCCTTCGTGTGGCGGACGCGTTGACGCCTGTGCGCGTCTTTTGCCGTGCGCGGGTTTCCCGTATTCGAATCCATGAATACGGGTTGTTTGCGTGCATGTGGGCGTTCCTGCAGTACTTCCCCAGTTACGCCTTCTTTTTCACGCGTTGTTCCCCATTCCGCGTGTTACGCCCAATGTTCCGCCCACTTTGGTTGTGTGCGCCGCGCTATGTGCGCTTTTGCTGTGCGCGTAGCGCATGCCGTGTATGCCTGCGTGCGCCATGGCTGGATTGGGCGCACGGACAGCGGGAAACACGCGCAGCGTCTTCCTTGAATCGCACGTGTGCGCTGCGTTTCTCACGCTTGCGCTCCCTTGCGCCTGCTTGCGCATGGATTTTCGGCGCAGGTTTCTTCCATGAATCGACCCCCAAGTGTCAGTATGAAGATAAAGAAGACTTAACTAGACACAACTATACATAAACTCTGCCGTAAAACTGTTGGCAGCATTGGAAATGTCAACCTTTGGCAACATTTCCAATACAGAGAATTAACAGAAAACATGTGGCAATCTGCAGATTTCACTTATGCCAACAGCTTAAAAAGCATCAGAGTTGGTATACTTTCTAAAGAAGCAGAATCAATATTGAAAACCCGGCACATCCATGCACTTTATGGCGATAATGCATGTGCTACAGATGTTATGGAACAATTAGCCCATAAAAATGTCAAATGTATGGCCTTAATGCCAACTCTTGGAAGCTGTTTCAAATTCAATGAAATAATGTTAAGTAAAGAAATGCAACCAATAATGGAAATTAGCGCCACAGACAAACTAGATGTACATGGTATGACACTACCAATGTGTGAGCAAGCCACAACAAGACTAAATAGTTTGGAAAATTCGATCTCAAACACAGATGGCTTGGAAAAGATATTAACATTTTCCTTAAATTGCAGAGTAATGCTTAAATGTAACCTTGACGTGGACCAAGGACTAGTTAATGGAGCACTGGGTACAGTTGTTGGCTTTCAAACATACCCACGTGACAACAAAATTCAGTTTGTCAATATTCTCATTGACAAACTTTCAGAAGTAAAAAGGATAGGACGCTCAACAGCTCGATTCCTTCTCTTCAAAGACATGTATGTACGCAGAGAACAGTTTTCTCTAACTCTTGCATACGCAGTCACCATTCATAAATCACAAGGTCTTACCCTAGACAAAGCAATGACAGACATTGGTAACAGTCTTTAAAGAAGGCATGAGCTACATAGCACTATCACGCTTACGTACACTTGACGGTCTATTTCTAATCAACTTTGATGCAAGTAAAGTAAATGCTGATATTCCTTGCATTTTAGTATACAATAGACTTCGCTCACTATACACCCCCCATCTAAACACATATTCTATACCACAAAAAGTAAAATGTTGTAAAAGAAAACTAAATCAAACAGAAATGCAACAGGATGTCACTGCAAATCCTCCAAAGAGAGTAAAAGAAACTAAAACTTCATCAAGTACCACAAACATAAAAGAACCCATTAGGGAAAGTAAACCAGGTACTTTGTCAAAGAAAGAAGACAAACTAAAAAAAAATCAATCAGATACAGAACTACCTGGTCCATTTAAACTCTCAAATATAGTTGGAGTAAATTGCTACGCAATTGTTGCAATGGATATTCTATTTCAATTGCCACCAATAGTTGACAATATTTACTTACACAGTACAGACCAATTGTGTTTGCAAATGTTAGTACTTCACATAAATGCAACAGACAATCCTGATAACACGTATAGTGTTTATGGACTAAGACAACAATTGGACTACTGTGCTGGAATGGTGAAATTCACTATAAACCCACTGGAAGATCCACAAGAATTTCTAATGTACTTACTACAAGTACTGGCAAATAAAAACATACCTATAAATGAAATCTTCCAGATTTCATACATGTGGAAACATACATGCACTCTCTGCAACAATGTGACACAAGAGCAAATCCCCAATGAACGCTTTGTATATATATCAATACCTAATTGTGAATCCATTCCATTTCAGCATCTTGTGCAAAATGCAAACCATGGTAGATTATGTACTACCTGCAATTCGGATAATCGCTCAACCTTACTAATACAAACACATAGTAAATACGTAATACTAATGCTTCTACGTTACAATGCATATGGTATCAAAAACAACTGCAAGCTGACTGGATTCACACATGGTCAAGTATCACTTGGTAAGAAAGCCTTCACAGCAATAGGTATAATCTACCACGCAGGAGCCACAACCAATTCAGATCACTACATCGCATATATAAAAAAGAAATGTGGATGGTTTGAATGTAATGATAGTACCATTACTCTAAAGCAG
This sequence comes from Ambystoma mexicanum, assembly GCF_040938575.1. Classification (NCBI taxonomy): domain Eukaryota; kingdom Metazoa; phylum Chordata; class Amphibia; order Caudata; family Ambystomatidae; genus Ambystoma; species Ambystoma mexicanum. Next base: position 246,587,081 of record NC_090938.1, read on the forward strand.
AGATTACCAGCAAATCTTTCAAACACTTATTTAATGTTCTTAAAACCAAAATGTATTAACTAAACTGTACTTAAACCTTAAGTAAACTTGTAGTAAAAAAATACAAACTCTTAGAATATTCCAAAAGGTATCTAACTGCCCAAAGATTTTACAACTAATCAGATAAATGAATACCACTAAATTAGAACAAAAAACAGATAGTTAGAATACACCAACTGGTATCTTACTAACCCAAAATTTTACAATATCCAAACTGATAAATCAATAGCACTAAATTATATAAAACAAATAGACAGTTAGAATACGCCAATTGGTATCTAACTGTCCCAAAATTTAACAATATCCAAACAGATAAATCAATACCACTAAAATATATAAAAAAATAGACAGAATACGCCTACTGGTATCTAACTGCTCCAAAATGTTACAATATCCAAACAAATAAAGTATGTGTTACTGCTCCAAAAAACTGCAACAAGCCAATGGATACAGCATTAGCCAGAAACAACAAGTGAACACTGAAAACAAACAAACAAACTGTAGCATAACTGAAAAAGGTTTTTTAATCCAACATGGATTTTATTTTCTCCCACAGACCCAATGATTTTAGCAACAAACACAGAAACTGAGCAAATATAAGGGTAAAAAAAAATGTTGATTATTCAATGTAATAAGTCGTTACAAAATACCAATACTAACATGATCTTTTCTTTTATCACAGAAATTAACAAGAAATACATGTACTCCAGTTACTAAACCAAACAGTAAGTATATTATAATAAGTACAACCATCGCAGCATATCACACCCATAGAGGCTTATAACTTTGTTCCTTATAAATTTGTTTTTGGATCCCAAAGTTATAAGCCACTATGAGTGTGATATGCTGCGGTGGGTGTTGCCAGGGCATAGAGTCTTGGGTGCATGGCCATCTGGCCATGCACCCAAGACTCTATGCCCTGGCCACAACCACCGCAGCATATCACACCCATAGAGTCAAATATTTTAACTATGGCTTATGGGAACATTTAATGTCCTGGAACGTAATGAGTGTTCTTAGAACACTTTCAACTTGCCAGCGAACAATACGGACAGCGTCCTCAGGACACCACCATTTTGTTTATTTACGAACATTTCAGGACACTGCGAGTGTTCTTAGAACACATTCAACTTGCCAGCGAACAATACGGACAGCGTCCTCAGGACACCCCCATTTTGTTAATTTACGAACATTTCAGGACACGGTGAGTGTTCTTAGAACACATTCAACTTGCCACCGAACAATACGGACAGCGTCCTCAGGACACCCCCATTTTGTTTATTTGCGAACATTTCAGGACAACGCAAGTGTTCTTAGAACACATTTAACTTGCCAGAGAACAATACGGACAGCGTCCTCAGGACACCCCCACTTTGTTTATTTGCGAACATTTCAGGATAACGCGAGTGTTCTTAGAACACATTCAACTTGCCAGAGAACAATACGGACAGCGTCCTCAGGACACCCCCATTTTGTTTATTTGCGAACATTTTAGGACACCGGGAGTGTTCTTAGAACACATTCAACTTGCCAGCGAACAATACGGACAGCGTCCTCAGAACACCCCCATTTTGTTTATTTGCGAACATTTCATGACACCGTCAGTGTTTTTAGAACAAATTCAACCTGCCAGCGAACAATACGGACAGCGTCCTCAGGACACACCCATTTTCTTTATTTACGTACATTTCAGGACACCGCGAGTGTTCTTAGAAGAGTTTCAGCTTGCTTGCGAACAAAATGGACACATATTGCGTCCTCAGAACACCCCCCATTTAGTTTATTTAGAACATTTCAGAACAGCCGTGTTGTCCCCAGACAAATCGAACAGAACAAGAGGGTCTACCACATAAAAATACAACATTTAACCTATCTCATACTCTCCCACCCTCCCCAAAAACTCTTACACACGAATACACTCTACTAAATACAATTTTTAAACCAAGTTTCACCGCGCTGTCCGCGGACATCCGCGAATCCAAGATGGTGGGCGCTACCGAAAATCTGACGCGCTTCATGCTCTACGCCGTCCAATCAGTGAACACGTCGCATGTCCGCGGACATCACACTAGCCGATTGGCCAATCAGAACACTGTCCGCGGAGCGAACAGGGAAGTGTGTCCGCGGACCGAACACAGATATCACACATTTTTTGTGACCTACTTTTTGGTCATTTTAAAAAAAACTATTGGACGAATTTTCACCAAATCTGCAAAATCACGCTTTTGGGACCAAGCCGCTACTCCTGGTCCAAATTTGGTGAAAATCCATCCAGCGGTTTGGGCTGTAGGCGCGAGCAAAGTTTTTTCCCCATTCAGTCTATGGGAAAAAAAAAGTTTTGGGACCCCCCTTATAACTTTGCCCCCCCCCGGACAAATCCCCACCAAACTTTGCAAAAATATTCAGAGTGGGCCATATACTTTTTTTTGCAAAGTTTGGTGAGGATTCGTCCAAGGAGAGCGAAGTTATGAGCCGCCCAAAAAGTGCTCTTCCTATGGAAACAGCAACTTAACCATAACCACATGGCCACTACCGTGGCCATGTAATATGTATGCGGTCAATTGTGAAAAGGTCAATTGTGACCCTTTAAAACCGGTCAATTGTTCATTCGAACAATTGTAAACGAACAATTTGGTGTATACCGTCCATGTATAAGGCATAGTGTGCACATACTCCCCTACCTCTGCCGGCTGTGTTATGAATGTCGCTGGGTTGACAAGGCAAACACCCTCACTACCTCATTTGCTGGATTGGGCAAAATCACCTCGACTCTGATACTCTCTGTGTTGTCAATGTGGATTTTGATTTTTCGAGGATTGCAAAAAGCAAATCCTCCACATAGAGCATGACTGCAAGCCCATCGTTATTGTAGCCGACTTCTCGATGGCAAAGACCACTCCATTGAGGGCCTGTTCGCATGGGAAGTGGCCTTGAATTACTGGCTCTAGGAGAACACTGCTGTAGGCCAGAGGCTCGTATCACTGTGGCTTCCTTTGAGTGAGGCCAGCCATCATTACTGTGCCATCAGAATGTGACAACAAAAATAATTTCTCTTTATAATTTGGGGTTACTAAAACTGGTGCATGTGCCAACGCTTCTTTCAACTCTTCAAATTACTCATTCATTTCTGATGTCCATTTTATGGGGCCCATTACCTTCTGTGCTTATTTTAATCCCTGAAGGAGGGGCTTCATAAATGTAGAATAATCGAAGACCCAGGCCCTGCAATAATTGCATAGGCCTATGAACTGCACATCTGCTTGACCATGCATGGTTGTGGTGTGCTGTGTAATGCTTCTGCTCTCTCTGGAGTTATCTTCTTGGCATCTACTGATATTATCTGTCCTAGGTACACTACTTACTTTTGGCAATACTGCAATTTTACCTTGTCTACCATATATCTCTTCTCTGCTAGTAAGGTCAGAAGTGTAACTGAATATTTCCTGTGCTAATCCTCTGCTGTGCTGCACACCAGGCGGTCATCCACGTACTGGATGACTGCATTTGCAAGTTGCTTAGATCCATCTGGATCGCCCTATTGAATACACTAGGTGACTCGCAAT